>NC_137047.1:16734954-17147454 GCF_032717465.1 Coenobita brevimanus
ACACACACACACACACAGGAAGGATGGATGGAAGGATGGAAAAGGAGGACTGGTGAAAGAAAGGAAAGACGAAATAAAAGGTGGATAGAAGAATGGTAATGAGACGGAAGGATATACTTAAGCATAAACTATTATACCCGGTACAAGAGGAAAACTGGATGGGCGGATTGGAGTCGGGATTATTTCTTCTCTCCGACAAGGAGAATATGTTTTCACCCTTGTTTGTTTGTTTGTATGTTAGTTTGTCTGTTAGCAAGATTATTCAATAACTAAAAGAGAGGTTTGGACCAAATTTGGTGGGTAGATAACCCATGTCCCAGGGTACAATCGATTGACTTTTGGGACCGATCGGGATCGTATTACAGATTCTGGATCCAGCAAACACTTCTTGCGAAACCCTAATCAATGACCAGAAACCCTAACCCTTTATGAAAGTTTTGGAAATAACGTTGTCATTTTCGGAGAGATGCACTCTACTGAGTGTCCCTCTAGTTCTTACGGAGGTTATAGATAGATAGTGAAAGATTAAAAGTCATGGCTGTATTAATGGATGGATAAGAGTATTTAGAGATGACAGCTGAATTTGCTAGAGGAATGAAACGACTGTGACGATGGGTAATTGGGTGTTTGTCTGAACGGATGGTCGTGGAATGGGAGAAAGTCGGGGTAGATGGATGAGTGTACGGGAATGGTATGGATTACAGAGAGGTGAATGAACGGAAAATGATTGTGTGTGTGTGTGTGTGTGTGTGTGTGTGTGTGTGTGTGTGTGTGTGTGTGTGTGTGTGTGTGTGTGTGTGTGTGTGTGTATGTGTGTGTGTGTGCGCGTAAGATAATGTGTGTGAGTGAGGTACAGTAGTATGGTGGTAGTGGTGGTGGGTGCCGTCACTTGGGCCGACCAGCACCAGTAACCCGACCCTCTGCTTCCTGTTTCCTGCTGTCCCTCCCTGTCTCTGCTACCCCCCCCCCCCCCACACACCCAGACCTGAACAGCCCACACCCACCTGCATCCCCACATTCCCACACCCACACGCCCGCCTGCATCCCCGCACCCTTCTACCTCCCATTTCTCTATCCCCTACCTGAATATCTCAAGCCTCTCACCTGTCTACCCCAACCACACACACTCATCTGAACATTCCATCCTCCGAACTGCAAGCCCAGATCCACACCTACACTCTCCTCCACTCCTACCTACACACTGCACCCCTACCTCCTCTCACTGCCCCCTACACATCCTCACTTATATTTTGCCATATTATACTGGGTACAGGTATATTGACAAAGTCCTTAGTCATCCATGCAAATAATATTTAAAGGTGGAATTTCTCAAAACCTGAAAATTTTCATAACGTCTTAGACAGACAAATGTTATGCTTAATAAGCAGTAACCAGTAAAGAGCTGCAACAAAACCACAAACTCCTGTACAGAATTAAATCTCAAGCAATGAAGATAAAGAGCATTAATGCTTCCAACTAAAAACTCGATGCAAATCTAACTGAAGTTGCTGACATTAGTGCACATGATCGAGAAGACTCCTACACAACTTCTGAAGCGAATAATCCTCAGTCAACCTTATAATCTAGAATTCAGATAAGCCTACAGCGAACTCTCCGGAAGCAAATCCCAAAGGTGAGTGAGTTAGAGGCCGAAAACAACCCCCCCCCCCTCGCCCGGAAAAGCTGTGACAAACGAAGACAGACGTATGCGAGAGATCAAGAGCGATGGACGAAGAATTTTAATACGCCGGACATGCGCTTCCAAAGGACATACGAATATACTTCTGGACACGGAACACTGGCCGGACAAACTGACAGGACGGTGGGCGGACGCGGTGGGTGACAGACAGACGAACAGAGCTAAGCTGAGTCGGTGGGGGGAGAGAAAGAGGGGGAGAGAAATGAGGCTGCAGGTGGGAGAAGGGAAAATGGTTCGTGTGTGATGCGGTGCTGCTTCAGTTTACCCAAAATGATAAAGTATCTGCACTCTTCCAACACAAAAATTGACACAACAGGGATAAAAAATGAAAATAATGAGCACAATATACGAAAGCCGGCAAAGGGAAAGCAAGAAAACACAGAAATACCAGTTAAAAGGGAGAATGAGTTGAGAACTGGGGGGACAGAAGTTAGGGAGAGAAAGAAAATGAGAGATTGACAGAGAACGTGCATCAAAGAAAGAAAACCAGAGTGGAAGGTTTAAGCTGAAGAGAAAATGCAAAAGCGAACGACGGAGAAAAATACTGGAGGAACTGACGATAAACCCGGATACAGAGAGAGAGAGAGAGAGAGAGAGAGAGAGAGAGAGAGAATAAACATCACTTCAACCTCAAATTATATGCCGACAGCAACAAATCTCCTTCCCCCCCTCCCACTACGGCTTACGACGACTACTGCAAACTACCAGGACGACCCAACTACCGCTACGACAAACGACCCTGCCACCAAACGACAGCGGAAGCGGCGACAACAGACCGGCTACCTAAGGACGTGATTTACGGCAGGAGACTTGAAAGGTAAATGAGTCTTCGCTGATGTTGGAGACTTCGTAGCTATTCTTTACGGATCTACTCAGCATATTATACTTTATTATCCTCTTGTGTGCTTTTTATATCTTTCTGAATGCCAGTTTCCGCAAATGAATGAGGGTATTAAAAATTAAATTGCTGAGAAAGATGTGTTACGAAATCTACCAAGTCAACGAGAATACGGCCCTAGGTTCCCCCCCCCCCTCCTCCACCCACTATCAAATGTAAAATAGCGAGGCAGTCTTTCCCACTCGTTCTGCACTGTCCGGGAGGCGGCGAGGCAGTGTTTAGGCCACTTTACACTGATCGACATGCCTCTGACACTCTGGAATTGGACAACGTATTTTATGTAGGCTGATTGACGGCAATTTCTCCTTATTATGCTCGACTCAACTACCTGTGTGTAGCTGGAATGTGTTATTCTGTTGTAGCTGCGCCTCACTGCCGCTAGCCAAGCCTCAGGACGTTACTTTGAGCATGATTATACATATGACTGGCAAAATTCAGACTGAGGTTGTAAATATTACTGGATGCGGGAATGAGATTTTGATAATGATGTTAAATTTGTCATCCAGAGTAGAGCAGAGTACTTTTTGCTGATGCTCCGCCCCTTAAGCCTTCCAGGGAAGGGTATTTCCCTGGACAAAATAGATAGTTTGGTGGTAGTCAGAATACATACTTAGAGAACAGACAAATAACTTATACATATCAGGACAAATGATCTCCAATACCTCATTTTACCTGTTCTTGGCCTACGTAAACTCTCCATCTGTCTTCTATCCTGGTGTTATATCTTGAGAGGCAAAACTGAAGGGTATGATGTTCTATCAACCAAAAGACCTTAAACTAAACCAGTTAAAACTCAATTTGTCAGACTTCATGTGGTTTCCTTCCTGAAATGAGAGGAACAACAAAGGATCTAAAACTGATGACTTTGTCGCCCCCACCCAGGATAACCTCTGACACCTGGCGTCTGACAATACATACCATACCGGATATAACCGAGATACACCATTACGGATCTCAACCTACCCCACCAATGATCATCGCAACAACCCCATGAGACGATGTGAACAAAATGGCATGGGGTGGAAAAAAAAAATATCGTCTCGTCCACAACAAACCCCCCCAAGCACCCACCTACAAAAACTTCGTCATTTTCGCACCCCCTTCCCTTCCCCTTCTCAAAGGAAATGGCGTATCCTGAAGCCGCCATTATGGGGATTTATGAAGATGATGTTATTCTTACCAGTCTGGGGATAGAAATGATCTGATAAGGGCATGGGGGACGATTTGCATTTCCCACTGCTCCAAATCACCCCCCCGTCCGCAGTCATTAGGGGGTTTGGGAAATTGACGGGTCATTATATTTCTGTACTTAGTGTATCATCAAGTTGTTGCTGTTATGCGAAGGTCACACTTAGTTCTCGTTATGACACTTAGATGCGTTATTGCAATCTACTACGTTATTGCAGAGATAACGTAATTTTGTAGATACCTGCCGACATTATTCCATCTGATGCTGCATTACTGCTTACTTGGCTGCAGTGCTTGACTGCATACCTTATTACGTTACTGCTTCTATTTTACTGTACATCCAGCCGGTTTACGGCACCTGACGCTACGTTATTACAGTTGGCTACTTTACTGCACGAGTGATCACTTTACTTTTTTAGGTTACTGCACTTCCAGCTGCGTTATTGTACCTGACTCCTTGACTGTACATTTGACTACGCTACTGCACAACCGACTCACTAACCTTATCACTCTTGTTATTACATTTGTGGCTGTGTTACTGCACATCTACTAGCCCGTGTTACTGCATCTACATTTCTATACATCAAGCCCAGGATCTATAGCATCTGACTTTATATTACACATCTAACTAATCTACTGTATACCTGGCAGTTACCAGTACTGCACCTGAGAACGTTATTCCACACCTGACTACATAATTAAACGCCTGGGTCCGCCTCTGCCGCCCTGAGTGTTGATGATTACAGTAACTAAGATGGAACGACCAGCAAGAGTCTGAGAGATCGGGTGCGAGGGTGAACTGCACTGAATGTGGGTCGTCTGCTCGTAACATCTCTTCCTAAGCGATTTATTTTGCCTAATACATCTCAATATTCTCTTGCATGGTACTGATGCACTCTACGGCGTTATTTGAAAGACAGGAAGATTATACAAGAGGACATTAAGGTGTAATATGCAGAATAAATCGCTAAGGAAGAGGTGCTACGAAGTCTCCCACACCTACGAGAATATGGATCAGCACAGGCGTTAGTGCACGTGGTTGCGTTATTTTTCCTTTCTATATTATTACATCGAGCTATTCAATAACTTTATTTCACACCTGCCCAGGCTATTTTGCATCTATGCTAAATTCACCTGAGTCCACCGTCAGTGTTTTCAATGTTGATAATTACAGTAACTAATGTGGGGACCGCGATTTTCATATATGGGTGCTTCATTCTCGCTGTCTGCAGACGATTATGTTCAGCAGGAGGGGAACCAGACAAAGTTAACAAAATCTCTTTATCCCTCTCACAGTGTTGGTGGAACTTAGAATTATAGGCTATTCTGGTTGACGCCGAATGATATTATCCAGAACAGAGACCTTGGTTCGGAAAGGGACGCCTACATGTGGTGGCACGAGTATAAATAAATGAGCGGCTCCACTGCCTGATTATATAAACGCCCCTTCCTGTCCTGCGAGAAGGAGGATGGTGGACCGCATAAAGGCAGCTTCAGCCTACAGTCCACCGGGTTCACGTTTCAGATCAGCCCGGGGCCACAGCAACGAGAAGGAAACCCTACACAGTCAAAGGGTTAAGGTGAAATCGAGTTTGTATGTTAAGTGGCGTCGGTTATGTTAATGTTAATGGCTGCACATTTATCCTCATCCCTCATATTACCGGATGTTATTTATACACATTCAGGCTGATATCTTCATTTTTCATTTTAAGACCTGCAAAGTTGATGGCCATTTTAGCCTTTTCAATATGATGACAGTTTTGCAAATCCTCGAATATTAATAGGTAACCTTCATCCTAAGTAACCTTCACCCTTGATATCGCTCTCATGGTCGGGACAACTGATGAAAGATAATTTTACGAAGCAAAGAATGTCATGGTAGCCTGTGGATGTTGATTACGGTACGTCATTATATTCTACCTTTTAATAATTATGCATTTTTTAATCACTGGTGAATTTTGTTAACCTTAATTATTCTAACATGATGCTTTTTTTTTTTTGTCACATTTGATGTTGCTTTATTTTTAATCACTGGCTGCATTTCATTACAAAAAGCAATGTTGTAATGTTTCATTTGTATTTAGCAAACACTGTTTATGCAACATTAATATTACAATTGCTAAGTAGTGAACAGAATTATAACATACGCAAAACTTGGTATCTAAAATCTTCGTTTTCTATATCCATCATCAAGTGAAATACTATGATAAAGCTATTCATCAGCTGAGTCAAAGAATAAGGTATATATAAACCTCATCTGTAAATAGATCCACACATATATCGGTATCTACTGCAATGTAAAATATAAAAATCAGTTCACATACTTGGTATCTAACACAGGGACACCATAGGGACACCTCCCCTCCCCCCCTCTCTCTCTGTTTACTAAATTTCTTCTCAACTTGTAAACCTATGAACTGGATACTCAGTAATGTAGATCCAGGAACCGGAGATCCGCTCTCTCTCTCTCTCTCTCTCTCTCTCTCTCGACACCCGACCTGAGCATCCACACAGCGGTTAACAAGCGATCCGGCCAATTAGCCCAGCCTACAGCACCCTTGCATCTATTACCGCCACCGTCACACTGCAAAACGAAACCAAAGTCGATCCGAGCGATTTGAGAGATCCGGACACGCGATCGGCATGCGAAGGAGTAAACAAGTCAATAAACTACATACACAGGCTATAAAATGCATACAGTATAAAAAGTCAATATACAAAGTAAAAATTTTGTGATTTCCATGTCTGTCTATCTATCTATCCATACATCTACGGTATCTATTGATTTATGGCCCGACGCCTCAATCCCTGAGGGGGGATGGCCACAGATAAATCGCCTCCATGTCACCTTGTTCTCAACCTTCGGCATCAATAAGCGCTCCCTCCAAATCATACTCCACCATCCACCACTTCGCCCCATCCCTCCACTTCATCCCCTCCCCTCACTGCCTGCCTGTCTGTCTGCCTGTCTGTGTGTGTGTGTGTATATATATATATATATATATATATATATATATATATATATATATATATATATATATATATATATATACATATATATACACAGTATATATGTATATATATATATATATATATATATATATATATATATATATATATATATATATATATATATATATCTTCCAAACGCCTAATCCCAGAATTCATGTTGGAAGGCCACGACAAAAATACCTTCAAGCGCTTACGTCACCTCGCATCTCTGTCCATTTGGCTCAAGAATTCCAAACCGACTGGCACCAATTCGCCCAACCCAAGGCATATTCTCCACCAACACAGTCCCGTTTGTATCTGTCTGGCGCATGCATTCCAACCGATGAGCTGCAATTCCAACCCCTTACTGCCCTAAATTCTCCAAGGTTACTCTAACTTCATTTAACTCGAGTACATTATACGTCTTACGCAATGAACTTCACGAAATTCCACAGCAGTTCAATAGTCAAATACGAAATTTCTGCAAACATATCAGTCAGCTGCAATCCCATATTCTTTTTCGTAAGCTGTTAAAGGTACCGAAATTCTAAAAATCAGTTTGAGTATACACCCAACCAACCAGTTCGAGTCTTGAAACCGCTAATGCTTCCATCAATATAGTCCAATTTTGCCCATTCCCTGGGAAAAAATACGTTTCTGCTCCAATTCAACCTATCAATATCTAAATTTCAAAAATCTCAATTCCATAAAATTCGCTCAATGTCTATCCAACCTGGGCTATTCATAAAGTTCAGCTCATTCTCTCCCTGGACAAGAATGACAACTAATGACGGTTCTCAAAGTCCATCAAGTCTATCAATCTCTGGCAAACATGATTCTACTCATGAAATCCTGTTCCATATATCCTTGGGGAAAAAAATCCAGTACGTTTAATTTCCAAGCAATAAAACTTTAAAGTACCGGTACACCATTCCTGCGATCTTCCTCATCTTGTGGAGACTCATACCACAGTCACCTTCGTCAACTGAAACTAGGCTTCACCTGGCTAAAGAAGAGAGAAACAAAATAAAGAAGCCTATTACATTGAATTTTTGAGCAATATTACTCAAAGTCCACCGTTCTTGCGTTCCTCACCGTCTTCTGGCGACTCACATACCACAATCACCTTCGTCAATCGGGAGAAAGGTTGAAGGCCGGGACAAGGTAAGCTAACGAGAGTGCTCAACCCTTCATTCAGCTCCTCTCTTTTGGACTTCAGTTCCCCCCAGTCATTCACAACAAAATCACACGTTTGTACATTTAAAACACCCTTCAACCCCTTCCCCTTACTACGACAGGCAGCCCACCCTTCCTCGGCGCAGGGGAGAGAAGGGAGGGAAGGAGGGAGCGTGGGAGAGGGTGAGAGGGGAAAGGGTTTGGGAAGAATGGAGAGAGGGAAGGGGAAAGCGTAAGTGGTAAGGTGTACAACTGAAAGAGATGGATGGATAAAGGGGTGGTGGTATCTAGTGCACTGAGAGAGAGAGAGAGAGAGAGAGAGAGAGAGAGAGAGAGAGAGAGAGAGAGAGAGAGAGAGAGAGAGAGAGAGAGAGAATAATCTATAAAGCAGTGCACGAGCGAGAAAGAGAGAAAGCAAGAGAGACGATAGGAGCCATGGAGGTAGGAGCAGTAAAAACAATGGCAACCCAAGTACTGTACAGAAAATCAGAAAATGGGTGATATAGAAAACTGGCAGGGGAATGACAAAAAACCAAGCCAAGGGGAAACTCGGGTATATACATTTCCAAGCAGCACCCATCGACTGATAAAAAATAATCGCAAATAAGAGGCCAGATCACCGACATGACACCGAGAAAACCATGGGAAAAAATTAAATCATCCTCGAAGAGCCATTTCCAGGCCGCAGTGGGAGGAAAATATGTACGTGTGTGATGGAAGGAGGGATATTCACGCCAGTTCATCCGTCTGTCCGCCTGTTGGTCCGTCCGGCCGTCGGCATGGTCTAAAACCCGATCACATTCTCGCGCCGTCCTGACTTAAACGGGAGAATAACAGATAAAACGAGGATCAAGAACAGGAAGAAAATAATAATAAAATGCAAGTAGAAGGGAGAGGAAGAAAATATTTATAAAGGAGGAGGGATATGCAGAAAATATATAAAAAAAGATTAAAAAGGAAGAAAACTAAAAACAAGAAACAGCGACAAACCATAATTAAGAAAAATCATGGGGATGAAAAACATGATTAAAGCAAAGACAATGATAAAGAAGGAAGGTACAACAAAAAAAAAAGATGAAAAATATATCAAAATGGAAATGAGTAAAACAAGTAACTTAGAGCACACGAAAACTACCCTGTAAAAGAAAAAGAAAAAGAGAAGAAAATACAGTATCGGGACCATACGACGGAGAGAGAGAGAGAGAGAGAGAAACACCCCAGGGAGAAGGGAACGACGGAGGTACAAGCAGCTTCCTGTGTTAGTGGTCGCACCTGATATAATATAGGATGTCCGCTTATTGAGAGAGAGAGAGAGAGAGAGAGAGAGAGAGAGAGAGAGAGAGAGAGAGAGAGAGAGAGAGAGAGAGAGAGAGAGAGAGAGAGACTTACACGGGGTTATAAGGACAAGCAGTACTTCAAAAGGTCTTACAACCCATACAGAATAAGTACCACGAATAAAGTTTCCTGGTGTTGCGATTCGAGAAGTGACAGAAGAGCTTAACAACGACGGCTCTCCCCCACCCACCTCTCCCACCTGCTGTTCTAGGACGAATAGAAAATATGGAACGCTAACATAGGGAATAAAAATGGGGTAGGAAATTATAGAGGAAAGTTGGAAATATTAAATCTACCACTACTCTGTGTCTAACAAAACTATTTAGCCGTATCCTGAAAACTGCTCAATCAATCGAGAGAGAGAGAGAGAGAGAGAGAGAGAGAGAGAGAGAGAGAGAGAGAGAGAGAGAGAGAGAGAGAGAGAGAGAGAGAGAGATGCAAAGGTGAAAGACATGAAAAGCGAAAGAATGGAAGTGAGAAACTTCAGTCCCCGTCAAGAGAGAGAGAGAGAGAGAGAGAGAGAGAGAAAGAGATGCAAGGGTGAAAACATGGAAAGCGAAATGGAAGTGAGAAATTTCAAAGTCCCCGTCATGAGAGAGAGAGAGAGAGAGAGAGAGAGAGAGAAGAGAGCGGAGGGTAAAAGAGAGAAAAGGGGCGGGGACGTGAGGAGGGGAAAAAATAAAAGAAAACTGGAAAAAGGGAACAGAACATGGAAAAAGAGCGGGCGACTGCGGAGAGAACATGGGAAGAAAGAAAACGGAGAGTAAATAGAGGGTAGGGGGTAGGAAGGAAGAAGAGGGAGATGGAGAAAATGAAGAAGGGGAAGAGGGAGAGATGAGGAAGAGGACCAGGATAAATGATTATGTGAAGAGTTGTTGTTCTTGTTCTTTGACCCTAGTCTGGCTGATTGAGCAGACCTATCAATCGCAGGCAAGCAACTGCCCCTACAGGGCCATCCCATGCAGTGAACCGATATCCCTTTCGGCTGACAGTGCCTCGCCACACTGAGGTGCGGGGATTAGTGTGGAGGTCTGGTTCATGAGTGGACGCAGCATTTGCGTCACTCCACTCAGTTAACAGGGGCACCTTCACAGGCTCAAAATCAGGAGTACAAGCGGGTAGGTAAGATTTTTTTTTTTTTTTAAATAAGTGGCCTAAGTGAAGGAAAAGATGACAGGGGGGGGAAAAGTGGATGAGGATAAGCAGCAGGAAGAATGGGTATGCGAGGAGGAGGAAGAGAGAGAGAACAAACGAAGGAACAGGACAAGAAAAAGAGAAGGAAGGATGGGAACAGGGAAGAGGTACGAGTGAGTTGACTTCTGGAGAAAAATGGGATATGGAAGAAGAGTGCGAGGAAAAGGAGAGAGAGGAAGAGGAGCAGAAGGAACGGACTGCTAAGGAAAAGGAAGAATAAGTAGGAGAGGAAAGGGGAGGATGTTTTAAGTGAGGATGGGGTAGAAATGGTACCTGATAGGCGATGGAGAGGAAGATGAAGATGAAAAAGGAAGAGTACGTAGAGGAAAGTGACGAAAACTTGGTAGGGGAAGGGCAGGATGAGAGAGGACGAAAAGAGAGAAGGAAGAGGGGAAGATGATGCAGGGGTCAAAGGTGAAGACGAAAGAAGTACTGAGGAAAAAGAGGAGGAGGAGGGAAGGAGAAAACGAAATGAAGTCAGGCTAAGAAAATAAGCAGAAAAGAGGAAAAAAGGATTAAGTGAGGAAGAAGAAACAATTAAGACGAAGACCTGAGGGAAAGGAGGAAGAAGATGAAGGGAGAAAACGACAGTGAGGCAACAAACATTGGCAGGAGAGAGAAACAAGAGAGGGAAATAAGCAAGACTGTGGGAGAATTAGAGATAGGGATACTACGTCAGTGGTAAAAGCAATGGTAAAAGATGAACAGGATGAAAGTAAAAAGAGCAAGAGGTACCGCAGAAAGGAAGCCAAACAGTAAAAATGAAGCAAGGAAGAACAAGAGAAAAAAAGAGCTACCCGGTACTGAAAACAGATAGCGCAAAAATGGCTGAAGATGGGAAAAGATGGAAGTATATAGAAAGGAGAATGAAAGGTATCCTCAGAAAATCAACGAAGTAAAAAGAAAGGATCACAGAAAGAAAACGGCAAGGCAATTGAGATAGAAATATGGAAGCCTGCGAGGGAATGAAGGAAAGCTGGAAGAACAAAGCAACAGAAACTGCGAAGAAATTATAGGGCAGAGTTATGAAACATGCCATCAGTTCAGGTAAGACGCTCATACAGGCACGATCACAAAACTGAAAGAAGGGATGACAGACAGAGGATTGCAAAACACGATATAGAGGCAGAAGACTGTGAAGGAAAGATGGTAACAAAGCAACAGAAACTGGGAAGGAATTAAAGGGTACATCACACAAAAAACATCTCATCAGTTCAACTTAGCTTTTCGGACAGACACAATCACCATTTGCAATGCCGAAGGAAAGGCTGGAAAGTGGACGCAGAGGATGGTGAATCATGGACCATATGAGCACAGTATCTATATCAGGAACCGTAGCTAAAGTGGGATCCAGGAAGACTGCACAAGGTGGATCCAAGAGACTAGTGAATCTAACAGTATACAACAAGCACCAAATCCATATACGGTAAAACTGGATGAGACAGACATCCTCTTTGAAAGTAATATATTATATAGGGATGATGATATTCACAAGTGTATGTATGAAGTCTGCAGCAGGGATTATAATGAACTACACTAAAATTATTAACACTCTGTAAACTGTATGAACATTATTCATCATAAAAAAGATGTACCGGTATTAATATGGATTGCATCTGTTTGCAAGGTGGAGGTCAGACTAACGCGCACTACACCAAATTTTGGGGGGAGGGAAATTCTGGTAGATAAAAAAAAAAATCAATACAGGTACCATCCATCACATTAAGGCAAGTGTGAGAGAGTATTAATAAGAGTGAACGTGTTTGCAGTGAGGAGGCAGGGATGATGTGGGCTGCAAGAGGGTGGTTGGTTGGTTTGGGGGGAGGGTGAAATTCTGAAATATTAACCGTAGCCTGGCATCTCGTTAACCCACCACTAAACTAACATCAGGAACCCCACTCTCCCACAACCCCTGCAGTACCTCTCACTTGATTACCAGAGACCCGGTCAAACCCCCCACCTCATTCCATCCCCCTCTTTTCTAACCCCCTCTTCCCCATCACCTTTAACGATTAATTACACTAATAAACCAACCTGGGAGCCTCCCCTCCCTCCCACGTGACAGCCCCCCTCCCCCCCAACGTCCACTGCCCCGCCCACCGCCCACCGAACCTCCTCTAAGCCCGCCCACTCCTGAAATCGTCGCGCGCAGCTTCCCACCTCCCCACTGCCACCTACCACCACCACCACCATGACCGCGCACGCCACACAATCAACGAATATTCCTGCCCCCCAACGAAATTCGCCATGACAGCACACGCAGGACCTATTTCTGGCCTCTAGGAACCCTGCAGGATGCGTGGCTCTCCTTTCCCCCGTCAACAGCACACGTTTTAGGCGGAGTTGCGTCGACCCACACCCTCATGGTCCTCGTGGTACCGGCCCGCTCTCTCTCGCTTCTTTTTCCCCTTTTGCCATGCGGACCGACCCCGGAGGACTTATCAACTTTAAGCTACGCGTGGTGAGTGTGGTGGTGGTGGTGGTCGCAGCTAGTGGTCGTTTCCAGTTGCTCGCTGCATCCCGTAGAGGACATATGGGTTCCCCGGCACCGCTCGGTGTATCGTCCCTGTTCGTCTGACTTCTCCCAGTTTGATCTACCTCCAATGATGGCCGTGGACGACACGGGAGCATACGACCCGGGCATAAATCCAGTACTCCTGGCCTCGCTATGCCAAAAAATAAAAACCTTCACCTCTTTACCCTGTTCCCTCTCTTCAACTCGTGCTAACTTTTTTCCCCTCTACCCCTTGAAGGAAGACAGACAAATATTCCATCCAGAGGACGAATGAGCCTCGCATTCCTGGACCTACCTGCTCGGCTCGGTTGCACATCTACATACAGTACGTCTGCCCTTCAAAAGACGAGATTCTACTTACGACTGCACTACTACCTCCCCCCCCCATCACTCTCTCTCTCTCTCCCGTCGCCCAGCTGTGGCCGGGGGTATACCACACTCTAGGCCGAGTTTTTATTTACTTGTCACTATTAGTTTTCTCCGTCACTACGGCCAAAGTTACGATGAACTAAAGTTTTATTTGTTCTCTCTCTCTCTCTCTCTCTCTCTCTCTCTCTCTCTCTCTCTCTCGTACGTTTTCTGAAACACCTCTCCATTCTCTTTCTCCTGCAGTATGTCTGTACTCTTCTACAACGTATGGCTTTCTATTGAATGCATATTCTTCACTGTGTCCTCAGTCTTAACTTGCCATAAAATTACAAACCTGATGAACGCATCTCAACTTCATTTAATAAAGGTCGTATGTCTCTTCAACTCTTTTAGGTCTTCTATAAGAACTTTCTGCACATAAAGCTAAGGCTGACCCCCAGATTCGTTATAAGTCACCTTCTGGCTCTAAATTTCTACTTGTCGAACGTTTTGTTTGTCAGAATTTACAGTGCTCATGAGCTATTTGCATTTCTACACAGTTCTGTTGCGACCAGTTTACTGACTTTACTGAGCATACCATGAATGTCTAGAGTGAAATCTGCTAATCGAGGCATTCTACACCATTCTTTGAATGAATGAAGCTTTTTATCTACTGTATTTTATTATTTATATTATTTTAGACTACGTTTCATCATCATTATAGACTTTACTATCCTATGGATGAGGTTCAGTGCAAGTTCAGTCAGCTACTCAGACTTTCCTCACAGCCTAAATGGGCCACTTTTGAAATAAATAAACCGGGAGGCGAATAACTAAGGGAACAGCACAACATAAAGCCAGCTAAAAAATAAAGGACAAGGGAGATACCAAGTCTGTAATCAAGCAACATAAGAAGACTACGAAAGATGAACGAGAGAGAAGAAATACAGCAATATACAAAAAGGCCAACGAGAAAGAGAACACCACCAGTAAAATATAATTAAAAACGAGGAAAGCGAGGGGCCAAAGAGTGAAAGGTAACAATCAGAAAAAAAATATGTAATTACTCTTCAGCTTTACTGCCGAATCGCGTGCGCCTCCAAACACTGTCAGCCATTAAGGTATCGAGAGAGAGAGAGAGAGAGAGAGAGAGAGAGAGAGAGAGAGAGAGAGAGAAAATTTACTCATTATTCACAGGGGTAAATGAATTGCGATGAGTCTTTATAGGGAAAATGACTCTGGTTGCCTAAAATATAGAGCCACACTTATTTCTTATCGCTCCTATTTAGGCTAACACGACGATTTTGTTCAGCTGAGGCAAATGCTACCAATCAAAGGGTTAACAGATATTCTGATGACTGGGTGTAGTTAAACTTGCAAAAGCAAAATTACTTTACATTGCTTCAAGTTCTCAGTTATTTTTAAAAGCCATGCACACACGTCGAAATTATTAAGTGAAATGTGATACATGACACCAGTCAATACAAATCAATGCCTTACCTACGTCAAACCTTAATCATTTCATTCGTGAGCAGTCTGTAGTATTCAATGCAGGGCACGCAGTCATCTATCAGTAATAATTAGTAACCAAACCAGTTTTTAAAAGTCTGTATGTCAGGTCCTGAGCACTCTTTCATCCACTCTAAAGCCAAAATCAACTGAACACTTTATTCACCTTCACTAACAAAACCACCCCCTACTCACTGCTAAGCATCCACTAAGGCAAGAGGCACTTCGTCACAGCTATTTTGTCTCCCACAGTCAAAACCAAATATGCTCAGTAAAGTCAACACCATTCCTGGGCATTTCTATTTCCTCACTAACCAAAACTAATTTCTAAGCACTCCTTCCAAAGTAAAAAAGCAATTCCTGTACCCTGTTTCGTCCCTTCAAAACCGACCACTTACACTTCCTCTCTGACCAACCCATTTCCTAACCACTCATTCGTCTCGTTCAACATCAAAACCAACTCTTATGCAGTATTCTGTCTCTTCAAAAATTGAACACGCTCATTCCCTCTTTGGATAAAACCGATAACCGATCACTATTTTGCATCTCCTTGGGTAAAAACTAATTCTTATGCACTTTTTCGTCTTTCAGAACCTTAGCTTTTTCATTTCATTTTTGACTAAGAAAAAAAAAAAAAAAAATCCTGTGAACTTTTTTGTCTCCAAGGTCAAAAGTCAGTTCCTGTGCACTATATCGTCTCTCCTTTTAACATGAGCACTTTCTTTTCCCCTCTGGCCAAAACCAGTTCCTAACCACTCTTTCGTCTCTTTCATGGTCAAAACCACTGCCTGTGCACTGTATCGTCTCTTCTAAAACCTAAGCACTTTCCATGAAAAGAACCAATTGCTGTACGTTCTTTTGCTTCTTCTAAAACCAAAATTCCATTCCAGTGCACAAATTCATCTCGTCTAATACATGCGCTGCTTCATTCACTCTGAGCTAAACCAATTCATGGGCATTATCTTGTCACTTTTTACCGCCACAACTCCATTCCTGGACACACTCCCATCTCCTCTGAAGTCATATCTAACTTTGGTGTCCCAACCTTGTGACCGGAACTGAACTTCATTTACACAACTAAGTCACAAAATCGTAAGCAAAACGTATCTACAGATACATTTCCATTTATATATCCACTTCTTTCATGACGAACTTTTATGGGCACTGACACGAACAAGTCACAAAATCCTGTGCCCGATGCAACTACGATCACATTACCACTAGGTCATCCACTTCTCGCTCTGGCTACTAACGTTCATGTCACTACTGTCCAAGGCCAAATGCAGTTACGACAACGTTATCAATTTTACATACACACCTCTCTACTAACGTTTTATATATATGCAGAACCGAAACGCACTGCACTCGAACTGGGTGAAGAGTTGGCTCTGGGGAGGTTGCACTTAAGCGGCACAGAGATCAATATAGGCTACTCGCAACTTCACGATTTCTGGCGCATTACGTACTGGCAGGGCTCACGACATGCACGATACGCCATAAAATGCATCTAAGTTACGTGCCACCAACCATGCAGGGAGTACTGAACGGTGATTCACTGGCTGACTTACGACCAAATTCACTGTTGTAACTTAGGCTTTTTGCAGGAAGGGCTAGGAAACAAGAGCAGAATCTACTGATAATTTTTGTTGTTCTTACAAGGCTTAAAGCTCAGCAGCTGGAGGAACATTACCATAAGTTTATCTTGTGATTCTCAGCACTTGCGTATTAAGAAATTCTGTTACTTGGTGGAGTTTACTGAGGTTGATGTTTTCAAGGTTATACATAAAGGCGAAGGTTGAAGTTTGCTTATTTTTCTCGCATTTCTTTCTAAGACACTGTTAGACTGAGCACCTGGGTGACAGTGGTGAAGATGTAATGATGATAGGTGGCAAGTATAAGTGAAGTCTTGCGGTGGTAATGATGAAATACCGTATGTGGTAGTGTTACTAAATGAAATGTTGAAAGCTTGGGCTGGCAGTGGTTAGGATGTGATAATGCTGGACAGGTTAGGTGACAGAGTAGCCTAAGTCGTAGTTGTGGTGGAGTATGGTATTTAAGTGGTAGTGTTGAAGATCTGGTTATGTACAGTTCATACAAGTGACGTAGTAAAGTAGTAGTAGTAGTGGAAGATCATGTGAGCGGTAGTGTTGTTGGTGTATAAGCATAAAGTGGTACATTACCATTAGTGATAGAAAGAGAAACAGGGATGGTATTACTTAAGAAAATGTAATGGTGTGAAGGACTTGATGCTGTGGTGTTGGTGTACTGATATAAAGTGGTGGTGATAGAAACTCTGAAGAACGAGTGATGGAAGCACCGAGGATGTGATGATAATGATGTGGTTTTGTGTTAGTGATGGAGTAACGTGATAACAGTCATGTGGTAGTGGTGTGGTTGATGTTAAGTGGTAGTGACACAGGTGAAGTAAAGATGTGATAAGTAGGTGGTGTAAGTGAGGTAAAGTGGTAGTAGAGATGATTTAGTGACAGTGGCGATGGTAAGCTGAGTGTTAGTGACAGAAAGACTGAGTGCTTGAGATGGTAGTGGTCGAAATGTGGCAAGAGGTGGAATAAGTGAAGTTAAGTGTTTCAAGTGATACAGTGAGCAGTATTGGAGTGGCTACTTTGTAATAAAGTGGCAGGGACTGAATGACTGAGGACCTGAGAGCGAAATGGTAAATGTGTGGAAGAAGTGTTGCAAAGTGATGAAGTAAGTGGCTGTGTGCTGAAACAAGAAATAGTAATGAAGCCTATAGGTTATGAGGTAAAGTTGTGGTGGTGGTGGTATGCGGTGTGAGGCGTAGGGGTCGTGATCTGTGATGAAGCAACGTAGGCTGAGTGGAAGTGGTGAAAGTGTGACAGAGTGAATAACTCATACTGGATGGAATTAAATAAGTGTAGTGAAGGAATGTTATGTGTGATGATGGGAGACATGTGAAATGGCGAAGGCTACTGAAAAAGTGTAAATTGAAGTAAAAATGTATTCGCTTCTTCACAGCATCATCATGTTTTCTTACACTGCAATGGTTTCATGACTTCATCACAAGCACCATCACCGTCAAAGCGAAACACGTAACTTTTCACAACTTTTCCTGAGTTTCGAAGAGTCTTCCTTACGATCCGCCCCAAAAAATGAAAAAAAAACTAGATTTCCTACAGTGGTTGCGTGAAGTTTTTATTTATTTATTTTTGGCTTGCATTTGGTTGGGTGTGGTATGTGTGTTGTGATGCTCTGTACTTTAGCTGTGAAGGTGTGGTGATGTATGTGCAAGTTGTCGTGTGTGTGGAAGTGAAGTGTGAGTGTGATGTTTAGAGGCTGTGAGGGTTGTTGTGATGAGTGAGTTGTGAAATGAAGTTGTTGGTGCAAGTGTGATGAGGTGTTAGTGGTGAAAAGAGCCTACGGTGAAGTGGTAAACTGACTGAAATGTCGGTGAAATGTTTAATGAAATATGTTGGAAGTCTGCAATATGAAGAAATGTAACTAGCGATAAAGTAGAATGAAGTATGATGGTTGCTACACACTAGTGTTACGTGAAAGCCGAGTATGTGGGATAGTATAAGATGACAAGAGATGAGTGTAAATGATGATGGGTGATGTTATTGGTTATAATGGTACTTATGCTTGTGAGGTGACTTGTGATGATGGTCGTGGTGACGTGAGTGACAGTGAGGGGGAATGTATGTTGACTGGTGAAGTTTGTGTAAGTTTAAGAAGTGATAGTGTTGGTGATTGTGGTCGCTGTGAGTGCAGAAATAATTAAAGTAAAAGCGATTCTAGTACTGAAGTGATGGCAGTAAAAATGATGCTAGTACTAGTTACGGTGATGACAGTGGGGGATGAGATGGTGATATCTGTAGTAGCTGATACGACAGTGGTTGTTGTGATCGTAGTAATGATAGCTGTAGTTGTGGCAGTAGTAGCAGTGATGACAGTGGAGGTTGTGTAACAGTAGTAGTGATGAGTGGTGTTGTGGTGGCAGAGCAAGTCTTCAGCCGTAGTAACATTCAAGTAACTGTAACGTACGAAAACCTGCATAATCATTATATTGCTGGCAGAAAAAGTAACACAAATTTCCATCACCTCACTCACATAGTTCCACATCGCTCACAACTTTATCATATATTCCAGCTGCACGAGACTGTTATTTTTCAAAAGTGCACAAGAATTCAAAGACATATCCAGCAAGCGTAGCACTAAGTCGGACACAAGTGGGGAGGGAGACTAACACCAGATGTCCACCCCTCGCCACCACCGTATGCAAATCACAAGTTCCCATTTCCGTGGCTAACTGTTTCCAAGAGCGACTTTTTTTTTCTTCGGCGTCACGTGTTTCTGTTTTCTTTCTCGTATTTCGGTGCGATGGATGTGTGTATATGTTCACTCAGAGGAAAGAAAAGTAATGTACATCATTCTTACCTTGTGTTGGAAGAAGTGACTTCTCATATACAGTCGTATTCCATGTGGGTTTGCTCCAAGTTTTAAATGTACCAAAAACCAACTTATCTCACTGAAATTCCACAACCTCGCCTCAGGTATGGGTCGAGGGCAAAGTCACAATCAGAAGCACAGGCAAAATACAACTCTCAAGGGCACGTAACTAGTCAGACACGCAGCACCGACAGACTAAACTTTGAGCGAGTCAGTGGCGGAGCGCGCGGGCCGGGAACGTGCAAGCCCCACTCCACACGGCGCGCGTGTTAGGTTCGTACTGCCCGCCCTCTCCACTCGCTGCCTGCGCCTCGGCCCAAACTCTCATACGTGCATACTAGTGCATTCGTGCATTCTCGGGGATTTTTGCCGCCGCGCCGCTGTTTATCACAATTTTTAGTACGAGTTCGATTATCTTTTTTTTCTAATTACTGATCACGCCGCGGCGTTCTGCAGTAATATCGCACTTGTCTGTAGATGAGTCACTGACACAACTTAAGTGTCACTTAGTAGGTGGAGGAAGCAGGTAGTTGCACAAGGCAGCGCGAGACGTTCAGAGGGTCGGAGTGCCTCACGCTCTCTGGCCCGCTTGACCTGGCCTGACCAATTCCACTGCGGCCGCCAATGTTTGCAGTTTTCCCACTCGGCCTCCTGCGCCAGCCCAGTCCCGCCCGCCCAATGAGAGCATTTTATCCCCGCCGCCGCCACGTCCACGGCGCTGCCTTACTTTTACGCCCCGATTCCGCATCATTACATCCAGCCAGGCGCGCCTCCCGCTCTAGCCCGTAGCACACACAGGCTTACACACCGCAATTTTTCCCCGGCCGACAGTGATCGCTGTCTGATGGTACTTGGTGGTTTTCTCAAGTCACCCAACGACCTTGCTGCATAACTTCTACACTCTTACTTTTTTGTTGCGGGGAGTAGTAGCCAGCGAGGACATGCATGCAAGGAAGGCTGTGGTTTGTTCATGTTGCTCTTATTGTTGCTTACCGCTGCGGCCTCTTTTTCCTCTCTCCCTCCCTCCCTCTCCCTCCCTTGCTAGCGGGATCGCTCGCTCGCCGCCCGACACTCGCGTTACCGCACCGCCGATCGGCGCTAGTTGTGGTGGAGCGACATTTACTCTACGGGATTTGCACACCCGTTTACGAGATTCTCCCAGCTATACCCGTTGCCAACGTAAAAGTTCCCATCAATCCAACCACACGTACACTCATATACGGGTGATTTATGTGCCTCTCATTACCCGTCGGCTGATTAAGACCTCATACCGGACACAGTGTGCAAAATGTGCTAGGGAAGTGTGACAGTGAAGTGGGATGTGGGTGTCAGTGTGAGGCGTGGATTTTCTAGCTAGGCCTTCCCACTTGCCTCCCTGGAGACTTGGCCTGACTCAAGCAACCGATCCTGGCTCTTAGATGTTGACTGCTGTTCCGCTCTCCCCCCTACCTTTCTTCTCGACTTTCTTTTTTATTCGGTTCCGCGCTCCTGTTCCTTGCCAGTGTTCCACCTAAGCGTTCCACATACCCGTTCTACACCCACTGTAGGCCATCTCGTAGCGCCTGACTTCTCCACATCGCTGCTCCTCTCTGGCAAACCTTCAGGTCTCTTACGTAACCAGACTCACTTCACTGTTCCGCATTTTTTTCCTTTTTTTGTGTGTTTTTCGTGTCTGTTCCAGATTCTTCTGCCATATTATGATTGAAATGGCTTGTTCCACCCCGATACTGTTCCATCACTGTTCCACACTCATAACACCTAACTGCTCCACCTTAGTTTTATTCCACTTCTCCCCCACCGCCATGTTCCACATTTACCCTGCTCCCTGTACCGCTTAAATAACTCCCCCCCTCCGTTTGCTTCAAAAGAGCTGTTCCATCACTTTTTGCCACCCACATCTCCATCGCTTCATTGGTCGTGTTCCACATCCTAAATCAACTTGTTCCACTCACGCTCCCTTCCATCAGCCCTTGTTCCGCTCCCTAAATCTACTTCGTATCACTTCTGTTCCACTCTCCACTTCTTCAACAACTGCACTCCTCCTCCACCTTTTTCTTCAACTCGCATCATCTTCCACTTCCCTCTTCGACCCCCCCCTCCCTTCTCTTTCATCTGGTTTTCTCCGCTCCACTCACCGTCCACCCAAGACTCCATCTGTCCTTGAAATATTCCACACTGACCATGCTGCATTCCTGACGCTCCTTGCATTCCTCCACATAAGTTGCCCGATCGATCCACTCAAAAGCCACGCATTCCGGCCTTATCTTCCACGTTCCACCTATCAGTTTCGCATTCCAGAGCCATATAGGCATCATATATATTCCATGATCCATATGATGATCCACGAGCCATCAAAGTCTCAGATCACACGTAAATCCACCCGGCAGTTCCACAGGGCGGCTATATATACGTACCGTGTTCCACCTATTAGTTCCACAATCCACCACTATGTTTCTCGTTCCACAGCACCCACACAATCAGATTAGGTAAAGTTAGATGAGGGTAAATTAGATTATGTTTGATTTCTTAGGAGATTCCTAAGACGTTCCACTTAAGATTTCTCCCACCTCCTCAACAAGTTCCACGTTCCACCCACACCACATAATATCACCAAGAGGGCTATAGCGTAAGAACGGTTAAAAAAACAAACCCACTAGGCAGCTTTGAAATATAAGACACAGACTCACACATTACAGAGAATATGGAACGAAAAACAAAAAAGAACGAAATAAAAAAAATCTAAAAATAAAACCACACACCAATGCAATTCCCATACAGCAAACGTCACATCACACTTTAAAGAGAGCATGGAATAATAATAAAAAAAAGTAAGGATATGGGAAAGGAATGGAAAAAAGTAAAAAAAAAAAAATCCGACTCAAGTACACACACGTTCATCTTAAAGGGGTCTTCATTATTCAAACGTGTCTTTTTATGCAGGGTCGGGGTGATGCGCATTCTGACCTTAGTTCCCCCTCAATGCGTTAAAAAAAAAAAGAGAAAAAAAAGAGAAATTAAAGAGAGGGTGGAAATCGATGGGATAAGGAAGAGTTCTTGGGTTCTTAATTAGTCTTTTATGCGTGACAGAGAGAGAGAGAGAGAGAGAGAGAGAGAGAGAGAGAGAGAGAGAGAGAGAGAGAGAGATTAATAACAAGAGCGAGAATTTTCTCTTATATACACAATATTTATAATTCAACAAACCTGCTTCCCCAGTTAGTCTTTAAATTCATTAATAATATAATGACAAGTAAAAATAATAATATCCCTCGAGACCATTCATCAACTTCCGCATAGTAATAAGGAGTGTAGAGGTCACTTTTTACCGCCCCCAAGATACAGTGAGACGTTCCTCTTGAAGATCTTGCGTAGGGAAGTGGTAAAAGATGGATGGAGAGAGGATGAGGGTGGCTGTGGTCTGGGGTGTGGGTAGGGATGAGAGGGGTGGTGTGGCTGTGAGGTCCTGTGTAGGGTGGTGTGGTCAAGGTGTGAGGTGGTGTGGGTGAGTTGTGGATGTCGTGGGTGGTGCGTGGGGTGTGGAGTGGCGTGAGTTGAATGGTGGTGTGGGTGTGAGATGTGATGTGGTGAAGTGTGGTATGGTTGAAAGATGAGACAAGGGTGTGAGGTGCTGTGTAGGTGGGAATGAGAGGTGTGGCGAAAGGTGAACGACTGGTGTTGAATGAGTGGATGTCAGAATGAGGATGGGTGTGATAAACGATGGGTGGGGTGCAATGTGTGGGAGATGAGGGTTGAGGATGAGAGGTCTAATGTGGATGTGGTGTGAGGTGGGTGGGTGGAGTTGCGAGGGGTGAGTGCAAGGTGAGAGGGTGAGTATTGTGGAAGGTGGGTGTGGGACCGGGTGGGGATGTTGAAAGGGGAAGGGGCGAGGTTAGAGATGAGAGTAAGGGGTGAGGTAGTGAAATGTGAAGTTAAAAGGGGTAGGGGTGAAGTTAGGTAAGAGTGACAGGCAAGGAGGATTAAACGACGAGAGGTGTGAGGTGAAGAGAGGGGTGGAAGTGAGGATAAAGATGAAAGTGAGAGCTAGAGAGAAACCGAGAGAGAGTGAGAAGAAACTGGGATGTAAGGAGGAAGAAATGAGGAGAGAGGTGAGAGTGAGGTGAGGGGATGGGTGTGATGAACAGGTGGTCGAGAGATAAAGAGACGAACGACTGAACAAAGGTAAGACGTTCAAATGGCTGGATGAACAAGAAAGAGAACAAGAGTGATGTTCAACAAAGCCGGGATCCCGAGCGCAGAACAAAAAAGAAAAGAAAAAAGGATATAAGAATGCATAAATAATCAGGCAGGTCATTCAGCAAGCACTTCAGAAGCGAATCGGCCATTACCTTTAATAATGTACGAGCTTTAATCCTAATTAGGGAGGGTATTTTTATTACTACTCGTTCTGTCTTTACTACTACTACTACTACTACTACTACTGCTATCAGTCATTACTCAGTTTTATCACATCTCTTTTTGTCTGCTATAACCAATTTTATTATTATTATTATTATTATTATTATTATTATTATTATTATTATTTCACTGTACTGTACTTCGAAAACACATTTCATCATCAAACTGCCTTTTTCTGCTGCAGCTACTACTACTACTACTACTACTACTACTACTTCTACTACTACTGCTGTTGTACTACCACAATCACTACAGCCACCACAACCATTTTACTACTACTACTACTATTTACTACTGCCACTAAAATTACTGCAGTATTACTACTACTACTACTACTACTAAAACTATCGTTCACCCTGCACCTGATAACCCTTTGAAACACGTGTCAGTCGTATGCTATCTTTAGATGGAAACTCATATCAGAATTAAATCACAAAGGCTTGGGCAGTCCTGAACGCATGAGGCTCCCAACTCCATTTCTCTTTCAGTTCTCATCCATACTCACATCTCCAGTCTATTCCACTGTGTTCTCCCCAGCCTAATTTATATATATTTCTCCACATTAATTTTTTACACACACACACACACACACACACACACACACACACACACACACACACACACACAGCACCACCATTCTTTTCCACTTACAGTTCTCCCTTCCATTCTCCCTACTAATACCTATTCCTTCTCTTAAATCCAAACACAGTCTTCACTCCAAACCATCTACAACTCTGCAAACCACACACACTCCCCTCCGGTCTACTCAGAATGGAAGACATATAACAATCTTTCCATCTCTCAAATCTACGTCTCTCAGATCAATAAAATAGTCTGCTGGTAGCTAAAATATAAAAGAGACGAAAAGAAGATGATACATATACTCCTCGTCTTGATACCAGTCTCCGTCTTGCACCCTATCACGATCATCATTATCCTTACAGTTTTTTCCCTAACTAAGAATGAGGTGAGGTAGGATACAGAAAATATGGAAAGAGAATGTAAGAAAGTGGAAGAATTAAGGTATCTATGGAACATCAAGTGAAAACAGACACTCATCTACACATCATTTAAGCTGAGGAATCTTGCCTCCACCTCACAGGCCTAACCACCTACACACTGCTTTTTTTGTTATCATTTTTCTTTATATATGCACTTCACATACACACACCAAAACAGAATTAAGAAAATAAGGATCTACAAATCATCTCAACTGTACTAAGAATTTTCCTGACCAGTTTCAATTGTGGTTCACTCCCTCTGACACCTTCTCACACTATACCCTTCTCTCGCATCCATATTCCACTCTCCACTCCATTCCACATTCCACCTCACACAGAATTCTTTCCATTCACCGCCACACACACACACACACACACACACACACACACACACACACACACACACACACACACACACACACACACACAGCCTTCCATCCACATTCATATTTAAGTCTCCACATCATTCCACATTCCTCGCAACATGGTACTCTTCTCTCTCTCTCTCTCTCTCTCTCTCTCTCTCTCTCACACACACACACACACACACACCGCCACTTACAATTTTCCCGTCATCCGCCACTTCCTGCGTGTAATGCAAAGGTGAAGTACGGTAATTACGATACTCCAACTGCAGGTACGATTATGTTTTTCCAGGTGACGTTTAACCAATCGTCACCTGCCTGTTTGTCTCTACTGTATTTTTATCCGATGCACCACAATGATCTTTTTTTTTTCCATTTCAGTCTGCCACTAAATGATTTTACTGAAGCTTGCAAAGACCTGAATAATGAGGGAATTAGTAAGGCTACATCTAACTATCTTGCAATTCGAAACGCCTCCTCCCAGTTAAGTAAAACAGTTTCGAGATAACGAGGAAGAAATGATAATACGCCATCGGAATGAAGATATGCAATGATTTTTGTGACTAAAACTAATGGTGTGATCCAATGGTATGATCTGGTGGTATGACTTTCTTCTGCATGGTCACTGTTTTAATGCCTAGCGATTCTTTTTTTGTTACATTTAAAACGTAGCCAAGTCCAGTTAGCTACATTACTTTTAAGCACTACAATACAATAAAGCGAATTTAAATTTTATTTTTGCCACCCTTTCTTAATTATTTATCATTTTTTTGAAGGAACAAGTTATGGGTTTCCAGATTTTGGTTCCTACTCTGAAAACACACACACACACACACACACACACACACACACACACACACACACACACACACACACACACACACACACACACACACTCAGATGGCGGAACTGGGCCTAGGAGACACTCTTCAAAATGGGAGGTGTTAAATACAGCCTTCATGAACACTTTGACTTCTATGCTGAACGAGTAAGCTCAATAAAACTGTATGGACATGAGAATAAAAATAACATGTAAACATCATTAAAGATACTAAATCTATGAAGCCAGCGATTTACCACTAACAGTCAAAATTCGAGGTAATTATATGGATCATTAGGCCCCATTGCTAGTTGACTTTTCGTAACACCTCTTCCTCAGCTATTTATTTGCACATCACACCTTAATTATCCTCCTGTGCGCTACTAATGCAAACTGCGTCGTTTTTAAGAATATGAAATAAAGTACATGAGAAAGCAATGTGTAAAATGGAAAATATATCACTAACGACGAGCTACCACGATGCTTTCTGTGCCAACGAAACTACAGTCATATGGAGAGATTATTTTCCTACCGCTGATTTTCAAATACACTTATTATATTGCTGTTAACTATTTACTAACACAACTTTGATGTAAATAAAACCACCAGCATTTACAGATACATTACTGCAGCTCATGAAATTAATAATCCCGATGGTATGAATAAACATTTATTTTTAATACCTCTGACGATTCAAACTTTGCCTCCAAGACCACCACATGATCCGAATAAGTTGGCGGAAACTCGTAATTTTGTTGCAGAGAGAGCCAATCTTTTCTTCCAACTTTCAATAATTTCTTTTCAGCCAACTAGGGAATATAATCTCGAAGGGATGGACAAACTTATGTATCTACAAACCATAACAATGAACTTCAAGAACTATATGATCCAAACATGTCGAAAAAAGTCATTTTGTTGCACAGACAGCCAGTCTTTTCCCCATAACTTTCCATAATTTGTTTTGGTCAGCTTGGATAAATGAAGGCTTGAACAAAATTTATACGTCTAAGAAAACACATGGTTTCAACAAGTAAGAGGAATACCCTCATTTTGTTACAAGAAACCACTTATTTCCTTAACTCTCCATAATTTCTCTTCAGTGGCCATGGAAAATTCTAATGGGAATATATATTTTTTTCTTTTAACCTGAACAATGAACTTTAAGAACAGTTTATGATCCCAGCTAGTCAGAGGAACCAGTAATTTTCTTACAGGAAGGCAATCCTTTTATTCAAATTTCCTGCATTTCTTTTCTGGTCATCTTGTAAAATTATCTTGAGGGTATGAACGAAACTTTTATATTTAACAATATAGCACGACCCCAAACAAATCTGATTAAATTTGTCTTTTGTTTCAGAGAATCAATCTTTTCCTCAAATCTCAATAGCATAATTTCTTTTCAGTGAATTCAAAAAAAAAAAAAAAAAAATCTGGAAAGTTAGAAAATCATTTTTTATTCTGTTACCCCGAACAATGAGCACTATGATTCCTTCAAAAGAATCCCCAGTCAGTCTGCAGCGGAGGGCCAATCTTTTCTCCGACTTACGATAATGTTTCTGTCATCTCCTAAAAATCCCATAAGTATGAATACTGACTTATTTCTGTTAACCTGGACCATCAAGGTTGACCTCAAGGTCGCTACATAATACCTAGCAAGACAGAGGAACCAGTCATTTTGTTGCAGAAAGCCAATCTTTCTGAACTTTCGATCATTTACCTTCAGCCAACTCGATAAAACATATCTAGAAAATAAATAAAACATTTTTATTTTCAATCGCATAAAGGTTTCAAGAACATTACATAAACCCGACAAGCCAGAGGAAACTGCGTTTTTTTCTCTCTCTCTTCTTTGAAAGCCTGTGTCCTTTCCTCAACCTTCCACCATCATTTTTCTGTAAATCTAAAAATAAAATAAAAATCTCAAGGGCATGAACATTTTTCTTTATCTATTTTTACTAACTAGAACACTGACCCTCAAGAACACCATATTTGATCCCTTCAGGGAAATCCCAAGTCATTTTGTTTCAGACAGAACCAGCATTTTCCTCAACTTTCGATCATTTCTTTTCGGCCAACTCAAAGTCTGCAAATAAAAGTAGCGAGGCATAGTTGCGAGGAAAGAATTGCGCCCAAGACACAGACTCTCTGAATAAAATCGACGCCGCCGCCTGGGGAAAACGGAAAGAAGTCGAACAGCAAACACCAAAATTGTCTGGAGTTGTTGCTACAGTTGCAGAGAGAGAAATATCGCGCCTCCGAAAACAAATCACAGACAAGTAAGGAATGGAAAGAGAAAGTGATGAATGGAGGAAGAATTTGATTTCGGTACTGCTCAAAACGAAGAAAAACGCAGATTCTGTTTTTTGCAACGCTGACAGAAGAAAATTTCTATGCCGCCGACAACAAATCACAGTCACATATGGAATGGATGTATGCTTTGCTGCATGAATAAAGAATGTGTTTAAAAATCTGATAAAAAATGAAGAACAGCACCAAAATGACTAGAGTTGTAGCTGCAGTTACTGAGAAAGCTGAACCCCACATAAAACATATCACAGTAAGGCAAAGAAGTAGGTAAAAAGATATGATTACGATTCACAGCACACGCTCTCATAAACAACGAAAATTATGGTGCTGGCGTGATTACCGATGGAAGAATATACGCGTAAAAACTGTCCTTAAAGCTAAAAAAAAAAAAAAAAAAAGAAAAAAAAGAAAAAAAAACAGAAAGAATTGGCTACACACTAGTCTGATAAGGATGAAAGGATAATCATAGTTACCAAAATCTCTACCATTTCATTAAAAAAAAAAATCCTTGGATATTCGATGTATATAACTACCGAATTTGTCGTTGTACTCTGCTTTGTTGCTGTCAGATCTACTTTACAGAGAATTCGGTAAAGCATGGTTTTTTTTTTATTTAATTTTTTTTTTTTTTTAAGAATTCCACACAAAAACATGGTGAGAAACAAAGCTACTTGTATTTTTTTTTTTTTTTTTTTTTTTTTTTTGCAAACATCCCCACCATGTCTGATCGATGTGTATTTTGCTCATACCCTTAAAATGCTGCTTATTGAAAGTATTAGGTAGATTCCTCCAACATCCATGGCAGGTATAACGACGTACAGTTTTGATATGTCCCTGAATTCAAGCATCAGTAAATACTAAATAACTTCCCTTTTCACTGACTTTTCTAGTTTAATAATTAGTCTTGCTACCACCAAACGCCTACATTCAACTTGAGACAGACCTCTAATAGAAAAGGTTATTCAAGGCTATATCTAACCTCACCAGTAAAACCAAAACAAAAAACTCCCCAGCAGAATAAAATCGCTTGGAGTGAGCAATTATTAAAATCAAACACGTTCTCGGGTTCTTTCCTAATCCCTTATCCGCAAATACCGCCTGAGCAGGTGAAGTCAAGCCCCATCACTTGTTCCATCTGAAATTCACCTCATCATTATTTAATCCTTCTTACATCCTCTCTTTCCTTCCAGTTTGGGGGTGTTTTCCTTGTCAGCCACGCTAGATTCGATATTTTACTTTGGTACCGCAAGATAAAATTTGACTGAGTTTAAAAGTAGCAACTCGTCGTCTCCAGGTTAAAAAGTACCTAGTAACCAACCACTGCCGACAGAAATATGAACTTTTGTTTTTCTTGCTCCCGTCCGACGATTTCCTTCACATTAGGAGTGATCTGTCGTCGTCTACGGATTATGAGAGCTTTCACCGGTCAAGGGGTGAAAAAATAAGAGTGCGGTGTAAAGAGGTCCCTAGATTTTGATCGTCTTTTGCAAAACACCTAAGGCAGTAAGAATTGGTCAGCAAGAAAGACGCGTTACAGACAATAACTCAGTAACAAGACAGACCAAGAAGTTTCTACACTCATTTCATGTGCTCCACAAAAAAACACCTTACAGACAGCACTAAACAACGACGTAGAAAAACGCCCAAACGCACGGAAAGAATACATGACACGCTACAGATACCATTCAGTAAAGGGTTAGAGACCAAAATATTCCTTTAATTATATCACGTTCACTACAAATGTCATCTTATAGTGAGCTTATAATGTACGGCTGTATCGTCACCAATGACAGTTACAGAGAGCCTTTAGTAACGGGCTAAAGAAACCAAAAAGAATATGGTTACTTTCTTCACGTATTCCGCAAATGACACGTTACAAAGAGCTTTCAGCAAAAAGTACAAAGAGCATTCCGTATAGAGGTAAACATTAAAAAAGGTTATCTTCATTACAACCTACGCTATGAACCTTTACGATTTACAAAGCTTGTGTCCTCTTTCGCAGTCCAAGTAGTAACTTTTGGGCGACTATGATACCCCTAAATCTGAAAAAATATGTTATATGTTGTTTGTCTGAGTCAACTATGTAAGTGTGTCTATAGCAGTGAAAGGATTAACCAAAACGGCTTTTACGTTATGGAAAAGTTTTGGTGACCTATGTGTCCGCTGTCAATCGCTTCTGCTGCCACAAGAATATGATAATTGTCTCAAGAATATTTCCTTCTAAAGAACGTGTTTGTATCAACCTTATGAAAATTTCTTCCGTTGGCTGCGTCTCTGTATTTTGCCTCCAAAAATGTCCTGGAAACATACATTTCTATTTTTGACATACAAAATTTCTTTCCTTAGCTAAGTTCATACATGTAGCTCATGAAAATTTCTTTCTCATGGCTACGTCCTTATATTTACAAATTTAAAAGTCTCTAGGAGGCTGAGAAAAATTGTCCTCCCTTAGCGTACTCTCTAATTTAATGGTACGAATTTTCCCTGTCTAAGTCAGTCTTACCAAATTCTGCATCTTTATATCAGCCTTACGAAATTTTTTTCTTCCCCAGCTAAGCACCTAAATCAACAGTTAGAAAATCTACAACCCTCAGTTCAGTCTCACTCAAGCAAAGATATTTTTCTCCCGCCGGTTCCTAAGATTTCTCTGAACCGAGAAAAATCGTCTGGTGTTAGCCATAATACAATTTCAAAGTCCGTCCAAAGCAACGAAAGTGTTCACTCGAGACGTCTTTTAAACCTCTTGACTGCCACGATATCTCTCGGCAGCACAAAATTGTCTGTCGTTGGCCTAAGTGATATTCCTGATTCTGTTCACGCAATGAAAGGATCAATCGAGACAGTTCTGCAAAAACCACTGGCCGACTGCTACGATTTCTCCAAGATGAATATATATATATATATATATATATAAGTGGGTCTGTTATATAGAAATGATTCAGTTCTTATTTCTTCCTTTCGTCACGTTACCTTTCTCTACCTTGCCACACACAAGGCGAGAAATTGTGAAAGAAAGAATAACCACATTTTCTTAACCTTACTGGGAAATTTCTATAGTACCAGTAGGCCTACATTATAACTGAAGATAACAGACTAGAAAAAGGGGAAATTTTAATGAAGGCAGCTTATAAGATATTGGAAAAAATACTGCAATATATATTTTTGAATTAGGTGTTTCCAGTTAATCATACACCCCGAAAATTTCTACGTATCCATTTGTTCAAGCTTGAAACAACTATATATCACCATCATCCTACTATATATGTAACATGAGGACGTTATAATCAACCGCCATTTTTAAATTATAAATAACCTAATGGCACAATCCGGAGAAGGAAAAACAGAAGCAGAATCCAGAAATCAGAACAGGGAAGGAGCCCCAACTACAAGGAAATACTGTCTTTAATAATGTGTCTGGAGCATCAGTACTGGGAATAATTTTGATATTAACTGTTACTCTTAACAATTTCCAGCTTCCTTGCTTATTTCTTGTTGCCACCAGCCGATATTCTTGAGACACCCATCCTAGTGTAGGGATTAGACTCGATCTCTGTTCATCCCTTCAGTACAATGATGTCTAAACTTTATTCTTGCAGCCGCCATGCAATTTTATTAAGCTTATGGGAAAACTCAAATATTCCCGTGATTCCTCGTTTAGCTTTTGAACCTCTAAACCTCAAAACATTGGTTAGCATTAAGTGGTCAAATTTTCGTGGCAAAAATTAAGTTCCCAACCGGGGTAGGAGTATCTAGGTTTTATCAGCTGATTCAGAGTCAATCACAATACTTCTGTGCTTGTCTAGATTTGCTAAAAAATACACACAAAATATTACGCAGCATTCCGCTACTCAGTAATTAATAAAGCTGGCGGGAAGAGAGATAATATGGCTACCTGAAAGTAAATTTTTTTTTTTTTTCTGTGTTGACGTTTTATTTGGATAAAATTAGGTGTTTAGAACGGCAACACATCTTATACTGTACATATATATATATATATATATATATATATATATATATATATATATATATATATATATATATACATATATATATATATATATATATATATATATATATATATATATGAAACGTATTTAAATTGGCATGTACGTGACGAGTCACATAAAAAAAAAAAACGAAAAAGTTCGGTTGGAAATTCAAATTTTTGGCGGGAAAATTGGACCTCTAGCGATGCCTGCTGAAGTGGAAAGATGAACCCTTCGACTACAGGAGGTGTCTCTGAGCTGAATAAAATCATGTATCAGTGGTTGGAATTAGTCGCAAGGCTCTTAACTGTTGGCCAAGACACTACTTGAAATTGTATGTATCAAATTATTGCTGCTGTCTGGTTCCTTCATCTAAATAAACTCGTCTGATGTTAGGTGGAACGAAATACGAAGTTCTTATTTTTCGGCCAAAGGCTAAAAATTAGCGTGGAAATAAGTGTGGTGCAGGACGAAGTAAAATACATGGGCTACACACAGTGAGTTACGGCTGAACGACTTTATCATAAAATAACTTTACTGTAAAATACAGAAACCAAGGAACGAAAAAGTCGTAATGACAGAATGGAAAGCATAAAATCAGATTAATGAGTAGGGGCCTACTTATATGGATTAAGTGCCTCTTGGCTAAGAGGATAAAAGCTCAGATTTAAAAAAAACATGATATAAACCTGTAAATATCAAGGCACAGAGGCAAAATAAACGAATGAAAAAGAGTTAGATTTAAAAATGTCAATAAGGAGTATGAAACGAAAAAGAGTGCAGAAAGTATACACGCAAAGCGATCATATATTTATGCTTTATAAAATTCCACGACTGCAAATCCACAAAATATCTTGGGAATTATAGGCACGAGAATATTTGCGGTGAGAACCCATTTTTACCATCTCGCTAAGGGGAAAAAAGAAAGAAAGAAAGAAAAAAGAAACGACGAGATCTTGTACTATAATGTAAAAGTCCAATTGTGAAATGTGCCTGGATGCATGATGTGTTGACGCCAGGGTGGATACAATAAAAGTAAAAGAAGTAATTATGTCATCACGTGAGTATTTTGTTCGAAGTTCAAGTCACTTCAACAGTCTACAGTCTCTATAGTGTTTTCTGAAACGCAGAATCAACCCAGAGCTTACTCTTTATGTGACTTGAGAGATGAATTATCATCATCATCATCATTATTATTATTATTATTATTATTACTGCATGAGAAAATGCTAAGCTGTCGTAGTAGATTTGGGATACTTTTTTGTGGGATGAATGATAAAACTAATCACTTCAACCAACTGTAAATTCAGTATTGCACTGTTCATGGTCGAAATCGCAGACTAACATTTCGATTCCCCTTTGATGTGATACGGAATCGTGTGTGAGCGGCGGCGTGCTCCAAGTTCCGTCTCCTCAGCTCTCCGACACCACCACCTTCCTCTCACCATCGCCGCTCTGCATCACACTCAGATCGCGGCCTGGGCTTCCGAAATCCTCAGCAAAAGTTTTGATGGGCATTCAGAATAAACTGATTTTAAAAAGTAAAAGAAAGAAGCCAATGGATGTCGTGTTATATATTTTAACACCAGCTGGTATCATTAATAATTCGAGTTTCCCGAAAAAAAAAATCACAAGCCTACTATGGGTGTATATTATTTTCTATGGCGATATTAAACTAATCAAAACAGTTCCATATTTACTGATTTATGGCTGACACTTAAATGATGATTAACCACCCAGAAGTTGAATATAATCGCCCTGAAGCAGCCAAAATAAGTATATTTAGTTTTCAAGTGCTGTGAAAAGGTTAGCGTTACTCCTGAGCTAAATACAGTCGTCTGGTGAACTCTATAATTAAATCTGTCAAGAGTAGGACGTCATCAAAACTAGAATTTACTGGACTGTATTTCCAGCCTTAGTCTTGTGACGCTGAACCTTCTCATCGACGAAAGAGCTCAAGTACCCTATTCTTGCTAATGTCAGACGATTTTATTCAGCTGAGATTGCGTCCCAGGAGCCTGAGAGAATTAACACTACCACCTTTATCTCACCGTCGCAACAACAGCAGTATTCCATTTCATATAAAAACAGACAATTTTATTCAGCTAAAAGTGAGTCATAGGAGCCTTACTGAATAACCTTTATCAAACGTTATAACCAGTGTCATAATCAATGTGCTAGGTATAAGGAATTGGCTGGTAAGTATGCTCTTCCACAGAACGAATCTCTTTTTTTCAGCATAATATTAGTTTTTCCCTATCTTCTGCTACCCGGCTTATTAAACCCCACTTTTATTTTTCCCTAAGCATAATAATCCTCTCATGCGCTGAGTGTAAAAAGCGCTGAGTGAAAAAAAATCAGTTGGCGACATTTCTACGCTTCCGTCATTCGAATCGCGTTTTCAGAGTTTTCAGTTTTCTTTTCTACTTTCCCGGTAGTCCATTTGTCGGTACACCTCTTCGTCAGCTTACACAGACAGCAAGAGTCAAATCCACACCTTATTTCCAGTCAAAGTATCCTAGTGTTAGGTGTGAGGAATGAGACAACCACATTACTGCTCGTATCATGCAGTCGCATTGTCTCAACTTTTCAACGTAATCACATCTTCTCAACATTTCAAAGCAATCACATTTTCTCAAATTTTCATATCAATCACATTTCTCAATTTTTCAACGCAATCACCTTTTCGCATGTTTTCAACGCAATCACATTTAAATGTTTTCAACGCAATCACATTTTCTCAATTTTTCAGTCTTCCCAACTTCTTGTCTTCTTAAGTTTAAGACTAATTGTATTCGACATAATTTTTCAGAGCAATTATTTTATTACTCCAAGTGTGAAGGACCGGCTGACTGCTCCCGTGCCAGACATATCGCATTGTTGACCATTTTTCCTCCTTATTTCGAGTTTGCAATTTTTCCGATTCAGTTGTCCGTGTGTGTCTTTCCCGTCAGCTAAATGAGTCAGCAAGTGTCAAACCCCACTCCATTTCCAGTGCAATATTATATTATTCGCTGGGAAGAACGAACCTTTTGACTTTATTACTCACCAGTTTAGAGTTTAGTTATCATTTTTTTCCCTTTTTTTCTCCCCTGTTTCTCTAGTTAACCCTCCTTCAATGCGGAAACGTATTTTAATTATTATTCTTGCTATTTCCAGGTAACTGAAGTCTGATTTTTAGAGACGTTTAGAATCGCGGATACTGGAGTTTTCATTTACCTCTTACGTACATGAAGCTCCCCAAAGTTGAATAAAGTCATCTAGTGGTAGTAAGAATAATCAATAATACGGTCACAGAATTAAATGGATTAACAGACCATTTTTTGTATCCAGTGCAATTATGATGATGATGATGATGATGATGATGATGATAATGATAATGATGATGATGATGATGATGATTACCTGCGCGACAAATATGAGAAATGTCTTTACTGCTTCCTGTCAGAAGACTCGTGGTTCCTCCATTTATCACCATTTCTTTCCAATTTGCTATTTTCTCGGTTCTTATCCCACTACACCTCTTCTCCGCCAGCTGAACACAGTCATCAAGTATCAAACCTCACATTAAATCGAAGGTAATAATCCAATAAGCGCGAGTAATTCATTTGACAACACTACTACCCTTTGGAATTGCGATTCTCTTTTCAGTATTTCCCATTTCTTTTCAGCTCTCTATTTTTCCAGGATCTGTTCTCCATACGCCTACTCTCCGCCAGCAAAAAGCAGCCATAAAGTATCAAATATCACGTTAATTCAATTGTTATTAATAAGTCCAGTAAGTATGGGGACACAATTAACACTATTACACTTTGGTCATCCGAACCTTCTTTTCAGTTTATTTTCACTTCCTTCCAGTTTCATGTTTTTTGCAGGTTCATTTCTCAGTGCGTCTCCTCTCTGCCAGCTAAAAATAGCCATCAAGCATCAAATCTCGCTTTGATTCAAGTGTAATTAACCTATGTGGTAAGTATGAGGAAGTGACTGACAGCATACCTACTCTCCCTTTCGTGAACTGCGATATCAGGGCTTTTCCGTTTCTTTCCTATATTCCATTTATTTTTTATTTTTGTATTTTTTTTTTTTTAGTTCCGTTGTCCGCATCTTCCCCTTTAATACAATGACGTCTTTTTATCGTTTATTCTTGCTATATGCCAACGATTTTATTCAACGTGGGAAGGATCTCTTGCATTGAATGCGTTAATGATGGCTGCATGTAACACCTCCAGTTCGAAAACCTTATTTTAAGGTGAATTAAATCATCTGGATCCAGCAAGAAAAATAAACAAAAATGCGTCACCGGACTGAAGAGGTTAATTGCAGGTGACACAGGCGGCTTCGAAGCACTTTTTTTTTTTTTTAGCAATTTATTTAGCATATTCCACCTTATATAGTATGTTATTTATATTGTTATAATACGGACACAGTTTGCACCACTAAGATGCAAGAGGATACTGAGTTGGGTGGAATTAATTGCTAAGGACTAGACGTTACGAAACCACCACAGCCACTTACAGTACGACCGAATTCCAGTGAGCTAAGAACTGTTTGCGGAATTATACAGTTGACAGCATTATAACTCTCCCATCAAACGAACCGTCACTTAACCATTTTTCCATTTCCTTCCACTTTCCTACATTTCCACGTCTGATTCCCTGTGGTGTACCTCTCTTCCCTGCCACATAAAGTAGATAGTGTCAGATCTCACGTTCATTTGAGTAATCCATGAGCTTTTCCTGATCTCACTTTATTTAGATTTTGAAAATTATCCATGCTCTAATTACACTAGCGAATCGCGTTTTAACCCCTTCAGATCGATGACGTACTTTAACATTTTTATCCCTGCCACCCTCAGCCAGTCATATTCAACTTAAGACAGGCCTGTGGTAGTGAAGGAGTTAATGAGTACAAAAGCTAACTCCTCCAGCTTCGAAAAGTCCCTCCAAATTTCAGTACAATCGTGTGGACGTATCATTAAAAAAAAGAAAAAAAAAAATCGGGTTCAAGAGATCAAGCAATTTTCCCTTTAATTCCACGTTTCTTTTGTTTAATGTTTGAGGATCAGCTAAAATTCCTGTGTTATAATTATACTGCTTGCTCAGTAGGAGGAACTGGCTGACGACAGTTCTGTGAAGATTTTCCGTCACACATTTTTTTTTTCTTTATTCTCCAGTTTTCTGTTTCACACATTATTAACTCTCTCAGTGTCACGTCTTCTCTAGTACTGTGTTCGACGTAATGTCAGACTTATTTATTTGTTTATTTATTTACTTTTTCAGAGTGGGTCATACGACCCTGAAGGTGCTATGCCTTACCATTAAGCCTCTCACGGTAGGGAAAAGTTTAGTATTCTATTCCAGATAACGTCAGACGATTTTCTTCAGCTGGGTAAATGACAGGGTTCTATAAAAAATTTAAATTGTGTAATAATCATCCAATGCGCTGAGTGTGAGGATTTTTTTTTTTCGACAACCCTCCATATCCGTCGGGCCAATCGCATTATCGCAATTTTGTCTTCTGTTTTCTTCTGCACTATTATTCCAGCTCTAGTTTTCCTTACGCTTCTCATCCACTTCCTAAAAAGTCGACTAGTGTTAAATGTCACTTTATGTACACTGTAAATTTTCCTGTGTTAAGGCAAATTTTAGTTGACGGCACTACAGCTCTCTTGGGAGAAGAATCACGTTTTGATAACCTCTCCTATTGTTAGTTTTGTTTCCTGAGGCTTAAGTATTGATAAAACTTAATATTATTGAAACTATTTATTAGATGGTGTCTTTTTTCATTTTATTTTTGTCATATACAGTCGATTACGTTTATTACATTCGGAAGCAGGAGATTCAGATACAGTCGTCATGACCCCCGTCACTACTATAGGCTAACTTATATTGAATGCAATCTTCTTAATGTAGTAAAAATAAAACAGATTAATACTGTAGTATTTAAGTGTAAAGCATGAGGTCACAACAAACTGCCAATCTCGTTATCAGCATTTTATCATTTTCTTTCTATGCTCTTTTCATCTTCAAGTGGCCCTGGTTTTGTCCTTCAGCAGCTTATTTCACGTTGCTCAGTGGCAGGATAATACCACGGCTGTACATCCATTCCACAACACTTCTTCGTGACTACCATCATGTCTGCGATACTCTACTATTACTGATAGGCATTCAAGATGGAGAGAACAATTTCTGGCCAAGACAGAGTGAAAATATTATAGGTTTCACTCTTTTCTCAGTTCTCTTCCCCGTATACATTCTTCCCAGTGAAAATAATAATCAAGTCTCGGTGTTTGTGTCTTCCTTATGTCACTTAAGTCGAATCGCATTCTCTCGTCTTCCTTCGCCTCACGTCTCGAATTAAACAGCCTAGAAGAGGTTTTCTCAGTTCTGTCGTGGCTAAATATTAAAGTTTTCTCTTGCTTTTCCTTGTTGTTCAGTGTCCCCCTACTTAAAATCTCTAATTAATAGTTTTTGGTGTGGTTGTCATTGCTGCGTTTTCAGCGCCCAGCGTGTATAGTACTGTTCGCTATAATTATTTAATTTCTGGAAACGCATGGCATAAATCTCCGTTAATCAATACCTAACTTTTACGGCAAGTAGTAGTGCTCATTCCCGTATTCATGTCCCCCCCCCCCCGAAAAAAGTCGGTATTCGTTTACAAATATGTAGTTGCGGTATTTGTAAGTAACACACAATGTCATTTGCACGATATTGAATAAGGATGTTTCTTTTAAATTTACTTTAATATGAAGGCGGCAAAGGTAAACTGCACAGTACATGATGAAAATTGCAATTCTAAACGTGGCACACGCAATATTCCACTACATTTGTCTTGACGCATTGATCAACCGTACGGCATGAGTAAATGACCAGAATCAGAAATTTAAAAGTCACACACACACACACACACACACACACACACACACACACACACACACTTTAATCAACATTTCCTGAAGTATCTCGAAAGCTTAATCCATAGCGTCTGCGGCAACACCACCAAACCACGACATGAGGATGGCAAACTAAGCAGGAGGGTAACCCAAGAAAGCAAAACAATGTCAGTTTTACGCAGAGCATTTTAAAATGTTACAAAATGAATAATCCAAAAAATCCTACTTGAATGTTTATGGTACTCGGTCAAACTGCAAATAATGTCACCATTTATTTAGACTGTCAAACTTGCCAAATTAATATATTTACATAAAAAAAAATAACTCGATCAGTACTATACAAACAAGTCATTTTCTACCCAAAACGGGAAAAAAAGGAAATGGAAAAACAATTCCCGAGAAGTACTGGTATTAATTAAAAAAAAAAAAAATGCAGTTTATCCCGGAAACGCTTAACATCGATGTCACTTTCCATCCAAAAAGCACCGGTACCAGTTCCACTTTTAAACTTGATGGCGAAAAATTATTACAATGCCGTAATACAGCCGATAAAACATTATACATCTATTGACCCTCTTACTGTAAAAGTTAAAAAGCGACTAAGAAATGAATTTTCATTTAAAAAAAAAAAAAAACACTACCCAAACCAGTGCTTATTCTGAATAATAATAATAATAATAATAATAATAATAATAACAATAATATTTTTTCCACTTTCCTCATTTCCGTGAGCACTTATTACTCCAAAAGTAACATGAAATATAAACAACCAAAACTTTTTATATCCACATCAATTTTTTCCATTAACGGCAACAAAATCATCAGCAAGAACAATAAATAACCATGATATTTCTTCTTCTTTTTTTTTTTTTTCACTCTCCACATTACCCTGAATACCTCTTTACTCTGAACCCTATACCGTAATTGAAAGAGATTTCCAAAACATAAACCTGCTTTCCACCTTTACCCTAAGCGCAACTAAAATTACCGGTAACATAAAATTAAATACGTAAAAACATACTCCTTTCTCTGCTTTATTCAAACTGCCTTGAATACCTCTTACCCTGAACGCCATTATAAAATAAACCAGAAAACACACAGAGAGCGTATACCTCCGCCAATGCCGGATCCGGATCCGAATCCGTCCCCAAATTTAGTCAATTCTTTCTTGGCCCATGGTCCACCCTTCCACAATATATCATTGAAATTCACAGAGAACTTTTGGAGATACTGTTCGGCAGGATCCGGATCCGGATCAGCCCTAAAATTTAATAAATTCTTTCTTGGCCCATGACCCACCCTTCCACAAAATTTCATTGGAATTTATTGACAACTTTTAGAGATATGGTGTGAACAAACAAAATTTTCCGGATCACAACTAAAATCTAATCGATTGTTCATACCCAACCCCTCCAAAAAATTTAAGCAAAATCAGTTCATAAATTTTTGAGTAATCCTGCTACCAGACAGAGGGACAAACAAACAAACCATCGCGGGCAAACACATATACCTCCTGGCGGGGGTATATAAATAATTCACCAACTTTATGTCCACGCAACTCCCTACCTCCGACGGCTACTAAATATTATCATCAAACTAAGCACTATACATACATACATAATTGCTTCGTCGTCAGTACCCTTGAACACCCCTTTTACCTCACCCCCCCCAAAAAAAAAAAAATGCCACTTCATACCCTGAATGGCTACTAAAATAAAACGAAATCTAAATAATTATGGATAAACACATAATTCTTTTGCCACTTCGCCTCTTACCATAAACATTTTTTTTTGCCCTGAAATGCGAAAAACACTTAATTAACTTTATATTAAAGCAATTTCCTACCTCTGACGTTAAGTAAATTTATCACCAAAAGTAAATAGATAAGCACATAATCCTTTCTCCACTTTGGCCATTACCCCTCAACACCTCTTTACTATCAAAGTTATCAAGAAATGCAAAAAATAACTCTCTAATTTTATACCCACGCAACTTCCTACCTCCGACGGCTACAAAAATTATCACCGTAACTAAATATATAAACACATAATCCCTTCTCCACTCTGGCCATTACCTCTAACACCTCTCTACGCCTCCCAGGGGTCACGTCGACACATCATCACCACCACCTCAGCGCACCATGTACTCTTTTAGCCTAGAGTACATTATTTTTTATTTTTATTTTTATTTGAAATCTTGCTGTGTTCGGCAGACTATTTTATTCTTGCTACCTCCAGATCATTTGATTCAGTTTAGGAAAGATGTCTGGTAGTGATGGGGTTAGAAACTTGCTCCATTAATCTCCCCACTACAACTGGTCTTCCTTAAGTCGTTTAAATTCTCATGCTGCTACCAAGAAAATAAGATATATACCAGCGTAGTTACGTGTTTAAAATAGGATACCAGCCGCCAAGCATAGTTCCGCCCTGAATTACCTGACCTCAAGAAGGTGTAGTTTTAAGTATTTACCCTGGTGTAACAGGTTCATACAATTTCGCCATCATTGCCTTTAGTCACGACACCAGCACTGTGAAGATGAATTAGGACACCATTTTATACCTTAGATTAACTCACACCACCCCAGCGCAATGTACTTTTTAATAATTTCCCCCCCTTAGCGTATAATAAGATCATACAGTTTTGCCTTCAAGTTTCCGTCACGACACCAACCCCGCAAAGGTGAATTAGGACACCCACCAACCGAGTTACACCCGAGATTATCCCACCATCGTGACGGGAGGTGTGGTTAAATAGCCGACCGACGGTAAACACAGCCCTTACCCGGCCCTCCACCACCTGACAGAATAATTAGGAGGGTTACGAGCACCTTCGGGACACGCTACATGCCGGGTCCTGGCTACCTTACTGCTTCCTTCCTTCTTGAGTGGCTTTGGGGATTTCGTAACACCTCTCCCATAGCAATTTATTCTGGGCATTAAGCATCAGTATCTTATTTTCTTTTTATTGATTCAAACTCTGTGTTGGGTTAGTCCCCGACAATTTTCCTTCCGATGAAATTTCCACCTAGTCCTTCCTCGGTTCCCCTCCTTTCTTCCAATTTGGTAAGCCTCACACCTTTTTGGTTCTTCCCTTCTCAATCACTTGTCGATATTAAAATTAGGTAAATAATAATACAAGAAAATGATAGAATGTAATATGCAAAATAAACCGCTGAGAAAAATGTGCTACGAAACCCGCTGTGCCACTAAGAATACAGCCATTGGTCCAGGCCAAATTACTTCTTGATTGCCCTATTGTCTTGCTCTTTACTCAGCTACCTTCGTACCCCTTCCCCTCCCCCTCCCCCATCCCGTCCTAACATCCATTTTCCTACCATAATACACACCTGTGCTTACACCCACTAATTTATAAAACTACCTGCCTTGATTTATATGAGTACCATTAGAGTTACCTACCCTGTTATCCTGATACCTATATGTCCGCCTTATACCTACCTACAATGATATTCACTTATCCTTCAATGGGTATGGTAAAAGGCGCTCATCCGTGGTGCTCATCTCCTTAACTTAAGCCTTAAAAACTGTGGCGGGTTTTTTAGCCACTGTCACAGAAAACAAGGCTATTGTATCATCGTGGATTACCACTTCCGTATCGCTTCTACAATCGCTGTACGATTTTATTCAGCTTAAAACTTTCCAGCTTGAAGGATCAGATATAACTTACAATATCCTCCATCCTACCACGGGGCTTTCTTTATGTGGAATAAGAATAGCCCGGTACGAGTAAGAATAAATTACATAAAAGACGTCTCCGTATGAAAGGTTAACATCTTCATTCTACTCCTGCTAAAGCCAGACGATTTTACTCAGCTTAAGGGAGACTACGCATAATAAACTGGCTGCTTTTGGATGATGACGTATACAGCATTTAATTTTAGCTACTAGCACACGATTTCATTCACCTTCAGGGAGACCCCTCGTAATGGAGGGGTTAAACTCACCTTCCCTGATATACTACTACCCTAATACCCAGCTCCTCTGATACTCCTTCTACCCTAATATACACCTACTGATATTGCCTCTAAAAAGCATCACCTTCATGTAATTCTCTCGCTACTATGAATGTCTTCTTTTAGCTTATTTATGCTACTGCCGGTCATTTCTATTCAGCTCGGGAGAGATTTTCTGCAATGGAGGATTTTGATATACTTTGTTTAACCCCTTCATTACGACTGACCTCTCCTTAGCAGAATAAAAGCATCTTAATTTATTAAGTCAGCTGCGTTCACACAGTTTTATTAATCTCGGAAAAGAGCCTTCGTTATCAAGGGGATACTGGAAAACCGTTCCATTATTTTCACTATCATGTCTCTCTCAAGCTGCATAAAGTCGTCTGGAGAAAGTAAAAAAAAAAAAAAAAGGTATCATCCAAGAGGAGTTAATGCCAAGGTAAACACAACTACCCTGCACATTTTTTCTTTATTTCTTGCCGACCTTGGAGACTACGCGATAATTCAGTAATATGGTAAATTATTATGACCCTCATTTTACTTACAAGAGGCCATAAAGAAATCCCTCAGTCTATGTCAAGGCGTACCATTAGCTTCCACCTTCTCTCTTCATCACACCATTATGTATCATTTTATATTTTAATCTCCTAATGCACAGTTAAAATGTCCACTCTATCTTCGTTAGGCTATAAATATGCCAGGTAAATTGATAACAGCGCTGAACCTCAAGTACACACGGCATTACCCTATTAACTGCTACGATCGTTACTTTGGAATTATATTTTGATTTACAGCAAACGATTTTCTTCAACCGAGGGAAAACCGTCGGAAGCGAAAGGGATAAGAAATTTAATAATTTTTTAATATTTGACCTTGTTCTAAGTTTATGTACAACATACGGTGTTTTACTCGTCAGTAAATTATATCAAAACTTACCCATACTCTTAACATCGACATTAAGTCTTAAATATAGCTTTTGCTACCGTAGACGATTTTATTCACCATGAGGATGGTCAAGGGTCGTACGAGTAAAAAAAAACTCTTAATGTAAAGAAAATCATGAGTTCACAATTTCCACCAATCATAAAATAACGTTACATTTTCTAATATTAAAGTCGTCCAACTTCCCCACATTCCAACAGGGAAATCTGTCTTAAGAAACCACCCTCTTTGCCCTCTTTGTGAATGAAAACACGTATTATAAATTCACACCTTCCACCCTCAACACCACCCTCTCCCCTTCCTTCTTCGCATACCACGCTCCTCTCTCCCTCTTCACCCCTCTCTCCTTACCTATTCATCCACCACCCTACCTCTACTCCCTACACCCACCACCCTCTCCCTTACACAACCACCTGCCATCTCATTCTCCTCTCCCCCTTCCCTTTCCACCCACCACTCATCCTCTTCCTACTCACTGAGCACTCTTCCCCTTCCTCCTTTCCCTTCCGCCCACCAACCCTCTTCCCTTTCTTTCTAGCAACCATTCTCTTCCCTCTCCCATTCCCCCCACCCCTTCCTCCGACTCCTTTCCTCTCAGCCAGACGACCATAACTCCACCCATCAGTCCCTCAGCAAGCACCTGCCCTCCACACCACTCCCCTGCAGCAAAGATTAATTATTACCAACCTTTTTAACCCACAGGCGGACTAACGCGATCCACCCTCACCAGCAGGCAAGCACACACTCCCGATTTCTCTACCTGGTCTTGAGGAAGATGACAACGAGGAAAGCACAGAGGATGATGGGTCAAGACGGTGGTGTGATGGTGTGGAGGTATGGTGGCGTTAGGATGATGGTGTTTTGGTGTAGTGATGGTTTGATGACGGTGATGTAAGGAAGTTGTGATGGTGTGGTGACGACTAGAAATGCAGGGTGTAAAGGTGGTGTGAAGTAATGGTGTTTGAATGATCAGATGTACTGATATGAAGATTAAAAGATGGTGTGACTGTGTGGCGTGTGATGGCGGGAAGGCAAAAGGACGACGATGTACTGGCAATTACGTACGAAGGAGTAATGGAGACTGTGATATTGCGATATGAAGTTGTAACAAACGAGGGAATGGTCATGTCATTCAACGGGAGAAGATGAAGGATGTCATTTTACTCAAACTAATTTAATGCAATATACACATGTTATTATATTCACAGACGCACCTAATGGAAAACACACAGGTACGGCACAGAGGAAAATATTAGACAGGTAAGCTAAACACAGATGCACTACCACAAGGTTAAGAGAACACACATGTGGGAATATACGAACGTAATATTATACAGATGTGCGACAACTTACATCACACCTAGGTAGGAAAATACACAGGTAAACAATACACATATACACAATACACATATACGTCAATACAGTGTAAGGTAACACAGATAATGACAATAAACCCAATTCACAAGTATGTTATTACAAGTAAGAAGGTAAGAATAACACAGGTATTATAACATAGGTAACAATAATCAACACACAGAAAGAGGTAACACACACAAATACAAAATCCATGCGTGACAGCACACAAGTAAACAAGAAAAACAATGAGAAACAACACACAGAGAAAAGAAACAACACACACACACACACACACACACACACACACACACACACACACACACACACACACACACACACAAACATGCCAGGTAAGACAGCACAGCTAACTAGCAGGATGGACGGAGTGACTGCGAATAATGTCGAGTGGGAGAGAGTGTGTGAGTAATGGACGATGTGCTTGGCTGGCAGCGTGACGGTATTAATCACTAGGAAGGGCAAATCAACACTACCACACCCACCTGCACTCTACCACTCACCTACACAGCACCTATTCTCCCATCTACACGTATGAACCTATCTCCACACCTACATACCCCAAAGGCTTGCACAACTATACAGGTACTCATAAACACATCCTTACATATATATATACACTCTTCATCTACATACTTCTCTTAACCAGGTACTACAATGACAACTTTTTTTTTTTTTAATCAGTTCTTGTTAACATCAGATGATTTTATTCAGCTTTTTTGGAGGTCTACATCTACAAAATGCCTGTGACTCCAGCAATTTTCGTGACCCAAACCGCATTTACTTCAATAACTAACCCACACTACGATCCACGACGCCCTCTTCCCCGTACAAATATCTCCCCCAAACCATCCATTCGTCCCACACTGCTTCTACATTAAACATATATCACATTCTTATCAGTAAACACTACACACTAAATTACACACACTGCAACATGCATTACATCCATTTCCCAATTTTACCAACGTACGCAAATCTCATTCTACAAACGCTTCTACCAACAACCCACTCTACCAAAAATCCTACATTTTTCCATGCACTAGCACCCACACCTTTATCATGAAATCCAGCTCAACCATTAACCCTCCACATCTCCTTCAACCACCAACACCCACACCCACATCCACACCTTGACAGCTATTAACTTTCCACACCTCCTACGATCTCCTACACCCACACCCAGACCCACATCTTGACCGTGAATCCAGCAGTAGTAGGTATCGTGACCCCGGAGCACACGATAACCCCCGATCACTCACCTCTTCAACAATGCCAACAATAAGCCAAATTGAAGGGATCGCCAACTCCTGTCCCTCCCCGCTTCCTGTCGACCACAAAGGCACATTACACACACACACACACACACACACACACACACAGCTAGACACGAACATCAAACACAAACCTACACCCAAGGCCAATAAGACTGCCTACTCCTACACACACGAGCTGGTTTTCAATTTACGAGTGAGTAGAGTATAACCAGATGGATGGTGTGTTGGAGCGTGCGTGGGCGGAAGAGGAAGGACAATGGTCACGTTACGGACGGGACGCTGGATCTGTTGTCACGGGGTAAATCATGTCATCGTGTGTGTGTGTGTGTGTGTGTGTGTGTGTGTGTGTGTGTGTGTGTGTGTGTGTGTGTGCGCGCGACGGGAGGGTAAATATCCTGGAAGTGATATTAGGAAATGATGGTAACTCATTCGTCTTTTGCATAACAGGGGACGGGTATCTTTCAGCTCATTCGTCCCCTCGCTAACACGAGCATTAACTTCACTTTTGGGTTATCCGTCTTGTTAAGGATGAAGTTTGTGTTTTCTTTTGCTTCAGCTGTCTTCCGGCTGGTAAAATTGTGTATATCTGACTATTTTTGTGAACAATGGATGAATTACGCGCATTCTGATAACCCATTTACGTTTACTTCCTCGAACAGATTGCTTAGACAGAAATGATAACTACAAATGATGATGATACGGTACAAGTAGAGACTTACGAATTAATGAATGAATTTTCTAAAGTCTGACAATGGACATGTAATTTTTTTGTATTGTCTGGTAATAGTTCCTTATACATGCCTAGTTCAATTTTGGGAGACAGGATGATGATAATGAAAGGTGAAAAACTGGGAGTGCATTATTCGTCATTCAGACTTTGGTTGGCTTCCTTAGAGGTCCTTGTTTCCCGACGGTACTGTGAATTACAGACTTCAGTATGGTGTGTGTGTGTGTGTGTGTGTGTGTGTGTGTGTGTGTGTGTGTAATTCACCGGGTCGGTCAGGATCACTTGATGGTCGTGATCGTCAGCTTTTTACCCTCCCGGAAGGGAGCTGAGAGCTCTTACAGTCCGATCTAGGGGCAAGGCTGCGAGCTTCACACCCGCACACACCCGTCCCCTTGCTCAAGGGGGACAGTAACCACCCACTTCGTCAGTGAAACTTCGCAATCTGAGCGATGCGCGAACTCCCGTTCAAGCGAGAACGTTACCATTGCGCCAGCGAGCGGTGTGTGTGTGTGTGTGTGTGTGTGTGTGTGTGTGTGTGTGTGTGTGTGTGTGTGTGTGTGTGTGTGTGTGTGTGTGCGCGCGCGCCGCGAGAATAAAACACCGAACAACATCTCCGTATTCCAAAGTACACCAGAAAATGTAATAAGAGTATTTAGAACAACACAAAAGCATGCTCTCCTTCCTAACTATACCATAAAATAGCCCTAGATGAAAACAATACCCTTCACCACAAACGTAGCCCAGATCAGAATATAATATACGACTACATACACAAACCCTCTTCATCACAAACGTAGCCCCAGAGAATAAATCACCTGCAGCCCCACAATGAATAAACTCTACAGAAACACGCCTCCTCACTAAAAAAAAAAAAAAAAAAAAAAAAAAGTAGCTACCTCAGAAAATAACTCTTGAAATCCCCCCCACAAACTATAATAGCACCACGCGAAAATAAACCCCCCATTCCCCACAAACGTAGCCCTCACACATAAAAGTACCTCCAGGAGAAATCGACCGAGGAAATGCAATATTATAATGTGAACCAATATCCGCAGTACAGGTAGTGGCACACCTGGGCGGGGAGTGGGAGGGCGGGGGGCGGGGGCACAATTGACAATTTGCGAGCACTCTCAAATTCCTCCTCTTGCCGTCAGGAGGTCCCGAAATGAGCTATTATTAGGCCCGAGAGGAGGCGTCGACGGCGGCAATTGCGACCCCGACGTGACACGAGGCAATCAGAGGCCCTGGTTGACAATTACTGGTTGGTGGGTGTGGGGTGGAGTGAGTGTGGGGTTGGTGCATGGAGTGAGGTGGGCTTGGTGGGTAGTTGGCTGGATGTGTAACTGGTGGATATGGATGGGTATGTGTGGGATTGGTGCATGGGTGGAGGGATGTGTGTGGGGATGGTGGGTGGCTGGGTGGACAGATGGGTGGGTGTGGAGATGACATATAAGCGGATGTGGCGTGGATAGGGTGGTAAAGCGTGAAGAGGGTGGTAGAGTTTGGGGTGCGTTGAGTGTGGGCTGGATGCTGAGGAGGTGTTGACAATTTACAGTCAGCTGTGTATTTGTAAGAGGTGGCTCTTCTTGGTTGTATGTAGAGGGTGGGTGTCAAGACTTGATGGCATTCGGGTATATAGGGAGGGTGGCACTTGATTATTTGGAGGTAATGGTATTAGAAAGGTACCTGGAGGTGGCACTCGATGCATATTTAAAAGCGGTGAAGCTTGAATAATATAAAGAGGTGATGGCACTTGGGCATTTCTAGGTGATGGCAGTGAATGTGTGTTTAGAAATGGTGCTAGGTATTTGTATGTGATACGACTCGAGTATTTTTATGGGCCAGCATTGCATCCGTGCTTGGGGATGGTGGCACTTGGGTATATTTAGATGAAGACACTTCGCTAGCTAGATGATGGCAGTCAGTGGGTACTTGGAGGAGATTAAAGGACAAAAGGATATCTGACTTGGTGGGAATCGCATATTTGGCCAAGCCGATCTCCTACTTCTTTATCCTCCTTACAAGTTACATTTTGAGCTGAAACCTTCACTGGCGACGGAAGGGCACTCTCAGTTGTAAATTATTACTACCAATACCAGAAGGGATTACCAGGACAAGATAAGCAACAAAAAAGGAGCACTTGTATCAGCATTTTTTGTGGTTTCTAATTATAAGCTTTCACTTATAAGATACATTCTGAGATACCACAGAACTCTCACCTGTGATTACTGTATGGTGAACCATCGAGAATGATGGAAAAATGGATAACCCCGTCCCCCCAATTAAGAAGAAAAAATTTTCTATAGTATTATTTCTGGAATTATTTAAGTAAATCTTAAGCTTTCGTTTGCTTGCTACATTCAGAACTGAAGCCCGAAAGGCACCTCTCTCAAGTGTGCATATTGTATCCAGAACCAGCTCCCTCACCTGTACCTACTGACAGAACATCTTTTAACCTTTCTAACCAACATACGGAACATCGAGTATGCTAACAGAGTCCCCCACTTCCACCTCGGCTCCTAGTAACCTGGGGTAGCCCAGTACACACCATACCGGTACCGATCAAACCCCACTACACCATACAAACCGAAGTAGGAATGTTACACAGTCATTCAGAAATATTTGTGTGTGTGTGTGCGCGTGTGTGTGTGTGTGTGTGTGTGTGTGTGTCAATGTCAATGTCAGACAGATAATTTTTGATATATTTAGTAGCATTCAGTGTTTGCTGAGACAGATGTTGTCTTCCATTAAATATTAGAGTAAAAACAAAAATCGCCGTCAATGTCGTATCATTAACAGTGAAGTAATATACCTGGGTCAAATTTTCAGTCCAACGATCAATTTCCTTTTTTATTCAAGGTTCATTTTTGCAGGAGGAACGAGGGACCTGGGAAGATCCTGTACTCTCCACTCCTTGTACTTCCTAAGAAAACAAATATAAGTTACGGCGGGGAAGTGATGATAATTTTGTTTCGTGAGATCATGGATTTTTGTACGTTGTGACGACTCGAATAAACTTACACTGTGCTGTTCAAAACCTTTCTTGTTTCAGCTTATCGTCGGGGAGTCTGGATCTCGTCGACAAAGGCAGAAAAAAAAAAAAATCCACGTCCCACTTAACATTTCTGCCGGAGGAGGCCACGCTAAAACGCTACACAGCCCTCAACAATGGGGAAGGAAAATTTTGGAGTGGTAGTGGAGGATCTAACAGTAGTTCAGTGAAATCAAGTACAGTGTTATAGCGGAAGGGGGAAAAAAAATACCAAAGAGAGAGAGAGAGAGAGAGAGAGACCGACCTCGCTTCGTCCTTGCCGGAAGAGGAAAGGTCACGAAGATAAAATCGAACTCTACTTTGACAGAAACAGTGAAGCAAGAATTCTAAAGTGGCAGAGTGACGACACAGCGATGTCTAAAATCAAGGATAATTCAGAACGTCTAGTTGGTGGACGCCACGACATGAGAGACAAAGTGACCCACGCCAGTCGCTTCGTCCCAGCAGAATATCATGACAAGAAAACCCAACCCAGACCGAACCACCCTCGACATGGACGCAAAAATTCTGCATTAGTGGTGGTGGCATGGAGACAACGGATAAAGAAGAGACTCAGTGCTATCTAAAATCAAGCACGTCGTCAGAGGAGGGAACGACTGCAAGAGATATGTCTGTCGCTTCGTCTCTGCAGGAAGAAACCACGACAAAAATCCCAGTAACATGGAAGCAGAAATTCTGGCGTACCTTTGGTATACTGACGACGGATCCAAAAACAACCAAGCATCCCTTCCTGCACCAAGAGACGGGCGAATAATTTAGGGAACAGGTGTTGTCCCTTATCCAGCACCTGCTGCAGATGTCGCCAGCCTACGACCCGGGGCCACTAAAAGGGACAACTGCAAAACACTGGGAAAAATGGCCCCACCTCGTCAAAGTGTGTCATCGAAAAAAGGACCAGGGGATCGGTCAGACAATGCCAACAATTTTCGAAGAGAACAGGGTAAATTGACCTCCTGTCTATTTTTTTGTAAGCCCAGCAACAGCAAAAATGTACATAAAAAACTTCATCATCATCATCATTCCTGTCCTGATCTCTATATAAAAGACTGGTTGAAAAGTTTGGTATAACTAGATGAAAGAATATAGAAAGGTGGCTGAGTTATCGATCAGATGTGGCCAACAAATTTCGAGCAGAGGAAAATATATCTACCATATATATCATTTTCAAAACCCTACCAACGATGAAGATGAAGAAACCTGCATTACAATCACATATATAACTAGACAGGAATGTGGTTGTATGATCAAACAAGTCCAAAATTAGTTAATACAAAAGCAAAATATACACACCATATATAATCCCACGAAGACAAAAAAAAAAAATCAATCTGAATAATGTAGTTATGAATTTACAAGTACTGAGAGAACTTTAGCAAAACTATCTCTGACGAATAAAGGGTCACACTGAGGAGGACAGTTGGATAAAGAACAACTGAACTAGCTGCTTTAAGTGTAGGGCCACCATAATATAAGCCAAAGTATTTTTCTTTCTTTTCTTTCCTCTGTTTTTTTTTTTTTTTTTTTTTTGAAACGTCATGGAAGTTGGCATTTATCGAACTGAGGGGATGACAGATAGCTTTCAATAACATCTTCATTGTTATGGGCCTCTCTTAAGCTAAATAAAATTGCCCGGTAGTAGCAGGTGTAAACTTCAAAAGGTCACTATATGGAAAGGGCTAGTTAACTCAGTCCCGAATTAGACGTGGAATGAGAAACTTCGTTGCAACTCTTCCTTAGCGATTTATTTTGCACAGCAAACTTTCACGTTCGGTTTAGTGTTATTTATGTTTAATAACATACAAGAGAATGCTGAATATAAATAAACCAAATAAATAAATAAATAAATAAATAAATAAATAGAGAGAGAGAGAGAGAGAGAGAGAGAGAGAGAGAGAGAGAGAGAGAGAGAGAGAGAGAGAGAGAGAGAGAGAGAGATTTTTTAAAGTGATTATTGTGGACCATTTATGTGGCTGAAATTTGGTAACGTGCATAATATATCAAAAAATGAATGAAAAAAAATGAATCGCTGACTATCACTCTCAATGAAATCCCAGTGCGTCTATACAGCAAGGGAAGGGTTATTGGAGTTAGTTTGTCATCTTCTGAAACTTTGATGCCTCTCAACTGAACAAAATCGCCGGATGTTACCCCCAATTAAATATCTAAGTGCGTTTGTAACATCTCCCAGGCGATTTTACTTTGGAGAGGATTTGCTTTCGAGTCGATAGGGTTACTTGTAGTCTATTTCAACTTGGTGGTGGGTACAGAGGAATAAAAAAAGAAAAATCTGAAGGTATTGTAAGAATAATATGTTAACTACGTCTTAAGACTGAAGGAGTGAATGCAATGAAGTCCTTTGCATGGTATTCTCTGGCTTCTTTTAAAATATTTGTGTCCATTAAGCAAACTACAAAGTATAGCAGAAATTGTCCTGTCTTAGCCCCGGTAATCTGATGGCGCATTTTGTGGCTTATTTTTGCTTTCCTCTGATGGCTATATTAAATCCAAGCAAGACCTCTGGCACAGAAGCAGTTAATAAATGCTGTAACTTTTCCTTCCAGCTCTAAAAAATTTTCTTAAACTGAACAAAATCATCTGAAGTTAGAGAGGATGATATGTTTTATTGACTTATTGTTGCTGTCCTCAGATGTTTTATCCATCTAACGACTGACTTTTCGGAGCGAAGGGGTTAGTTGTAGTCTCCATCACTACCTTGGATACTAATGGTGTTTCCTATGCTGAAGCGATTGTTGTGAAGTAGCCTGAATAAAATTACGTTCTCCAGCTGAAGTGGTGATACGTAAAATCTAAAGTTACACAACCGAGGAAAGACTGCAGGGTATAAGGAGACCGACCCATACTCTGACAAATAACGCAAAGGGATAATCAAGACCACCTACCTTTTACGCTGGTCTGCACAGCATTAATATTATAGTCTAACGTGATGTCAGGTAAGCTTATGCAAGTACGAAAGCTTCTCTTAGTACTCACAGCGTTGACCTGCTTTATAGTTATTTTTGTTACCGCCGGACGATTTTGTTTTGGTTAAGGAAGAATTTTCGAAGTAAAGATATTAGATACAGCCTCCATAAATCCCTTTACAACAGGAAGTCTCCCTCGAGTTGAATAAAATCATCTGGATTAAAAGAAAAGCATGTCATCGGACTGTAGGGACTAAAACTGAGGAAACTGCACATTAAAGTCCTTTGCTTTGTATGTTTACAATTGGGAACATAGGTACGCCTATGATGTGATAACTCCTGCAACCCCGAGGACATAATTTTTCACTAATTTGGCTAATTTCAGACCATAGTACCCAGCTTTGGAGAGATCCCTTGAACTTAAGGGGTGAAGATGTACTCAACGTTACAAAGCACATTCAGGAACCAGGTAAAGAGGCCAGGCAAGTGCTACTGCATGAGTTTCACCAGTGACTATACAAACCCAGGGCTTGCCTGACTCTTCGCAGCCTACAGTTTAAGAATACGGCCATGACGCTTTCACTCCTCCTGTGATCTGTAAATTTTACTCTCACATAACAAGCCCCTCACTCTTTCCTACGTATGATTAACAAAGCCTTTCCCTCCGTTATATTATCGATGAAACTTTTACTTTATCTTCCTATTTCGCATGACTATTAGGAATTTATTTCCATTAATTCAATCATCACTCATTCCTTTATAAATTCACTCAGTTTTTTAGTACCTAACATGATCAGTAAGTCTCCCCCCTTTCGTGTGATGAAAAAATTTTCTGCTCCTTATAATCAACAAGTGCTTCACTCCTCCACTTCTCATGCGCCTCCATAAACACCTCCGCCTCCTGATGCCTTCAGACAGGTAATTACTCCAATAAAACAAGAGCAACACTCAACGAGGCTCAAACTACAAGCCACCCAACAGGGTAACAACCCCAAGTAGCCACGTCGTAAAGCACCCAATATTAAAAAACAGGCCTCTTAACTCCTCTCCTTCCCTTAAAGACTTAACAACTCCTATATTAACCTGGAGCAAATTACGCCCAACGAGGAAGGCCATTCGTCACAAACCCGTGTGTTATCTTGCCTACAATAGCCCATTACACCTAAAATATGCACCGTCGCAAAGTATGATGGTAGAGAAAAGGGGGGAGAAAAAGAAAGATGAATGTGTTTTGACAACCCTTACTTGAGTAGGTGATTTCGCTAACCATGTAGTGTTTTTAAGTTTTTCACTTTCCTTCGGTAATTTTTTGTAAATTGCCCCCCCTTTTTTTTTTCCTGCAAGTTCACTATGCAGTGTCTACCACGAAGGCCATTTATGAAAGACTTCTTATCCCCTTGAATCCGACGACTTATTTTTTCGTATATTTTTTGACACTTCCTGACGATTTTATTTAGAGCAGTAGAAACTTTACCAATGTAGGTATTACGGATATAGTCTTCATCAGTTTCTTCTCCACTGGGGACTCTCAGATTAAGCTAAATCGTCTATAGTTCGTTCGTCTTCCCCTCGCAAACATCATTAACCCCCTTCAGCTCAGTTGATGGCCAGGTGTAGTCAGGCTGCAGGATGCATTTGACTAGTAACCAAGGGGACTCATTTCTAACTTAACTAAAGCTCATCGAACTCCATGCAACCATGACTTGATATTTCAAATTTAGGGGCTTAGTTCCGTCACATGAAAACAAATCGACTATTGCAGCGGCAAAAACAGAATATAAATGACGTTCTAGGACTGATGGGGTTAACCACTGCCATCGACTTGCACCTCCACAGTACAGTCGGAGGCAGAGCAGGAAGTTATTTTATTATTATTATTTTTTTTTTTTTGCGCCGACAACTTGTACTCACGGGAGTAGCAGCGTAACGGTCCTCTGTAACGGTCTCTGGTGACGGTTATAGTGGGTCTTTGTAACGGATTCTTTTCTTTAACGGACTTTAGTGACGGTTACCACATCTGCTGGTGTTATGGTTGTCGTAATGAATGTCGCAAAACCATCAGTGTATCGACTGTAATACTATACATTAACCCCTGAAAACACCATACAATCACGAAACAGCAAAATTTATGAAAGGAAACAACCATAAATCCACTGCGTAAGACTGAGAATATATTACGATATTGGCACAAAAACAATTTCAAGTCAGATACATTCCTTACGATACGTACCTTTTACAAACAGATAATCAATAGGTTTCTTAGTCTCAAGCATCTGAAATGAATAATCAACATTTAAGGAAGACTTAAGGAAAGGAGGTTCTGTGATCATCACTTCCTTTGACTGTTTTCAGTACATATACTGGAAAACCTGAATAACAAAGAGATCATACATTGTGTGGTTTTGCCGTCAAACAGGAAAGAAGGAGGGCAACTGAGGAAGAATTAGATGATGAGGAAGTGACTTTCAGGCGAAAGAACAAGTACTGTGAAAACATTATGCAGCCTTACCAAGATTGAAAACTGTGAAAAAGTGACCATCTGATGTTTAAAAGTCCATAACCAGCAGCAGCCGTGGCCTAACTTATCTGTTACCAAAAATTAGGTACCGGACACCAGAAAATTCTGTCTGTCTTTCTATCTATCTTTGTATGTCTGCCTGTCTGTCTGTCTGTGTCTGTCTGTCTGTATCTCTATCAAACAATTCATCTGTTTGTCTGTCTACAACCAGACACCTTAATCCCTGATAGGGTTGTTATGAAAATAGCGCCCCATTCCAATAAAACTCTTGTAGGTAATAGATGTGGGCAAAGAGATTTCGCAAAGTGCGCAAAATTAATATGTTGGCACGGATTTAGCGTCCTGGATTAGTGACAACAGATATCTCAGGAAAAAGATAATTATTGTACCTAGTTATTACTCTGTATAATTAGGAAAGCTTTTTCCTTACCACACACACACACACCAAAAATACCTAAAACTTTTTTTTTTCTTTTAACACCAGACTCCTTCCAGGTTTTTAAGAGAAGATTAGAACGTTATAAGAATAAACCTCTACAGTGTTATGATCAAACTTTAGAATGTGTTCAACTTAATACAGGCAATTCTATTTCGCAGTGAAAAATGCTTTGTGTGAAAGGGTTACTGCTGCGAACGCACTATATATATATATATATATATATATATATATATATATATATATATATATATATAGATAGATAGATAGATAGATAGATAGATAGATCCTAACAGTCAAAGGGTTAAAATGCTATCTTCCACAGCTCCGTAAAATCGTTTGAAGTTATCTTCATTAAATTTCTTACTTCTTAATATCTGCCAAAGACATTACTCGAGAATGTATTGATCTTTTATCAGTTTGAATAATATCGTCTGATGTTGGCCAGAAAATAATCGTACTTCACAGTCAAATGATTAATCCCTTCAATGAAGCCCTCCACCCTTTGTTAATATTATATTTAATCGTTCTACCACAGGATCGTTATATTTAACCAAGGGTAGGTCTCTGGCTGCAAAGGGGAGTTTTGCGTTTTGGATCCCCATAAATGCTATACGACTCCTCTGTGACGAAATTAAACAGAAAAGCATTATCTCATGGATGGGGTTGTGATGAATAAGATTTCACCTTAAACCCTTCAGTCCGATGACGTATTTATTATAATCTTGCTACAAGTGGACAATTTTATTTATTTCATTACTTTGGATGGCTTCCTGGCAATGAAGGAATTAATCAGGGTCAGATCTAACTCCATTTCGGAGAGGCTGGAGGATGTAACAATGAAAATGTCTTCGGAATGAATGGGTAAAATTTACGAAAATCTTTCGAGAAGCGTACAAGACTGTTTTGTGACTGTCCCAATCTTAAGTACGTGCACGGGAGGTCAACAAAAATCTTACGAGAAGCATACGAGCATATTAGTGACAAGCGTACGTACACGGGAGGCCTGCAAGCCACCAAAGTGGTGCATGTGCCGGAGGGGGGGGGGGGTTGATGGGGGGACGCGAGGAGAGGAAAATGGCGGCCGACTCTTGGGTACCCGCACCAGCCAAAATTTGAGGCTTGGGAGGATTTTATAATGTCATCCGATATTTTCATCATCAGTCAAAACTTTCACTGCATCATATATATATACCTAGTTTATTATTAGGCACTGTTCTTATAGGTCTCCAACGTCTGTACCTCCCGTTCCTTTATCTAGGGGAGATGATGATGATGATGATGATGGTGATAGTGACAACGGTGATGATGATGATGATGATGACTACCCCCTGTCCCTCCATCTCCACCTCCCCTCTCAGTCTGCTCATCCAGCCTCACTCTGATCTTCATCTCACCTCCAAACCTCAATTTCAGCCTCATTCCACACAACAATTAATCTCACTACCAAATTATACCCTGACTTTACTATCACCCTTGCCTTCAACCTCACCATCATTCTCTGCCCTCAACCTCATTTTCAAACGTTCTCATTCAATCTATCCTTATGTGGGAAAAAAAGGTCGGGATGATGATGCTGATGATGACTTTGTGAACCCTCAAATCAAGCACGATTTCAGTGTCACTATCTTTCTGTGGAATCAGCCTCATTTCTCTGCCTCTCTTCTAGCCTCAACCTCATCCCTCTTTACCTCTCCACCCACCACGCTGACCTACAACCCCCAGTCTTTCTCAGGACAACCTCACCTAACCCAGCCTTACAACCTTATCTACCTTAACCTAGCGTAGCCTAACTTAACCTGACCTATACACAAAAACCTCTACATCACTCTCCTTGTTTGGTCTCAACCTCACATCCACATCTCAACCGTCAATCAAACTCACAATCATCCATGAATTCCGTCTCCTCTTCCACTGACCTCAACAACTTTCTATCTCCTCTCCAAAGAGACGATTTTATTCATCCTGGCGGACACATCTTTTCATGAATCTCTTTTACTCTGGTAACATATTTTTCATTTTATTCTTGCTATAGCTGTTATTCACCTTAGGATTAAGAGCAGGTGGGGTTAGGGATAGCCTCCATTAGCCCCTTCGCTGCAAGACGCAAGCCTCTCCTATAATGAATAAAATCGACGTGTAACAGCAATTATACCACTACTACAACAACAATTACTGCTACTAAACGTTATCGTATCAAAGGGTTTATATCACTTCACCTCTCTACGTCCCCAGTGAGCCACACCGCTAGCTCACCTCTCTCCTTGCAACCACACAAACCTCCACCTCCACACAGAGACCTCCTCACTTTACTGGCGAAGTCCCAAATTTCAGTGCTGATAGCCAACTATATACAAAACGTATAGAGTACTGATGATAATATCCTTGGCTTCTTCTCTCTCTCTCTCTCTCTCTCTCTCTCTCTCTCTCGCGCGCGCGCGCGCCACAATAATGGGGTTGTACTGCTGTTTCCTGCTGCCTACCTGCTCTCTGCCTGCTTAATGCTACGTTCGACAACATATTGATGTAAAAGTATATTATAAATTTGTCGTTTCCTGTCTACACTTTTAGTTCTGTGCTACACTCTGGTATTTGGTGTGTGTGTGTGTGTGTGTGTGTGTGTGTGTGTGTGTGTGTGTGTGTGTGTGTGTGTGTGTGTGTGTGTGTGTGTGTGTGTGTGTGTGTGTGTGTGTGTGTGTGTGTGTGTGTGTGTGTGTGTGTGTGTGTGTGTGTGTGTGTGTGTGTGTGTGTGTGTGTGTGTGTGTGTGTGTGCCCGCACGCTAGCGCAACCCCTACGTATAAACTTTGAAACAAAATACTACTCACAAGAAACCCAAAAATTGCACTAAGGAAAACTGAGCGAATATTTCCCCAACCGCAAGCAGCAACCACCTCATTTCATCTTAGTAACAAGTAGTAGTTGTTACAGTTCCTCTACCCCACTTCTTCCCCTCTCCCCACACACCACATTACCTTACAAGACAAACCCCAAACAACCACCGCCATCATGTCCTAAGAGGCGAAGAAACGGGTGAAATTTTATTGTTGGAGTTTACATTTACCTCAGATTAGTTTTCCAAATCCTCACCACATTTCCTGAGAAGTTTATATTCTATTGCAACAGTCTCTTATAAACTGCCAGTGGTTTTTCCCTTCTCTCTGCTCTGGTATCCGACCCACCCCCTATCCCAACCACCCAACCAATTTTACCAAGCCAAAACAATGTATTACTTCCATAATCTGCCCTTTTTTTTTTTCTCCTGCTTCCTCCCCCCACTTTTTTTTTTCCTGATCTTATCTACCCTCTATCTAAGTCATCAACACCTAACCAAAAATCCAAACCAGACCGCGAAATATTACTTTCCAGCACAAGAAATGATGGTTAGATACCGTAGTGAACTAAACACAAGATTCCACCCATGAAAGTAACATTTGCTACGGTAGAGGGTGGTTTGTCTTTTTTCTGTACGGATCCATATACTTGTAGAAAAATTACTCCGTAGTATTTCTTAAGCGGCCAATTTTCTACATTACACCTTAAATATTTTTGTGTTACGTCTTCTTAACATCAACACAGTCTGCACCAACAACATACCACAGGAGAGTAAAGCAAAACAAGAATAATTCACTGAGGAAGAGGTGCTACAAAATATCCAAAGCTCACCAGAATACGGACTTTTATTATCCTTATGACATCTAATAAAAAAAATAACTTCCCAGTAGTTATAATTACCAGAAATAATTTAGCTTTATAGTGTTTTTCATTGTAATACCCTGGTTTGGTTGTGACGTGTTTGGTTGCTGTATGAATAAAGATAAAACACACACACACACACACACACACACACACACACAAAGTCTCAAAACGCTCCTGGCTTAATTGTCCTTCTCCTGCAGCCTACCATCCTCCTATCGGGTGCTGGGAAGTGGCTGAGGGAAGTATCGTGTACCCAGGCAGTTGAGTCTTTGAGTTAAATTGTTGCCACCACAAGAAGGCGTCCCTGTCCAGCACCCAAATATAACGAATTCTCAACATCCATCTCCTTTTCCAAATCGAGGTTTGTTGTTATCCCCTTCAACCTGAGGAAGCTATACTGACGTTATTCTTCTCACCAGACGATTTTATTTCTCAACACCGTAGGTAAGAAGGGGTTAATGAAGGACATATCTAACCCCTTCAGCCTGAGAACACCATATACCACTTTATTCTTGCTATCACCAGGAAAATTTATTCAGCTATGGAAAGCGCCTTAATAGTGAGTGGGTCAATGTGGGAAATATCATACACTGCCAATTCAGAAAGTTTCTCTTGACCTGTATAAAAATCTTATTATCCTCACGCATCATTACAATAACTTTTTTATTAGGCAGTCTCAGTATCATTCTCTAAACCTATTTATTTTTCAGTTACATTGTCTTTTGTATCACTGCATTCCTCTCATTTATTTCCACATCATCGTCTGTTGTATGAAGTTCAATATTTCACTTTTACTCCCTTTTTCTTTTTTCAATGTATTTCCCTTCCCATTTACTTTCCTAATCATATTCAGTTATTCACCACCATTCTAGTGACACTGATTTTTATACTGGTGATATTCCTCCTCTTTTCAATATACCCTTCGTTTCTTCCCACGGACAAAACAAAAATGAAAAGAACAGGATAGAATAATGTGGTCTGTACCACGTAAAAGTTAAGGTGTATTCTATTGCTTTTAACTTTTTTCTGTCTTCATACATTATACCTGAACCTCATAATTTCCTCTCACTCGCCTCCTGAATTGTAGTTTTCCTCTGAGAATTTTGTTTCTGTTGCACTCACATCCTGTTTCCATAATCACATGCTTCCTCCTTCCCTATTTATCCTTTGTCTGTCTGTCTGTCTCTCATAACTTATAAAATATAAACTGTGTCATTGTAGTGAAGAGGTTAACAATTCCTCTACTCCCGTTTCTCTCCTCTCATTACTTTCTTTCTTTGTCCAATAATACCTTTTCACAAGTATCTTCTCCACTTTTAAACAAATTTCCTCTAAACTGCTTTCTTCCTTTGCTTCCTATCATAACTCCTCCCCCTCATCGCTGTATTAGTAACTACTTCACTCTGATGACGTGTTGTTTTATTCCTACTATCAAACTATTATATTATGATCATAGACCTTTTTTTTTTTTTTAACTGATGGGGTTAGATTCGGCCTCCATTAAAAATGTCAGTAAGAGAGGCTTTTCCCAAGTTGCACATAATCGTCTGGAGGTGTAAAAAAATCGTTTGGAAGTCGCAAGAATAAAAATGGTGCTTTCACCTTAACTTGGTCCAGATGTTCATCCTTTTGCAGTTTATTTCCCGCAGCTCGATGGCAAAACGAAATAATACTATGGCTCCATGTCCTTCCAGTATTACTTCTTCGTGACTAGCGCTGCTGTCTTGCCTTAATCCCTTGTTACGACTCAGCATTCAAGAAGAAGTATCCATTTTAGGCCAAGTTAGAGTTAAAGGAACACTGTAAGCCAACTATGCTGTCGAGAAAACGTCTTCAGTCATTTTTTTTTTTTTTTTTTTTTTTTTTTAAAGCTAAGGACACAATGTTCTTACGGGCGGGTTGGACGTGGCATTATTCAACCCTTCCGCCACTTAAAATCTTTCCTAAAACTGCGTTAAAATCGTCTGGACGAAGTCTGATTAAAATGAAAATGAAAAAATGACAGAGTGTTGAGGACATTAACCAAAGTCTTTATAAATAAATGCAGAATGTGATCAGAAACTTCAAACAAACAAAACGAGACTCCGAGAAATTAAACACACACACACACACACACACACACACACACACACACACACACACACACACACACACACACAAAGTGAGAGAGAGAGAGAGAGAGAGAGAGAGAGAGAGAGAGAGAGAGAGAGAGAGAGAGAGAGAGAGAGAGAAATGCTGACAAATTCGAAATCATTCAGTACGATTACGTCTTGTGTATTCCTGCCACTGTCAGACGAATTTTGTCAGCGAACGGGAGATTTTTCCAAATGGCGTTGTTAAATAAATCTTTAGACGGGTCGCTTAAGTTGGATAAAGTTGTGTGGCAGCCGCGGGAGTCAGTTACAACACGCCATCGTACTGAAGGAGTTAAAGCTATCTCTGACTCTATCTAAGCTATTTTCTTTTTACTCTAACTTGGTCCAAATCTTTGTCCTTTTGCAGCTTATTTCCCGTAGTTGATTGGCAGAAAAAGATAATGGTAGGCGAGGGCTCAACATCATTTCCACAGCACATCTTCGTGTTTACCATTATTTTATAGTGTTAATTTATTGTTACAACTCAGTATTCAACAAGAGGAGTTGGCAATTTCTGGCCAAATTACAGTAAAAAGGAGGACTGTAATCGTAGTTTACCTGTTATTCTGTTCTTCTATCCACGATCTCTTCTTCCTGATAAACGTTGAATGCGATAATAAACCCCGCATGAAACAAGTATCATTACCATAAACCTGCAAGAAATTACGACCAAAATATTGACCAATTCTACAAACAACGAGACTTCCGTATGCTAACTGCGCGCCTTAAAAATTGTGAGTTTAAGTGTGCATTGTGGTTGTGAAGATTGGCGGTGTCAGGTGCATTGGCGAGACCCTTCACCAGCACCACCAGCACCACCACCACCTCCACTACCTCCACCAGCACCACCACTCGAGGGAAACGGCTGGGTGAATCCAAAGGTGGTGAACTCTCCCATCACCTTTTGGACTCCCATTTCCCAGAGACCCAAACAATTTTCAACCTTCTCTAACCACTTCTGCACCAGGATATTCTTTGTATTTTATTTGTCATAACATTTAATTATATTATTTAACTTATGAAAGACCACTCAAGGCGAAAGGGTTAAGAGAGTCAGGCCGTTGGTGATCCGGTCCAACTGTAACCCTCATTTAGGATCTCAGTTCTGAAACAATTAAATTCTGAAGCATGCCATGAACAGAATATTTACTATATTGATAAGCAGCACAGAGCACGAAGACGAATTTTCTGGAAGTCATTAAAAAGATCATAATAAGGTTTAAAACCATTATTATACGCTAGATATATTTCCACCTGAGTCCACGCCTCGCATAATATTTGTTACCAGTTGACGATTTCATTTAGTATTGGGGAGACCTTTCATAATGGAGGGGTTTAATGACGACTGTGTCTAACTCCTTCACTATGACAAACTCTTAATAATATTCAAGCAACTCTGAACTTGCACGGAAATAATATACAGTAATCGACAAAATATAAAATCCTATATACCTCTACCAAGACTGAATATTCAATTTTATGGTGAGAAATTCTGATCAGTGACGATGCCTACAAAATTTAATGTTCAATATCGTAGTTTAATCTTTGGTCCAGTATTTTTTAAGAACATCTTGTGAATAACTGTATGGCACATTTCACTAGATATGCCGTCTGATAATTCTCTCTCTCTCTCTCTCTCTCTCTCTCTCTCTCTCTCCTCTGGATCCTACCTCAACCTTGCGGTTATCTCTTCCAGTGCGCTTAACTGTTATTACAGTATATTCTTGCTACTTCCAGACAATTTATTCAGCTTACAGAAAATCTCTCGTACTGAACCCCTGCAGTTAGAAAAAATTCTTAGGAGTTTAACAAAAACAATTTTCGTCCGAAGGCAGAAGAAAACGAAAAATAAGTCATCAGAGTAAATGGTGAACAGGAATGATAACTAGTAAGGTCATCACACACTACGAAACTTTCGGATGAAATCATTGCAAGAAGTGAAATAAACTAAGTACAGGCAAAGAAACAGCTATCGTCCCAATTCGGTCTGAAGAAAATTACAACTGGCGAAATAAAATTAAAATCCTACAACCACTTGTGTGTTTTTCAGATGGTTCGATTCCCTCCCCCTCCTTCCCGAGTATTGGTTATGCCTTGGGATGATACCTGCCTTTCCGTCTGTACACAGATGAAGATTAAAATGAGCGAGAGTGGGAAGGAAGGACTGTGGCGTGTCGTGGGTGAAGAAGTTTTTACTGCGTAGGCACAGCAATACCGGGAAATTATTTCGTCAAGGTCACGCCTCACAGGAAGTGGCGTCGGGCAATAGGTTGATCTTCAAAAAAAAATGGGGGGGGGGGAATTGGCTAATTCTTCCATTATCATTTCTTGATTTATTCTTCCTGCTTCCAGAGGATCATATTTAACTTATAAGAACGCACAAAGTCCCTTCCTATGATCTAAGTAAAACTGGCTGGAGGTATAAGGGGAAATATAAAGGACGTTATCTATTCGTAGTGAAGGGGCTAATGACGACTGATGATGCCTTAGGTTAACACGGATTTTACACATTTTCTCTTCCAGGACGTGGAATATGTTAATTACTCTATTTTCTGGAAAACGTTACATGATTACAATCAGATAAGGAGTGGCTTTCTTCCTCTGTCCACACCTTCACCTCGAGAAAGTACTTTCTGTTTTATTTCCACTGGCAAGACGATTTATTCAGCTTTGGAGAGAAGTTTTAGAATGGATGAAATATATACAACGTTACACAGTATTATTTATATAACAAAAGAAAAACTTCTTTGCTACTTGACTGGTTCTAGTCTGATCAAAAAAAAAAAAAAAAAAAAAAAAAAAAAAAACTGAGAGAAAGCGTTAAAAGTATAAAGGTATACATAAGAAATCGCACTACTACTCAACCGAATCCAATCTGACTACCTCATATGAACGAGAAAAGGTATAAATCAGACAAAAGCCTGGAGCAACTGGCATGAAAGAGACAGTCTAAATATCAATGCGATAAACTAACAGCCCAAAAACCCAACTACGAAACTGATACCAACCTAAAAAATAATAAATAGTGGCACGAAAATCACACAAACCTAAAACTCCAGATATGAAAGTGACAATAAATAAAATTAAGAAATAAATAAAGAAAGAAAGAAATAAAAATGAGATACTGAGAAGAGGAATGAAAGTGACTCAAGTCTAAAATCCCAAGCATGAAACTGACACAACTTCAAAACCCAGTACGCCACATGACGCTACGCCACCGCAGTTCCGGTAAGGTAGCTACGCACGACACCCATTGAGTAAGTACTCGTAATATGTCTTTACCCTGTCCTCGGCTGCTGCTGTTAGGTCCTATATCAGCGCCAGATGTATAGAATTATTGCATGGGGCCAGGAGAGACAAATTACAAACAGATGGTGCTACGGCCTTTGTTGAAACTGACTGTATTAAAAGTTATATATCTTTAGGAACTGCTGGGCACATTTTTTTTTTATTAATACCTTGGACTCAGCTGCACTTCCCATCAAGTTTCACAATAACATGCGATATAATTTTATTGCGATTACAATATACTAGTTGAGTTACAGTCTCTTTTGAGAGGGAAAAAATAATATTCGAAGCACAGTCAAAGGCAAAATGGTGCTTTGCTCCACTAACTGCTATCCTTTCAGAATCACCAAGTAGCTACTGGCCCCTCTGATTTAGTGTAATTTTACTTATACTATGTGATTAGGGCAGAAGTATTAGTATAGAGGTTGCAACAGCTAGCTGGGACTGTAAAAACAGTGTGATCCTTGTCTTTTTTGCAACAAACTCCTTCAACATTTACTGTTCAAGTGACAAGACTGTGGGATTTTGGTTAGTCATATATAGCTCAGTTCTGATAGCCTCTCAAAGTAAGTGGAACTGTGGACGGGTACTCAACAAACATCTCGAAGAAAAAGCTGAAACTGTTCATATACCCGCGTGGTTAGCCAGACAGCCACAACAGATTACCTCTAAAGGCACCCGTCGACGGTGATCCATATCTAAACCAAGGGTAAATTATTAGGTAGGATCTCTCTCTCTCTCTCTCTCTCTCTCTCTCTCTCTCTCTCTCTCTCTCTCAACCACATATATAAAAAGTTCCATAACATTTCAGTATCTTAGTGGGGAAAAAAGAAACAAGTGAATTTAGGATAACTTCTTGATTTACCTGAACTAGGTATCAGAAGCAATGAAAATAAAAAAATGACAACTTGCTTGAACGTACCCGGGCAAACAAGCGGGCCATCCTGAAGACCCACGTACTTAAAGGCACCCAGACAGTTCAAACAAAAGGTAGCGACGTGGCCTGAATTACCCATTACTTAAATTACACATATAAAAAGAAATACTGATCACCACTAAGTTACTCCTTTTTTTTTTGTGTGTGTGTTGTTGTGGGCGGAAATCACCTTAATTCTGCAGCTGGGATTCGACCGTAACGACAGACCTCGGGACGCCAAACTACCAGGATGGGGGAGACTAGTGGGGAGAAATACTTGTGGTTGGATTCGCGGGAAGTGGCCATGAGAAGTCCTAGAGAGAGGCGGGTGGGTGTCGGGGTGCGGGAGTGGACGCGATATCATCTCGGGTTTGATGTGGGTGTAAGGCTGAGGAGGGCAGACCTTAAAGTCAATAAATATATTATTATTATGGGCCGCTCTCGCACTTTACACACACTTACGACGTATGCGTGAACACACAGCTGCGCATCTACACACACACACACACACACACACACACACACACACACACACACACACACACACACACACACACACACACACATTCCAAAGCAATCAACAAAAGCACACACATCCCCCATATTATCTCCATTATGTGCACTTGTACAGTCGATAAAAAAAAAAACATCAATATAGCAAGCGATGCTCTGAGATGCCTTATCAATCTGCATTGGAATTTGAATATAATAATAGTAGTGACTTAGAAATATCAAACAAACGATACATATATGGCATCCTTAACATGAATAAACAAATAAAAACAAATAAATAAATAAAACTGCGTGGATTATAGTCTGAGATTTTGCAGTAGCTATTGTCTGTGGTGTTAGATTGTTTCACGCAATAAATGTGTACAGTCAAAGACACAACTATCTTCCCAATTCCGTCCAAAGAAAGTTTACACCTGACGAAATACAATGAAAACCCTATCTCCACTAGTGCGAGTTTCAAATGGTTCGAATTTTCCGCTTTATATTCGTCAAACTTTGGGAAGATTATTTGTGTCTTAGACTGTACATACAGAGGGATACATGTACGGACCAGTCACACGTACACAGTCAAGATACAAGAACATACCCAGAACCACACACACACACACACACACACACACACACACACACACACACACACACTCTCTCTCTCTCTCTCTCTCTCTCTCTCTCTCTCTCTCTATCTATCTATCTCTTCATTCCCCCCCTCCTCCCCCCCATACACTAAACCTCTACTCACTCCTACCACGACCCATCCACCCACACACGACTTTGCGATAGAGGTGTCATTTGCCTGTGAGGAAGATTGCGACTGCTCGACTCACGACTCACGACCGCTCTCCAATGACCCGCAAATGTAGCCAAACCGTAGTCATAACCGCTCCTGACGAGGCTTCAAATATCATCGAATGGTTGAGTAAATTGCGGCTGACAACTCTATCGCAACGAGGGAAAATTTCTTCATTCCACGGGGACGCTCTTTTCAATTCTATATATATAATAACCCCGACTTCAGGAGGGAAAAAAGATAGGGTCCACGACATTTTGGGTTACATATTTTTTTTTTTTTTTACGATAAACACAGCTGATGCCATACATACGACTTCCCTAACGATGGACGAAAAAGCATACCAGAACCACGGACCAGGAACACCGTGGGAAAGAAAAATGGAATGTGAAAAAGAGAAATGTTGGACACAAGCCCGTATTACTTAGAATATTCATAGAAATTCCCGAACTTCTCGAATTCAGCTCCCAACACTACTACTGACAAACGTGAACATAATAAATAAAGTTTAACCAAATCTATAATCTTTATATCCTAAGTTAATAATTCAGTGGGTTCCACAGCTTCAAACCTGCTACTGGGGCTAGAGTACGACGCCTTCGTGAGGTGGCATCGATAAAGCTTAGAAACTCCAACGCCCGATTATGCAAACGTCTCTCAGTTTTCTCCCTACACTCCGAAAGGCGAATGGTGGACTACAGGATGAGGGCAGCTTCAGTCTGCAGTCCACCAGGTTCACATTTCAAGTAAGCCTAAGGTCGCAGCTCCTCCTCCTCTTCTTACTACTACTACAACTGCTACTACTGCTACTACAACTGCTTCTACTACAACTACCACTGCCATACCTGCTACGTATGCATCGGATCTTTGTTTACTATCTATGAAAAGGCTCATCAATACCAGTTGCAATATAAAGCTGCGTGCGAGAAAACTAATATTCCGACTATAATGATACGTCCTTTCGGTGATCGGGAGGAAAACTGTCATCACTTAACGTCATGAGATTCAGTTACCTGAACGAGACCCTCTAATTATTACTACCTGTGATGAATTCAGTAGCTACCTGAGCTATTTAGGTATGCAAATTTGGTGAAAGTAAGTTCGGGCAACACTGGATTAGATGATGGATGGATGGATGGATGGATGGATGGATGGATGAAGTTCAGATCTGGCATTAGGTGAGAGTGAGTACAGAACTGTTGGGAAATGAAGCGAAGGGAAAGTGAAAGACAGACTAAGAGAGTATGGAGAGTGGAAGACAGACAGGGTTTGAGAGTAAGGTGAGCGAGACAGACACACCATGAGAGTATGGATTGTGAAAGACTGAGTGAAAGAGAGAAAGACTATGAGAGTATGGAACGTGAAGGACTGAAAGACTAAGAGAATATGGAAAGTGATGGACAGACAGACTTAGAGAGCATGTATGTATGGAGTGGGGTGTCTCTGAGATGATGTAAACTCAAGGTGGAGAGGCAAGACAAAGTAGAGTTCCGGACAAAAATACTCGTCCACACCATGGCGATAAATGACGAGAAAAAGAGCAATGACATTCGTAATCTATTGATGTGATCTTCGTTGCTCACCAAACTTTTCAGAACATTAGGTAAAATTTTAATAACTGCTTGCCTAAAAAAGTGGGACGATATTAATGACCAGAGTTGTACATGAGGGAGGCTGGTGTATCATGATAGGAGGGAGGGGGAAGGGGTCATTACTTAGTAAGGAAAGAAAAACTGAAGAACCTAACAGGAAGCAGCGTCAGTCAACAAATCTTAACTGACATAATTATGAAACAGCCGTCAATCTATCTGTAAGTGAGGACCTATCACACTGACCTCTCCCCCCTTCTTTAATCACCCAGGAAAGCTCTAATTATCGGGATAGGCTAATTGCCGGTTGGCTTGAAAATATACCCTGGTGAAGTAAACAGGAGAGAGGAGGGTGGGACGGGGCATCCAGGTGAGAGGGGGGGGGAGATCCAGGTGAGAGGAGGTTCAGGTAAGAGAAGGACCCAGGTGAGAGGGGGTTTAGGTAAGAGGAGGACCCAGGTGAGAGGGGGGACCCAGGTGAGAAAGAGGTGATCCAGGTGAGAGGGCGGCCCAGATTAGAGAGGTTAAGGTGAGAGGGGGACCCAGGTGAGAGGACAGCCCAAGTAAGATGGAAGGCCCCAGTGAGAGAGAGGCCCAGGAGGAACAATGGGGGCCAGGTGAGAGGGGGTTCAGGTGAGTGAAGGTGACTGACGGACGGACAGCCAAGGTGAATAAAGCATATGGCAGCGTTGTTGACAAGCTGTATCCCCCTCTCTCTCTCTTTCTCTGAGTGACTGACTGTGGGTACTGGTATTACTATATGCACGAGTGAAATCTACAGCAGTCACGATGATGTTCTGAGTAAAATTATAGAAGAGTGTGGACTGGTAATTATACTTCAGGTGTAACAGTTCATTTGAGGTCCACAGCAAGACCTGACCGTATCCTCGGGGGGACAGTGGTATTCAGAATCAGCCCATCTCCATGCTGGCGAAGTACGACCAGGCTGAGGTTCCTGTATAGTGAAGGTGTTGTAAGTGAACGTCAAAGTGTTGTAATGGCGATGTTTATGTATGTCAGACAAGGATAATCTTCAAGCACCTCATATCGATGTCCACCGCAGTTGGGATAATAGAGCAGTTTATCTGTGAGAGTCACGATGAAATAATGAGAGAAACGATGAGGTGTTCAGAGAAAGAGGAATGAGTGTGAATGACCGAATCTATCAGCCATCTTAATATGCCACTCTTTAGCATAACTCTACTCTTTTGGCTCGACATCTCTGATAATACATATACTAATATCCGGTGGTACAATTAATCTATGTATATCCTGTATTATTTTTATCGTGTTATTTTTGAATATCCGGTGAGCTAGTGAATTAGCTGGCATCCTGTAGGTCTGTGTTTAGTCGCTTTAAGTATCCGGCAGAGCAGTTAATTCATTTAGAGATTCTGTAGAGCGGTATCTTGTTTGCTCTTTTAATATCCGGCAGGCTATGTCGTTCATGGACATTCTTTAGTTTTGTCTATTATTATTATTATTATTGAGGGACACAGAAATTCATGGATAAGCTGTAGTTCTCTTATAATATGTTGTTCATGACTAATTTCCTGTGAGTGTTGTGTAAATAAAGACGTAATGGGTGTAAAGAACGATGTGGCCTTATAAACTTTCCTGAGCCAACTAGCTTTTTATGTTATTACCTTACTACGAGCGAGCAAGCGATGTTTACCCTCAGTTAAGTTTGGAAATGTGTGGCCCAGCCCGATCCGGCAAGACCCGACCGTCACGCTATGAAGAGGCTAATTACCCCCATGAGTAGCAGAGCTGAAATTCTTTCTGCATGTGACAGATTCATTCTATATATATATATATATATATATATATATATATATATATATATATATATATATATATATATATATATATAGGTATGTATGTATAATAAACTAAAAACCATCCATAAAGGCGTAAGAACCGCTTGGAATCTCGAGTTTTCCAAGGAAGTGTGTGTGTGTGTGTGTGTGTGTGTGTGTGTGTGTGTGTGTGTGTGTGTGTGTGTGTGTGTGTATGAGAGAGGATGTCTTCCGTTCCAGTATGTTTTTCATTGTTCAGCTACCATCAGGAAGAAATTATATAGCAGAGGGAAACATACTATGGCGTTTGCTCGCTCGTCACGCGGTTAAAAGGAGCACGTTAGTAATAATATTTGTACCCCGAGGTTCATCTGAAACGTAAACCAGGTGGACTGCAGGCTGAAAATACCCGTTTCCCGCAATCCACCATCCTCATTTTGGGGGATAAGGAAGTAGTCGAGGGACGTTTATATAACATGACAGAGGAGCCGCCAAGTTATATCGATGCCACCACATGAAGGCGTCTCTCTCCAACACTATGCTTTTACAACTCATATTAATAGCATCCATCCATCCATCCATCATCCAATCCTACTTTGCCCCATGAGGAGCGTAGGAGCCCGGGGCTAGGCAGTTGGTCCCGACATTTAAGATGAGAGAGAATATTTATAGCAATGAGCAAAAATCAAAGAAGGGTATAATATGAAAAACAAACAAGTAAACAAATAAACCAAATAAAGTGCACTGTTTCACGGCCCTCAAAAGGTGCCTTCTGTATCCTGGGTCATACTTCCTTCACTTTCATTTGGCCAAAATGTACAATCTTTCCATCTTGAATGCTGAGCTGTAACAAGAGTTCAATGCTAGAGTATGGCGTAAGTCACGAATAAGTGTTATGAACAGGATGCAGGGTCGAGATTGTAGAGATTAATTATAAAATACGGTGCTTGTCATGAAGGAGTGCTAAGGAAAGAGTGTAGAGCCGTAATACTGTCATAGTCTGCAAATGAAATACGGTAAATAAGCTGCATAAGACGAAAATATCCACCAAGTTAAAATACGCTCTCTCTCTCTCTCTCTCTCTCTCTCTCTCTCGTGAAGGTGGTTTGTGCTAATGGGCTGCGGACCTTGAGTTACCACAGGGTCCAGTGATAGCGGGTCGGCTCGTCCTTCAGCAACAGGATTCGCTTACTCAAGGACGGTCCAGTTATCTGGTTGCTGTCAGACTTAACCTCGCAATCTCGTCAGCTTATGGGGGCTTACTATACTCTTTTCACCCTAACCTGGCCCAGATTTAAGGTCTTATTCTCGTCAGCTTACTGGGGCTTACTACACACTTTTTACCTTAACAATGCCAGATTTAAGCTCTTATTCTCGCCAGCTTACTGGGGCTTACTATACTCTTTTCACCTTAACTTTGCCCAGATTTAAGCTCTTATTTTCGTCAGCTTACTGGGGCTTACTATACTCTTTTTACTTTGGCCTAAATTTAAGATAGATTTCTTTTCAGCTTAAGAGGGTTTACTATAGTCTTTTCATCTTAACTTGGCCCTGATTTTCGTTGTTTTGTGGCTTATTTCACGTTGTGCAGGGGCAGAGGAAGAAAATGCTAGAGCAGCACATCCTTCGCATGGCACTTCTTCGCGACCATCATATTCTAAAGTTAATCTATTGCTATAACTCAACATTCAAGATGGAGAGATAGCAGTTTTAGGCCGGGTTAGAGTAAAAACGGTCTAACAACTCTTCTATGATATTTATATAACCTACGGCATTTATTATTAGAAAAATATAAAAGGTAAACAAAAAGAGTAATGAGGTGAAATAGGTCAAATGTATCGTTAAGGGAGCGTGTCAGAAAGAATCATTAGGCGATTAGAATACAAACCTAGAAAACGATCTCTGCTTAATTCTACAACGAGGACGTCTTTTCGAATCTTACTGTGGCTACATTTGATTTTAAACCGCATCAACCCTTTCTCTAAGCTGCCGATTTATTTCATTTTTTCCTGTTATCTTTTGCATGTGATTTCGCTTTATTCCTGCTATCTCCAGATGATCTTGGTCAATTTAGGAGTGAAATTATGCACTGAAGAAGTTACTGAGAGCTGCATCTGACTACTCCAGTTCAAATAATCTATATATATACACTAAATGAAATCGTCCAGGGATGGCAAGAATAAATCATAAAAGACGTCCTCGTGCTGAAGGGTTTAGAAGTCATCCCCCATCCCCCCTTCCTAAAAAAAAGAAAACTACCTCCTAATTTTCTTTCAGGATGATATAGTAATTTTTAATCTTGCTACTATCACGCATTTTATTCAGCTTAAATTATGGCGGGTTAGGTTAGTTTAGGTTAGGAGGAGCCTCACTCGGAATGAAAGCTTTATAAATAACCTACAACTCTTTCATTATGAAGACGTAATTTTGTCACAACGATAATTTTGTACTCTCTTCGGCCGCAGGTATGGTAATTCTTAGTCTTGTCGTATATTTTAATGATAAACTTCACTGGGCTTCAAATCACATGTAAAACTATTTACCTAGCTCGACACGGGTATTACAGGTTATCTATGAGACAACTATGAGATTTTTAATTAATTTCAAGTATGAACTATATAAATAATTCTTAGCACGTATGACAATAATCTAGATGAGATATAATAACAAACATGTACAGTATATAGTACGGTAATCTAGCAAAGAGAAATATTTCCAAATAATTATAAAAGAGTATGAAGCTATTGTAGTTGTAAAATAACGAATTATATATAATTCTAACCTTATACGAAACTAATCTAGTTGACAGAAGCAACAGTACGGAGAAAAGTACTTTCGAAGATAAAGTTTTTGGCGGGAAACTCAGAGCTGGAGTGATGGCAGCTGGTCAACCCCTACAGTATGATGACGCTCCACCACTATATTCCTCTCACTACCAGACGATTTTTATTCAGTTTAGGAGATATTTGGCACTGAAGAGGTTGATAGAGAAAGCTTTACAGCCCATCGCTGAGAGGAGTGTCTCTTGGGTAGATAAAATCGTCCGCATTATAACAAGAACAGAATAAAATAGTGCACTGAAAGAATACTAAAAAAAAAAAAAAATCATAATGTGTGTGTGTGTGTGTTTGTGTGTGTGTGTTTTCTTCCGCACATTATTCACGCCAGTACAAGACGATTTTGTTTATGAGAGAGAAAATCCCGAAGTGGATGGTTTCCCTCCATGTTGTTCATGCTGGGACCAGACGATTATGCTTCCCTGAGGTTATATAATAGGATGCTGCGTCAGGTGATAGATAGACAGACAGATAGATAGGTAGACACAGACAGAAAGACAGATATAGGTACAGCTAGACATAATGACAGACAGGCAAGTAGACCGGTAGGTATGTAGGTAGGTAGACAGACAGACAGACACAAACAGAACAGACAGATAAATAGATAGATAGATGCCTGAGGGTAACACGAGGTGATTTTGTTTCTCTGTGGTTACGTAACACCTCCCGGTAGGCTGGGCGAGAGAGGCAGACACACAAGATGGCTCCCTCGCTCTCGGTACTTTGTGGCGGTACTATGCGTTGGGACTGTCTATCTCTCTCTCTTTCTGTCTGTCTATCTATCTATCTCTGCCTACTTATCTGTCTATTTTCTTACCTACCCTTGTCTATCTATCTATTTCTATCTACCCATCTGTCTATCTACCTATCGATCTATTTTCTTACCTATCTGCCCGTTACTTTCTATGTATCTATCTCTATCCATTTATCTGTTTACCTTATTACCTACCTGTTTGTCTGTCTGTCTATCCATCGATTCTGGAAAATACAGGATGATCTGATAAAATAGGATGAAACCCCTAAGACTGCTACCCAAGTCGTTTCACTGCACCATATCTTAGAAAATAATATAGAAAAAAATAATAACAGTAAGATAAACTAAAAATCATACATAAAGCAAATTACACAATGAAGCAATTACCCAATACAAAAGCACAAATAATAACCATAAACTACGATAAAACTACAATAATTATCTCTGACACTCGTAATGCTCTTCCGTTAATTTTCTCTCTCTTCAGTACTTCATCAGGTGCTTCACTCAACGGGTTATGGACAGAGGGAGGGTTAAGCTGTTCCATCTTCAATCCCTTCACATTTACAACGTCTTTATTTGATTGCTGCCACCGTCGAGCGATTATAATTACCTTAGGAAAGATGCCTATAGTTTTTTCACCTTAACTTCATCTACTGTAGGTTTGCGTCCTTTTGTGGCTTATTTCACGTAGCTCAGTGGTGGAATAAGATAATGCTAAGGCTATATATATGCTTTCCACAGAGCACCACCGCTACCAGCATTATATTTTAATGTTAAATCTATTATTAAAACTGAGCATTCATGACAGATTCTAATTTTAGGCCATGATAAAGTGAACAGAGTAAGGCAGCGATATGGTAGTTGGAGTTCTTTTCTGAGCCTTTATCTACAGCAGGTCTGCATCAGGTAGAATAAAATGGTCTAGTGGGAATAAGAACGAAATAAAGAACTGTAAAATGATTTAAGTGCCACGTTCCTGAGCGGTGTAGAGTTACATGATGAGGTCAAACAAGGTGGTTAGCGGGGGTCCAGGTCGCGTGTCACGGTGCTATCAGGGAAGTGCTACGTGCTTACTGCCAAGGACGTCCCCCCATCCCCCTTCAGTGCCACCCCTAACCCCACAGCGCCACCTCCTAACCCCCAGTGCCATCCCCTATATCATGTGCCACCTCTAATCCCACAGTGCCGTCCCTAACCCCACAGTGCCATCCCTAACCCCACAGTGCCACCCCTCACTCCATGGTACCATACCTTACCTCCACAGTGCCACCTCTAACCCGTGCCACCCCTAACCCCACAGTGCCACCTCTAACCCTACAGTGCCACCACGGTCATGCGCTTCGGAACCAGATCAATTCATGAAGTAGCGAGACAAAGCAGTATTTACCCATTCAGCCCGGGTACGTCTTTTTCATTTAATTCTTACCATTTCCTGATGATTGTATTCAGATTAAGAAGCACCTTTTGAACAAGAGGGGTTAGATATCACAGTAATAATCCCCTGCGTTACGAAAGGCGTTTCCCAAGTTAGTTAAAGTCGTCTGGAAGCAGAACATACCAACACGACGCCACCCAGACCCAGAAGATCTGTTAATTTTCTTTTTGGGAGCTGTAATCAAATACCATGGTTAGTGGAATCGTGACTTTGGAATTTCAAATAAAATCACTCTCCATTACATTTTTCAGTAAATACAATATTCAGAGCTTGATCTAGAAAATACAATAAATTTTTCAATGGATCATTTAGTCAAGACTGATTAGACTACATGTGAGTAGAATTACACGGTTCTGAGAAACTGAATAAAATAGCAAGGTAAATGGAAAATTATGCTTACACAGCTTAAGATATCTACCAAAACATGCGGAATTATATGATTTTAAAAAGCCTGATATAAACACCAAAGTATGCAGAGTTAAATGCAGAGTTTAGAAAGCATGAGATACATAGCCAAGTATGTGGAATTATAGAGAGGAGAAAGCTTTAAATTTATAGTACAGTACTTTGAATTATAGTGCTGAGTTATGAATGCTTGAATTACACACCAGGAGTAGAATAATATAATTTGGGGAGCAAGGTGAATTTACAGATTAAATGTCAAATTATTTAAATAGCCAGGTGAGTGGAATTATGGTTTAAAGTACACGAATTAAATGGCAAGGAAAGTGTGTGTGTGTGTGTGTGTGTGTGTGTGTGTGTGTGTGTGTGTGTGTGTGTGTGTGTGTGTGTGTGTGTGTGTGTGTGTGTGTGTGTGTAATTACAGTATGAAGCATACGGAGCCTTAACAAGCAGAAGGGTGAACAGATTTATGTTTAGTTTGACCAGTGGAATTATACAGTTCAAAAAGAAAGACATAAATAGCAAAGTGTGCCGAACTATCCAATTTTTTTATACATATACAGTCTTGACAGTCTGATTAAACAGCAAAGTGAAGAGTGTACAATTTATCTGTCACGCGCGGTTGTACAAGTGCCAAGTCAGAGTTAGTGTGTGTGTGTGTGTGTGTGTGTGTGTGTGTGTGTGTGTGTGTGTGTGTGTGTGTGTGTGTGTGTGTGTGTGTGTGTGTGTGTGTGTGTGTGTGTGTGTGTGTGTGTGTGTGTGTGTGTCAGTTTGCAGTGCCTGAATTATGTTGCAATGTCAGGCTTTGCAACCACTAAATCCGGTGGCACATTTTTCATTTTATTTTGCCGATCTGCAGACGATTTTATTTAGCCCGGGGGGGAGGGCTTTTGGAACTGAAGCAGTATATAATATATGGACTTAATTAACTCTTCAGCTCCAGTAATCCTTCCAAAATAAAATGAGTGTGATGGTAACAAGAATAAACTAAAAAGAAACGTTTCCGAAACAATGGGGCTACTCGTGTGCCATCTGAAAACAATAACCCTTAGTACGGTGACATCTTAAAATTTATCCCAGCCACCTGCAGACGATTTTATTCTGCTTAAGGGAGACGTCTTGCAGTGAAGAGGTTAATGAAGGCCATATCGACCCTGTCCAGTTCCATAAGTCCCAAAAGATGAATGAAATCGTCTTGAGGTAGTGAAAAAAAAAAAAAGGCGTACTCGGGCTGAAGAAGTTATCAAGGTTAAATCCGGTGTTGTTGTATCATTTCTTACCATTTGTGGCACATGATGAAGTTTGGAGAGTTTGGACTTAAATAACTTAGGGCCTGTGACGACTGAAATAAGTATCAAAATGAGAATGGTAGGAAAGTCATCATCATCATCATCATCATCTAAAAGGAGAGCATGATCCACAAACAGGAAAATGAGAGCACAAAAGGGTGGCTAGCAAAATGGACCACTTAAAGTAAATGCCAAAATGAGGATAATATCACGTGAGGTAAATAACAAGTGTAATCGTTCGCTAGGCGTGTATTTTCTAACTAATAACAGTAGTAAAGCTTAGTGTTATTCTGTAATTTTTCCTCTTTATTTTTCTTTTTTAGTACTGTGACTGAAGTATTTCATTGCTTTACTAAGATGGAGTACTTTTTCGCCTGTCTTTTTTGTTACATTTATGCTTTATTCTAAACATTTTCTTGGCCTTGGAGAAATAGTCTGAAGCGACGGGGTTAGAAATATTCTCCATCAACCCCCTTGCAACCTGATTTCCCTCCCGGTGCCGAATAAAACTGTTTGAAGGCAGGAAGATTATGATTTGAAATACGCCTGCGAAAAGATGGGGTTAGCCTATTACCTACTTGACGTTCTTTTTCAGGTTAATCAAGCTAATACCAGACGATTCTGTTCAACGATTTTACTGAGCTTTCACAGTAAAGGAGTCAACTAAGGCCATATCTAACCCCTCCAGATAGTAAATAGTCTACCTCATGTTAAATAAAACTGTCTGGGGAAGCAACGACACAGACTAATAAAAAAGTAATTGTGCTGAAGTGGATAATAGTAAATGAGGGTAATAGAGCTTGAGTATTGTTTTTACTTTCATTCATTTTCTGTTGCGGGTGAAGGATGAGGTAATTATAGTACTTGTAGTGGTCCTGAAGAGCTTATACCACCACCTTTGCAGGTGGTATATAATTTACTGTTCCGAGGAAGTAGGAAATTCACTTGACATTTTCCCACTGAATTACTGTTCAAGTAATCTACCTCTTCCTCAATACTTTATAGAAGGAGGTGTATCATTTAGTGCTGCGCAGAACTAAAGCATTCACTCTGTTCTGCTTTCTAGCACTGAACTACCGACTAACTAACCTTAATCTACCTCTTCTACGTTAATCGTTTTTACTGTAACGAGCAGTACTGACGCCAGGCCACCGTCATCATACACTGTATTTTTAAACAATTTACCAGGGAATCATTATGTGGAAAAAAAAAAAAAATCGTTTTGCTGTAGTAAAAAGTAATATAAAAGATATCATTGTACTGAATGGGACAAAAGTCTTCAGTATGCGGTATGGGGGGTCTAAGCTCATTACTATAGTTTTGTGTCACCAAAAATAATCTAAAATAGGCTGTTCATTGCTACGATAGATCAGGTATATATCAATCTAAAAAAAAAAAAATGTCAGCAGACAACATTTCTGGCGTTAGGGTAGGTTAATTTTCTTGTCATTCCTGTTAGGTGTGGACATCACGTAATTTCTCGATACCGTTCACAGTTTCAAATACTGCTGTAGCGAGACTGCAAACACTGTGCGCCAAAGTGCGGGCCTCGCACACGGATATACGCCAGGATGATTGCATGACACAGATTTTATTGCTGTAAATTCTTTAGACAGTAAAAACCCTATAACAAGTAATTTCTTTTCGACAGTAATCGACGACAAAGGAGACTTCTCCATTCAACATTCGCAACTGAAGATACAGAACGGGTAACACTGTGAACATCCTCGCCAGCGTCTTTTAATCAACAAGTAAGGCTGCTTTTTTAATAAAGTGTCCTTATATGGTTGACTCTTCAACTATGATTCCATTAATATGACGGATCTTTTTTAACCTTACATAAAATCGTCTCAAGGTATTTAGATAAATTACAAAGAAAGTCGTCCATAGGAATGCGGATTGGACGATTATTGACACTTAATAAGAGCAAACTTTCCGATTTCGGAGAAGACCATCTGACAGTAGCCAGAATACTTAAAAAAAAAAAAAAAAATGACGCCCTGGTAGTGAAGAATTAACTGATATACTGTGTGTCTCTGATGTTCTTATCCTACCACATGCGCTTGTAAACCTGAACTTTTTTTTTTTTTTTTTTTTTTTTTCCACACCCACGGGTTTGACTTATTTGATCTCCTGGAGCTAGGATCAGGCACTCTGTTCATAGTTCTTCTGCGTTCAGTATATATATATATATATATATATATATATGTATAAAATCGTCATCATCATCATCATCATCATCATCATCATCATCATCAGCCGTTGAGGTCCACTGCAGGACCAGCCTATATATATATATATATATATATATATATATATATATATATATATATATATATATATATATTTTCCTATTTCCAGATCCTGCTCACACCCCATGTACTGAGAGAAACTGGATTATGATGATGATGGTAAGGATGATTTTCTGAACCTCTTTCTTTATCCAATATACACTTGTATGTAACTGATGCAAAGTAAATCGATATTAAACACAATATAAACAACACTCAAGAAAATGTTATGGTACTATAGTCAAAGTAAATCGCTAAGGGAGAGATGTTAGCCTCCTATGAGACAAAATACGTGCCTGAGTGTGGTGCGTCAAAGCGGTGGTTGCGTGTGGTGGTAAAGTCATAATGGCTGTATTAACTCCATCAACGTGGCGTGAGGCAGGAGGACGATAACCTATGAAAATCACGACTAGAAAGGCAGACGCTATGCTATGTAATTCACGACCCGAATTTCACACGATAACCTATTTATGGAATTCACTACCAGATATTCCGGCGACAGTCTATGTAATTCACCACCAGAAATACGGGAGATAACTTATAAATGTAATTCCCTACAAGAAATTCAGACGACAATCTATGTAATTCACCACCAGAAATTCAGGCGATAACTGATACATGTAATTCCCCACGAGAAATTCAGACGACAATATATGTAATTCACCGCAAGAAATCAATTGTAGATGCAATTTTTGAACCATAAATCCAATATGCTCATGGTAAGTACAGGCTGGCGAGGGCCGAGTGTAATTCAAGACCTCAAAAAAGGAAAAGATATTTATTAGGCAGCAAGAGTTATTTTAAGGGATCAGAATTTAACTACAGCTGATTTTCGTAATATTTCCACCAAGTAACAATTGCATTTTTTTTTTACCTTAAATAAGGCATTGCTATTTCTGAAGCACTTTAATGGATGTCCACTTACAACAGGCCAAAAAAGCGCTCAATGACTTTAAAAATTTACATAACTTTTCTCTATGATGTAAACGAGGAGTAAATGTCGGGTAATCCATGTAAAAATCCCTACAGTACAACAAAGTATTATATGTTTAGAAGCTACTGGAGAGATACAAAAACGTACACATATGAAACACGCTTAGAGTCGAAATATTAATGGAAATAAGGAAAATATCTGACCTAATTCTGGGCTTCTTGTATGACTAGAGCCTCCACTATCAGCCTCCTTCTTCTCCTCTTCATCATCGTCATTCATCTGAACAACTTCATGCTTCCCATCCTGACAGATCAGTCTTCATCCTGGACATAAAAGCAAGACCCTCCTGCAAGCATGTCTAAAAATCTTAAACACTGAGCGGTATCTACGTTTAAAAAATAACGAAATAGGTAAATGATTAAAGTAAAAAGTAACATCCGAAAAAGTCTACGGAGATGACCAGCCAATTTTCATCCATTTCTAGGGCCTCCAGGATGACGACTTTTGATTCACCATTTCAACTGCTAGTTTTTATTATTATTATTATTATTTGTTTTTTTAACCAGCTGAAGAATATCGTCCGGCATTAGGTACAATAAACTGCTCATAATCGCAATACCCATCAAATTTGAAATAGTATAACCAAAGAAGTAAAACGTTTAACGAGGCAGATGATACCTCTTTGACAGCCCAGGATTCTGTCACTCGACTGAATTTGACAATGACAATGTTTTCATGTGTCTGTGGCAAGCAAACAACAAAAATAAGATATATTACAATCGAAAGAACTGGCCATGGAACCTTCGTATTCTCTCTCTCTCTCTCTCTCTCTCCACTCCCACGTAACTCAGGTAGAGAATATGTCAGAATAATCTCATTAAAGAGATTCGAAGGTCATGAAACAAATAAATAAAACAAAAATACATAAACAGGTTGAATAAATAAATAGGTAAATAAACAAAAAATAAATGAATCTTATATTTCCAATCTTGTTTTCCCTGCTTAATGGAATAGATAACACTAGAATAAATTTATATATGAGAAGGAAAGATGAGTTGTTATTGGGATATTAAGGCTGTAAAATGTGTGTGTGTGTGTGTGTGTGTGTGTGTGTGTGTGTGTGTGTGTGTGTGTGTGTGTGTGTGTGTGTGTGTGTGTGTGTGTGTGTGTGTGTGTGTGTGTGTGTGTGTGTGTGTGTGTGTGTGTGTGTGTGTGTGTGTGAGAGAGAGAGAGAGAGAGAGAGAGAGAGAGAGAGAGATAGAGAGAGAGAGAGAAGGCTGAGAAGTGAGAGGGAACAGGTGGAGAGGGAAGATAAGAGGAAGAAAAATAAGTGGAGAGGAGAGGGAGAGGAAGGAGTGGATGAAGGAAGGTGAGGGAAGAGGAGGAAGGAACAGAGGAGAGAGGAAGGAGCAGAGATTGGGCGAAGAGAGAACAGGAGAGAAAACAAGGAGGAATGAAGAGGTTTAAGAGAGGAAGACATTTACTCTCTCTCTCTCTCTCTCTCTCAAAATATTCTACTGTGATTTTGAAATATTAAGTAAACATTTTATTCATATCTGCCCATTACTCTGAATCCAGCTTTGAATGGGGATACTGCTACAAATCTATAAACATTAACTTATATATGTGGGTATAATTTTTCCAGTCACTGCATTATATATTAGTTATTCTTTTTTTTCTTCATAGGCTGACAGTTAGACCTGGTGGCACGTCTCAGACCAGTATTAAAAATGGCATTGATGGGTTCGTATCATTTCTTCCTAGGCAAATTATTCCAGGAATTATACCTCAATATTCTCGTTTATTTTACTGATTAAAACTACGTCCACATTAAAACTAAGTAAATCGGGTATATGAGAATGTAAAGGTATAAGTATAAGAGAATGGAAACGTATAATGTGCAAATGAATCGTAACGGAAGAGGTGTTAAGAGGCCTCCTATGACGCTTAGAATACGGCCTTTAGTGTCAAGGTCCTCGGCAACTTGGATTGGAGGGAGAAACGAGACAAAATAACAGGAGGAGAAGGAAAGATAATTAGAAGTGGGAGGAGGGGGAAGTGAAGGCACAAGGAATGAGGAAGTAGGGAGGTAAAGAGGAGGAAGCTTAAGGGGAAGAAGGTGTAAAGAAAATGTTAGATGAGAGGAGGAGAAGCAGGAGGAGGTCTAGATTAATGAGGGGAAAGAAGCTTGAGAAATGAGAAAGTGGATGAAGAAAGGTGATAAAGATGAAGTGTAAAAAAAAAAAACGTGGAACGAAAGAGTGGAGATGATGGTAGTAAGACAGGAAAAAACTGAGATGAAAAATGGAGACTCGAGAGGCATAAGAAAAGGATACTGAAAGGTAGAAAAAGAAGAGGAAGTTGAGAAGGCCAAAAAGATGTGAGAAGAAAAAGGTTGACAGGAGGGAAAGAGAGAACACTTGTGCGCGAGGAGGGAGGTGTGAGCTAGAAATGAAAATGTGTGACGGGAATCTTGAGTATGAGGGAGGAGTACAAAAGAATACAAAGGAGTACAAAGAAAAGGCAGGAGGAACAGACATAATGACCCTTTGGAGAGTGTTTGTTACAGAGAAGACTATAACATGACATTCAGTTCCTACGAGTTAAGGACAATAAAGCAATGAAAGAGTGTGTAAGATAAATGTAATAAAAGTGTGAGAGAACAAAACAGTGCGGGAAAAAAAAAAATAGAGGGTGTGAGGAAAAAACGATTAAGTGCGGAATATTGTATGAAAGGTGAAGCAAATGCGTGAAACGAGAGGTGTGAGTTAGGTATGACTGTGTGTGAAGGCAACAGTGAGTAAACGAAGTAAAAATAAGAGGGTGTTAGCTTGCAATGAGTGTGTGTGAGAGTGTGAGGGGAGAGAAAATGTGTGAGATGACAATGATAGGGCATGAGGGTAGCAATGAGTATATGAAGCAGAAATGAGAGGGTGTAGGGTAGCAATAAAAAGAGTGTGAAGGAAGTGAAGTGTAAGGTAATGCGAGGGTGTGAAGGAAGAGGTATGAGGGGAGGGGAGGAGGGGAGAGGGTAAGGTGCGTGAGGTAATTCAAGGGCGTGTGGGTGTGAGGGGAGGGAAGGTGAGGTAAGGTGAGGGAGTGATGGATGTAAAGAGGGGAGGAAGGCAGAGAGAGAAAGAGGAGAAGGGAGTGAGGGGTGAGGGGAAGTGATAATAACCACATCGGCTAATTTCCCGTCAACACCACACCAAACCACCCTAACGTGAGGTCAACACTTAATTATTGGCCACATTTACGAATTTATTTTTGTTGATACGAAAAATGAACTGAGTTAGGATAATGACGATTTCTAAGTATGCACTGATTATGTTTATCTAAAAGAAACATAATACACAATCTGACATCATCAAAGGAATACAAAGGAAAGCAAACAGCAACAGAGCTGTTGGTTCTTTCATGGCTGCTTGTTGTAGGAGGGTTATAAAGAACAAAATAATTCTATGAATTAAAAAACAAGGACAGATAAGCAAGAAAGCTGTTTTGTCAGTTCACTGCAAAACATTAGACGTATCTCTACGTTCTTCACTTTGCCCTATTACTGTATGCATTTGCCTGTTCTTTCCAAACCATTACTCTTATGTCAGATACGGTTACCTTCGGCTGAGCAAAGTCATCTGGTGTCAGTCTTCAAATAAATACCACAGTTTGTCCATAGCATCAGTAGTTGACTGTCTTTTGTAAGCTTCTGATAATAAGCATTTCCTTCAGCTGAACAGTTTAATGTTTGGTGCTACTCTGAATAAATTCCGTAAGCGCATGCAAAGCAGTGAAAACCATGAACTTTTACTGCGATATGATAAGATTATATTCTAACTCGCGTCAGAAGATTTTTCTCTGCTCAAAAGCCCCTCAGTAGAAAAATAAATATTAAAAACTGTCTCGAGTAACGTCTGGTCAGAGAATAATAACTTCCAATGTAGGTGACGTAAGATGGTTTTATTCAGCACAGAGAAAGCCACTGCAGCTAACGGGCGAATTCTTTGGCAGCGGTCTTTCTGTTAGCTGAATAAAATCATCCGTCGTAAGTTGGCATTAACTTTGAAGTTGTTTATTTTCAGCCATAACACTGTAATAGCTTTTAACTTTTAATATTTAGATGCCACAAGTTCCTCTTCAGCACAACAAAACTGCCTGACGTCAGATGAAACAAAGTGCAAAGTCGATTAGTTGCAGTCAAAGGTTAAAGCCAAGGTAGGTTAACTCAAGCTCCGTGAAGTAATGGAAGATTTGGTGGCGAACTCGACGGCGGAGAGACGAAGGGACGCGACCAAGGAACCACACGGCCAGACTAACCAAAGCTAGACCGCCACCATTTTCTCAACCACAGATTGTCCGCAAGCGTTAGTCTCGCCAGCACAGAAGCAAGCAAGCACTATATTACACCCTCAATACCCCGTTTGTGGTTTTCTGGTTTAGAAGCACTGGGCTGCTCAGTACATGGAAGCATGGTGTTATGATGAAAACGGCGTTTTCTTGCAAATTTTGATTCTGAAGGACTGAATAAGCAAATTTAAAAGAGGCAGGATATTGCATACAAGATGGTATAAAACTTACGATGGATTTCGAAACATTTCACTAACCATATAAAGTAGTTAACAATATGAAGACATAACATCAATGATCCTTACAACATACGTAGATCCCAGTAACAGTGATCATACCCATACTCCGCTATACATATTTCTCTACTACTTATCAGCAACCAAAGCTTGTAACCCTTTGAGGATGGATAGCTGAAGATTAAAAAAATATCGTCTTGATGTATTCAGAATAATGGTACTAGAGTTTCTCACGTGGTGAAGGGGTAAGAGGGAGACAGACAGCTTTGGCCCCTCAGCGGCTGGGAATGCACTAAGCCGGGTATAATCGTCTGGCGCCTGGCACAATAATAGAGGTGACATTTCTCACGTCCTGCAAGGGTTTAATTGCACCTGGTATCAACGGGTCTCATTTCCCCGCCAAAATTTGAAACGGGTCTTATTTTCCCGCCAAAATCTGCAATACCACTTCGGCTTGCGGTTAAGGTCGATAGGATTACTTTCATAATAAATTCGTGTGGCTTAAATTCTGTTCAAAATATTTTGCAACCATAATTAAATTACTGATTCATATTCTTGGCAGGAAATATATTTTTTTAATTTGTGCTGTAGGACTCAACCTCTCCAATGCGGCGATGTATTATTCAGTATACTCCAGGAACCGTCAGACTATTTCATTTAGCTCTGGGAAGACTTATTTGTAGTGAAAAGGGGTACGGAAGGCCTAAACTCGAACAGTCTCTCTATAGCAGAATTAAATCATCTGGTGGCAGCAAAAATAAATGTAAATCGTGTTGGATCGGAAGCACCACACTGCCTCAGGCTCCCCAACAACTCCGAGAGATCAGCAGCCAGCCCCGGCCTCCTTCAATTATGGGCCAAGATGATCAGATGCAAATGAGAGGATTCGTAAGCCGGACTTGAACTGCATTTTCCAGTTGGCTGTGCGCTTCACTCTGGACGGTAGTGACCAATAAATCTGGACAATTTCTTAGGCCGCAGTACGTGCTTTGAATATTAATGTTTAGTTGACCTCTATTAACTTCTCCAGACCGAAAACGTAATTACTGTTATATTCTTGCCGTCCTAAGGCGATTCTGTTCAACTTAGGTGAGACTTTACGAACTGCAGGTGTTAAGATGTAGCCTTCATCACCACTTTCACGGCAAGGCGTGTCCATTTACCATATAAAATCCGTCTAGTGGTACCAAGAATATCAGAAAAGTCCTCGGAGTGAAGGAGTAATCATCCTAGGCCACACGACATGATTTCAGTAGTTATATTAGTTGCGAATTTACGACGTACTCCTTCAGCCCGTGGATGCCTTTACGATTTTATTTTTAGCTTAAGTCCAAGATGGTTGAACAGAGTAATGGATGATTTCCCATCTGGTGCTTTTCCTCTCACGTCCACTTACATCTTTAAATCCGATCTATAACATTAAATCTAAACTACAATTAAAGTCTTGATCACTTAGTAATGCTTTTCTTCATTGAGACCATACAAGAAATTTCCGAATCGCTTTTTTTTTTCCCCTGGTCATGCTAGAAATGCCTCTAAATGTCCTCTAAAACAGTTGAATATTAAAAAGAAAGAAGACGAAATAGAACTACGTCTGATGTAAAAGAAGACTCTGAAATCTGAACAGCTAAAATTTTCGCTTATTGTGGACGCACGAAACTGTTTAACTCAGGCTCCCACAAGGCCACTTTATTCGGCTGGGGGTAACTGTGGTTGTGAAGGGGTTGAAAACTGTCTAGATGAATTCTGACCTGTTAGAAACTGCCTCAGCCGAATTAAGTTTTCTCGATGCAGCCTTTATTGATTATCCAAGTTGTGTCCATGATAGCTACTGTGTTGCAAGTAAAAAGAAACAACGAAGGAGGAAAAAAACGATAAAACACCAGAGAAATTAAATAGGGTATCATTAGGTGTCAAGGAATAAGAAAAAATCACGAACATGAAAACTAAAGTTATTAACCTACTTTACTGATCGGCCCCTCATCAGCTATCCAGAAAGTGCATCTAAATGTCGTATGCCCAAAACCTACCCCCATTTTTTGATGGGGATTTTCGACGTACGTGATGATGATGGAATGTATCTGGCCTTCCTATATGGCTGCTGACTGCCCTCTATAATATGGGATGCAGGCTGACCAAATCTAATAACCACTGGCGTTCCATAAATGACCTTCAGTAATTAGGGGTTTGCATTCCACTTCGCCAATTTAAGGTCTAAGCATATTGCCTTATATTATACAAGAAGTGCTCAAATGGGAGAATTCTACTTACATGTGGAAATCTGTTTATTAGGAAGATACAACAGCTTTAATCCGACACAGAGGGTCCAAGTCGGACTGAAACTGTTTTTATCTTCTCAGTAAACTCAATATCCATAGGTGGGTACAATACTTCCAACCCTGAAAATCGTAACAATAAGGAAAAAAATTTATAATCCAGTACCTTTATGATTTTTAAACACTTTGGGAAAACCATGTACTACTTTTATCCTTCACTTCAACCTCCTAATCGCGAACCTGAAAATCATATCCACCTCTCTATCTACCTGTCTGTTTATCTATCTACCTATCTATCTGCCTGTCTGTCTGGCTGTCTGTCTTTATATTTTTGTGGTAAGGTGTGTCTATTGCCTTAATACTTTGTGAACCACCCACTTACAACCTGAAATTCATTTAAGGTGAATCTATTACCTTTTTACTCTGTTCAGCTTGCCATTTGGAATTCTGAACATCCTAAATATGAACCAATTACTAGTTATCTTAAATAATTTTGTTTTCATAAAAAAGTGTTATATTTGAGAGAGAGAGAGAGAGAGAGAGAGAGAGAGAGAGAGAGAGAGAGAGAGAGAGAGAGAGAGAGAGAGAGAGAATCATCTGACATTTACAAGCCCATGATTTATTCGGTGCGTGAATACAAATTGCCGTTACACATTATTCTTTCAAAGGCGAATGGGTAAAAATCTTACCTTTGTCCAATGCATACTCAAAAATAAATAAAGAGATAAATAAATACATGAAAATAAAAAAAATTACAGCGGCATAATGAATTTTTCGCGATTTTTTTTTATTTATATTTATTAGTGACGAGAACTTAGGCTATCCTCCATCAGAACAGTTACTGCTTCTTAAATATTCAATTCCTTCTATTTCAGATAACTTGATTGAGATGGGAGAGGCTCTGGAAATGAAGGGGTTAATTATGGCCAATTCACGTCGCTAACTCAAAAAGTGTCTCCCCCCCCAAACTACAGTACATATATAATCGTCTGGATATAACAAGAATAATGTAACAAGTCGTAATCGTAGTGAAGATGTTGATACAGGCCTCAGTTTTAGAGGTTCTGAATTTTCTTAACCCCATCAGTTCGAGAAGCCAGTGAACTGAAACGTCTATCGATATCCAGAATAAACAGTAAAGAAGTTGTGATTATAGTGAAGGCGTAAAAAAAAAATAAAGGTTTCGAGGACTCTTAGCTCTAGTAAATTAAAAGGCTTCAAATATGCCGTAATTTTTTTTGAAGTAAACGTACAGAATATGATTTTACAGTGACTGGAATAAGAATAGCCTACTCTCTTACTGCCAACTTTCCTCAATAGATTTAGAAGATTTGCATAAATATATCTGTAAAAGAGGTCTTGATAAACCTTAACTTGTAATATATTAACATGCTGGACATAATTTTCTGCCAGAGAGTTTCGAGCTGGGAAAATTAGGCATAACCCAATTAACTCCTCCACTGTCAGGAAATTCTCCTTAACCAACAAGAATCGTCTGTCGGTTGCATGAATAAAACATACAACTGCATCATCGTAGTGAAATGATTAAGACTGAATGTAATAGCAAAGTTCGTCTCCAGCAACAAGGAAAACAACCAAGATTCCCACTCAACGTCCCTTAAAAGAAAGGAAAAAAAAAAGCGATTTCCTTAAACTGAGAAATCGTCTGCATGTGTTTGATTAAAACACATTAACTGCAGGCCATAGCAAAGAAACGACCAAAGCAAAGGCACGGGGTGGCAAAATATTAGTGCATTTCCCATAAGACCAAGGGCTACTTCGACACTCGTTTTTTCTCTTAAAATTAATTACGCCGATTTGCTTTCGGTTATAATATATCGAACTCTCGTATCGCTTCTAAGATATTTTTGAAGCCCTATCAGTCAACCATCCCGTATGCCGTGACACTCTACTGGCTTGTATCGGAGACGCTGTAGAAGGATCGGTTCTGCGGCTGTGGGCGGTACTGTGCATTTATAAATTAATCAGACAATTTTCTTCAGATGATTAATGCCTTAGCAATCAGAGAGTTTAGCCCCTTCCGTCCGAGAATGTCTTCATGTAATTCTAACACCGAACGGTTTATCGAGTATATGACAGACGTTCCAGGACAAAAATGCTATGGACGCCTTTGGTGCTGTATTCCGGATAAACTGAAGGAAACCTACCATTCAGACGTTAAACCCTTCAGTCTGGTGATATTTTATTTTTGGTATCTCTAGACGATTATACTTGGCCAAGGAAAGACTTTCGAACTGGAAGAGATAGATGTTGCTTTGGATAACCCCTTCACTGATATAGGTCCTTTCAAAGTATAATTCATACATCTGATAATGGCAAGAATAAAATCGATAATATGCTACCGGAGTGAAGGTGTAAAACAGAGGAGGAGGATAAAAATATACTGTAGTGAGACGGAAAGGGTTATATCTATCATTCTATCTATTTATCTATCTACCTATCTATCTGTCTACATTAGCCCTTGGATTACGTGTGGCTCCTCTCTGTTGGTTAAATAGTCAGCAGTTAGTTGGAATGTAGCATTATAAGTTCATTACGGCTTTGGACTGGTTAACATTTATTCCTGTTATAAGCGATTTGATAGAATTTAAGGGATGGCTGCTGAACACACACACACACACACACACACACACACACACACACACACACACACACACACACACTTAACGTCAAATACTGAAAAGGTAAGGGGCAATTAAATGAACGATATTAGCCCGTTTCCCTGTTTTTATCTGCTTTCTGGAGGTTTATTTTGTTTAATCTAATTTCCCCCTTTTCACTATTTTTCCGCTTTCCTTCTGTCCTTAAGTATATTCACCCCACCCCTCTAGTTTCATCTTTTCCTTATTTTTCGGCTTTAATTCCTCTTTATTTTATTTAATTCCTCTACTTCTGCCCTTCACCTTACATTCCCCCTCTAATTTCATCATTTGGCCCATGTTCCCCTCACTCCTCCACTCATTTAGCACATCTTTACCATTTTCCATCTTTTTTTCTTATTTTCCTCCCTATTCTTCGTTTCTTCATCTCATTTTTCCTGCTTCCTTTTATTCCTTACTTTTCTTCCTCTTCTTTCTTCCTTCAGTTTATCATTCCGTCTCCTTCCTTCCTTCCTTCCTTTTGCATATTTTTCCATCTCCTTCGTTCGTTCCTTTAGCTCATTTCCCCACTCCTTCCTCCTCTTAGCACCTCTTACCCTTCCCCCATTTCCTCCTCCTCCTACTCTCATCTTTCCCTTTTGTCCTCATCTTTCAATTTTTTTTTTTCCTTAGCGACTGACTTTACATATTACAGTTTGATAATTTATTTCTGGTCATTTATCAGTCTCTAGTTACAGAAGGATAAAAAAGGTAACATGCAAAATAAATCGATGAGGAAGAGGTGCCAGGAAATCCGCAAAGTAACTTACAATTCGACCTTAAGAATCCGTCTAGTTGACTTTAGTTCAGACTTTGCCTCACATTTAGCTCTCTACCGCTTCAGCCGAAATACAGCAGCGGGGACTATTCTAATATTATATAACTTTTTCTGTCAACACATTTGCCTGAAGGTATCTGACTGATTTTGAGACGTTTTAGCGATTTTTCTGAAGAATATTCACGAGAACATAAGGAGAACAATTAGATAATAAGCTGCATAATTTCGTTCGGATCATTTCAGTCCTTCTAAGCTAAAAGAAAAAAAAAATGTAGCGAGTTTCAATTTGTATGCAGCCCAGGAATAAATCATGAGGCGTGAATGTCATGCGTGACGGCTTATGCATAATCTGGTTTGAAAGATGCCACGGCCGCCAGAACGGTACATAAATACATTTCCTCCTGGACAGATGTGTGCTGTGCATGACAATCCGACCAGCAAGGAAGAAGCGTTTTTATCTGAAAGGAAATGCCGTAAATCTTTTCTTATTAATTTTGGATCGCACCTATAATTCTGCGCTAGAGATGTGTTCAGTGCATGACAGTTCCAATGGCATGTTTTTGATTTATAAGATACACATTTTGATGACCGGACCAATATTAATCGCTCATGCCTTCTGATTTATTAGTTGATTTTTCTGATGCAAGACAATAAATCGTTTATGTGTAATATTAAATTAGAAATGTTTTTATAACAACGATGAAATGTAATAAACTCTTCCTTGTCATCTGATCGTATTTTATTTATTAAGTTTTTCGGTAAGATGACGTCACTAACATTCTTGCTATCCCTTTTAGAAACAGACAGAAAGAAATATAAACGGATTGATTTAACAGGCTGAAAGACGGACAGACAGTAGCAGAGCGGCCGACAAACGTGATAGCCGAAGAAATTTATTTCTAGCGCTAAGACAGATAAACTTCTTCACTTAACAACCCCTCACATTTGCCCGCCAGTCCGTCTGTCTGCCTCTCTGCTGCCTTCTGCTGGCCCAGACACAGAGTCTGTCAGTTCCCGTGCTTGACATTCAGTTGCCATGAATTATAAACACGATATTCTCCGCAAACTTCTTCACTGGTTCACGGGATTTTTTTTTTTTTTTTTTTTGTTCGAAGGCGTCTTCCACGATTTTTATCTGGCTTTCAAGACGATTTTATTCAGTTTAACACTTCACACAGAGGATGTTTTTTCTTTTTTTCTTGGAACAACCAAACGCTATTATTCAACGACTATGTTCAGCTCTAGTACTGAAGCGGTCTAACCCGACTGGTTCCAAAATTCTTCCCTGAGCGGAGACAAATGAGCTGGGAATCGCAAAAAAGAAAAAGAAAAAAAAGTCATCGTCCTAAACTATTACACTGTTCTCTTCTTTTTGCTTTTACCCCTTGATCTCTACGACGTCTCTTATATTTTATTCTGGAGAACCAAGTCATTTTCTTCAGCTTAGCAACTCCTTGTCTCGCGCAGAAGGGAATAGAAACATCTCAGTTAACACATTCAACCCAAGGACGTCTTGCAAATTATACGCTGGACGACGAGACAAATTTATTAAAGTTTAGGAAAGGCCATATTGAATCTCACCAACATGTACACATCCATACCAACATACCCGATAATTACACACATTTACAGCCCATTTATATTACAGCGGCTTTTTTTTTCGGCTAATACAGGTTTTCATTTTCAGCATTGCAGATACGAATATATTTCAATCTCTTACTATTTTTTGTATTTCGATTTTTATCTTTTTTAACACTGTGAACGTTCTAAGTTAACTGTTTAAATATACTGTATATAACTTCATATAGGTCGCAAGGCCATTTTCACAATGACATACAGTGATTGGATAAAGCAAGGACAAAAGTAGCAATGAATGAAGAATATGAGGTAGACTGAATATGAGACAGAATGCAAGAGATTATGAGGAGGAGGAAGAGGAGGTAAACGTAACAGAACAGAGGCAGAATGAAAAATACATGATGAGAAAGTGGAGAAAATGACCGTAATAAGAATAACAGACTGAGTAAGCGAAGAAGGTGCTAAGTGTAGTAAAAGTCAAAAGAAGATGAAAAGGAGGAGGAGGATAAGAAGGAAGAGGAAGACGCAATGAAGAATAAAATGACTAAAAGAGAAAGAGAAAGAAATCAAAAGAAAAACATTGTAAAAACAGGAAGGAGATAAAATACAGCTGGATGATGAGGAAGGTGAACTGTGAACAAGATGCAAATTACAGAGGAAGAAGATGATGATGATGATGATGATGACGAGGAAGGTGAATTTTGAATAAGATGCAGATTCCTGAGAAGGAGGAGGAGGAGGAGGAGGAGAAGGTTTATTGTATATATACACACACACACACACACACACACACACACACACACACACACACACACACACACACACATTTATATATATATATATATATATATATATATATATATATTAACTGACATGAGATAAACAGAATACATTATACTGTATAACCACAGGCGATGAGCTGAAAGTGCACATAGATATACAATCAGAACCTGAGAAACACCAAGCAGTTTTTAAGGATCTTATGATTTTCTTTATCTTAAGGGAACATTTTTGCTGCAAAAGTAGTCGCAAAACATTGCTCATAAGTTGAATTTCACCCCAAGTTCCCGAGAATATTACTGTTTAAGAATCTAAGTGACTCAAGCATCGGACTTATAATGCTGCCAGTCGAAGTACGATGGCGTCTTTATTATCTTAATGCCAGCAAATGGTGCTTAGTTAGCTGTCATAGTGAGAGGGGTTAGAGTATGGCTGTAACCGGGAAAGACGTTTAAGTTTTTCATCACGCAAATAACTACTACGAGGCTCTGTTTCCCTCGCGATTATTTTTAAATCAAAACTTCTTTTCTATCTCATTTTGTCAATATGAATTTTGCTTTAAAGACTGAACAAATAATTCACAAAATCCCTTGGCCAGGTTTGTCTTACACGCGGAGGATGGAGTCGATGGAGCGCTACGTGAAGGCTCCCAAAATGTCGGCTCGTGTTGTGGGTATGGCTGCTAACGAAGCCAGCACGAAAGCTGAGCATATTGGTGAGCACATTATAAGACTCAGGAAAGCTGCATGAATCACGAAGGCTGCGCAGGTAACTAAGAATATTATATGAATAACGAAAACTGTACGGAGAGGTGGTCGAACGATAAGAGCTGCGAAAAATGTGCAAAGTGATGAACATGTATGGATTACGGTGGCAGCAGGAAAATAGATGAGCATGTTGTGATGTGGTACAAAAGACTTACGAAGACAACAGAAATGGAGGACCACGTCTGGTTTACTTTATATACGTTACTCAGTTAGGACACCTACTTTTCTGTTATTCCATCCCCTCATTTGAAGTAACGTCATGGAAAAAAAAGATATACATCGAAAGACTGAATGACGGACAGACAAACAGAGACGTAGACAGATGTAATTATATTATTATTATTTTTTCTTTATTGTCTACAACAACTGAATGTAATATTCAGTAATTCGGTACCAACATATTGTTAAAGTCTATTTCTTTTCGGTAAATCAACAAAAATTCGCAATGATGCAGTCTTTATGACGTACTTTTCATACATAGCAGCTCGTTATATAATGTTACTCAGAAGCTAAGTTGTATTCCGGACAAAGTGTAAGCAAGAATGATCTTTGATTTGCCATCCTTACAGTACATTTCTCGGCCAAGAAAACACACACACATGCACGCACATGTAATGTGTGTTTCTGCAATAAATAAATACATAAATACGAGTAAATAAATAAATAAAATAAATCTATCTATCTATCTATCTATCTATCTATCTATATATATATATATATATATATATATATATTATATATATATATATATCTATCTATCTATCTATCTATCTATCTATCTATATATATATATATATATATATATATACTAACATCATTTTGTAAAAAAAATTAAACCAACACATAATTATGTATTCAAGCTAATCCACACAATACACAGAACACACCTTACTGTACTTCTTTATTTTTATACTAATATAAAAAGAAGGTTGAAATTACTCATGTTTACACCTGTCTTCATCTTACACGTCAAACAAAAGAAGCTCACATCAAATTACCGAATACGCTGAAAGTGGATACTAATGCACTTCATAACTCTCTAATCATCAGCACAAATTTCACTCCTCTATTCTGGATTAGTAATGGGCTGTCTCCCACAAACAAACTTACTCATCCGCATGTACTTGCGGTTGCCTGCAGCTAATCAAGGGGGAGGGGTTGGAATACAGTATCATCATCGTCATCATTACATATTCTTTCCTTTCCCCTTAACCCCTATCAGTATTAAGACGACGTCTTTTTGCTCCTAACAGTCTTTTAACCCCTAAGGCGATTTCATTCAGCTCAGGAGAGACGTCTTGGTGGTGACATGGTTAGTAACTATCCCCAATAAGCGACGAAGCCTCAGAAACTTTGCCATACTACAGGGACAAAGTAAGAATACCCCTTTCAGTACACAGCGATTACTACTACTACCCACCAGACGATTTTACTCAGCTCAAGAAAGAGAGAGAGAGAGAGAGAGAGAGAGAGAGAGAGAGAGAGAGAGAGAGAGAGAGAGAGAGAGAGAGAGAGAGAGAGAGAGTGAGAGTGATGAGGGTCAAGGTTCTAATGTAATATGAACCAGGAAGGAGAGTAAGAGGGGCGGGAAACAGACAAGATATATTTAGAAAACGTGTGTGGAGACAATGAATGAAGGAGGAGGAGGAAGAGGGGATGTCAATGAGAGAGAGAGAGAGAGAGAGAGAGAGAGAGAGAGAGAGAGAGAGAGAAATAATGGACGCACTGAGGATAATCATTTCATATCCTTACTTTATCTGTGATTCTCATCCCACATATTTAATACAAAAAATAATTACAAAATATAACGCAGGAACAGTTCACCTTATTACCAATCATTCGCGTACAGTATATATTATTTATTTTGTATCTCTTAATTATTTCGTTTATATTATTTTGTTTTTTTCTTTGTATATATTTATTTTTTAATCTTTGTAATTCCGCACTTCAAAATTTTTCTGCCTTGGTGCAGCTAATGTTATAAGCGTCTTAGCATTTTTAGATTTTTTTTTTTCACTTTATCATCAGTGGTATTAACTCCTTCAGTCCTTTTTTTACACTTACTAAACAGCAGTTACGTAGGTGAAAGAGGTGGTCAGACAGAATGGCTTTAATAAGTTATGAGTTGTTGTTATGGTCTAATATAGGAGATCGTGTGAGTGCTTCGGAGACATCACGAAAAAATTTTGAGGTGGTGGTGTACTCAATGGTAAACAGGGTCCTTGACTTTCATATCGAGGTGTTATATAATGGGGAAAAGTGAGGGAAACAATTATGAGTCCAATTAGAAGACATGTTACATTCTTTTTCAACAGGAGGATCAGAACAAAAGTCATAATTCATAATTCCTCAATCAGATGACGTAGTTTTTTATTCTTCGCACCATTTGACAATTTTATGCAGGCTGGGAGTAACACAGCGGACTGGAGTGATCAGATAAAGCATTCACTTATCGCACCGTTACAAGAGGCAACAAGAACAAATTAATGAGAGATCATAAGCCGCGCTCTCTTATGCTTACCATCAAGATGTTACATAAAAAGTAGTATTAGTAGTAGTAGTAGTAGTAGTAGTAGTAGCAATAGTGGTAGTAGTAGTAATAATAATAATAATGAGACAGGTAGATAGATGCTTATGAAAACGACTGGGAGAAAACAGATCGAACTTGATGATGAAAGGCAATTTCATTTAATATATAGAAAAATCATAACATATACGGTGATGATATTTTGGTGGCGACACTTAGTCCGTAATTTCTCCCCCTCCCTCTCTTCTTTTAAAAATAAAAATGACGGTCTCTCGGTGAAAATGGAGGAAGTGTTATAGATACAAAAGATGCATACTGTGTTAGAGGATGAAGTACGTAAAATGACAGTTTAAGAATTCTGATGCTTTTCGCGGACCAGTTTTCATTATATTTATCTCTCTATCTATCTATCAATCTATATATGAGTAAGAAATACCCATGAAAACTGCTTATCTGTTTCTGATCAAACATTCATAAGACTAACTGAACAAACATTTTCGGCAGGTTCTCCAGCGCATTTATTCAGTTACTAATTATCTTTTTCTATATGCCACTACAAAACATTATCTGAACAACCTTTGTACTCTAATAATTCTCTTGAAGACGTTCTTAGAATTTGATCACTTTCTTAACCTCACCTTAGGACTCCAGTAACTCTCTGACGCACATCCTTGGAACCTGATTAGTCTTCAAATCACTCTGTTCGGCTGTAATAATTCTTTGAACTCCTTCACTAATATAGCGTATTTGTACTTGCGTTTCTTGCTATCTCAAGAGGACTTCCGTAGCTTAGGAAAAACTGTCCAAACTGTAGATGCTAAGTAACCCATCATCAACCCCATCACAACTAGAGATCCTCCCCAAGTTGAAGGTTAATAATCTCGGGATTGCTTGCACTCTGATAATTCTTTAAATTATGTCTTTGGACTATGGGTACAGCACATCCCCAGAGTACGCGAGTTCCAAATACACGATCCCCCTTGTACGCAAGGACCTATATATATATATTTTTTTTTAGTGTATTTTTTATTAGTACGCGAATTTAACTCCTTGTAAGCGAGACGGGCAGTGAAGAGTGGCCCAAATCCGGGGCTACCCCGAGTACACGACATTGCCCCCCCAAGAAGCGATAACGAGTAAAGGTGAGCAGCCACATTCTTGTTGGTTTAGTTAAGCCATATCCTTGTTGATTTAACTAGTAAAGCCATAATCTTGTTGGTTTACTTTATCTTAGGTAATATGGCTTAGATAGTTTCCCTTCATGGTACAATACTTAGGTCTGAAAGGCGTCCCAAGGGTTGCTCATGAAGGGGGATGCTGTCCATATGTAATTTTTCCCATAAGTTTATGTATTCACAGTATGCGAATTCCTAGTACGCGACGTCCTCTGCCGCCCATATAGGCGTGTACTAGGGAGATGTATTGTATTCTCCATATTACTTTCTTCAGATGAATTATTCTTTTGTGGACAGTTTTCAAATGTAATAATTTTTCAAAGTACTGCCACTGATTCCATACCATTCTCTTATGCACGCTCTCATATTCAGATGGTTCTCAGATACAAGTTCCTGATACACTGAACAGCAATTTCTTGTATACACTCGAAATATAATTCCGTTATTTACAATCTAAATATAATAACTTTCATGTGTAGCCTATACGTAAGAAATATGTTTCTCATATGAGCAATCGAAACAAACGTTCTTTCAGGTACACTTTTAAATAATCTACTGTAATTTTCTCATATGTACTCTAAAAATAATAATACTCTTATGTACACTCATGAAATACTTTAATACTGTTATACGCAATCTGCATTTTTAATAATCATCTTCTACACGCTTAAAATATAATAATTCTAAAATACACGCTCTCAAAATCTAGTAAGTTTCTTACACACACACTGAAAATCTAACAATTCTCTCGTACACATTCATACAGTCAAATAACACTCTTACACACACTCTGAAAATCTGACAATTCTCTCCCCCACGTTCATACAATCAAATTACACTCTTACACACACTCTTAAACTTCAATAATTTTCTAAAGCACATCACTCGAATCTGATAACCTTCTACAAAAGGCCCTTCGTATCTAAACAATTTCCAACGAATGTCTATGAATATAAAAACCCTACAGAGCAAACACCTGATTTCAATGAACAGAATAACGTATCCTCCATGGAATCTAGGTTTCTCATGCACAGTCTTGGAATTAACTTATTCTTTAATGTACCCCTTGACATTACCAATTTTTTAGTACACTGCTAAAAACTAATAAATGCCTAACGCCAATCTTTGGGATACAACATTTTCTTAACAATGTCACTGGAAGGAACTTATAATTTTCTAAAGCACATCCATGGAATGTAATAAGCTTCTGACTCATATATTTTAACATAAAACTGCTTTCATCACTTGCCTGGAATTTAACTATTTTCTAATGGAAGTCTTTTGAATAAATCATTTTTTTTTTTTTTAACATGACCATGGCTCTAAGTTTTCTTTGAAGCAAAAAGGAATAAATTAATGAACAAGTACGAGTAAATGTAACTGCGTAACACGTATATGCACAAATAATTTTTATAATGTCACCTCAGAAACTTAGCGCCTTTAAACAACAAAAAAGGGTAAAGGAAACATATATTTTGTGACTGAAGAAGCATAAAAACTGGGATCAGAAAAGCATGTAATATGGGATGTGATCAGTAACGTGTATTTTTTATGACTAGAAAAATATGTAAATGGAAATGTATAATATTTGTGATTAAAGCATAAGACGACAATGGAAAACCCAAGATCAGTCAAACCCAGAGGAACAAAACTGCAGATCACATAACCTTTCATCCGTACGTGTTGACGAACCAATTTTTCTCCCTATATCTGTCTTTCTGCCTGTGAGATATTTCTTAGATCAACATATCTCTCTTTACCAGCTACAAGTGCTGAGCAAGTGGAGTTCAAAAATGTGTCTGCACGACTGAGATGTACTTGGATCATTACTCTTGTACTCCTCTGTTACTACTGCCTTCATAAGGTACACGTATTAAACTATTACCTACCTGTATGATGGACTTTCATGACTATCTGCTTGACCGAAAAGTATTTGTTGTATTAAAATGTTACCTTATTTTCTATACCTGGATTTTACTATGACTATTTCCTTATTACTATCCCTGCTTTATGCTATTACCCACCTGTATAAATTCTGGTGCTTCATGATCAGTAAGTTCTTGCAGTATTACTATTGCATCGTAATTTTAGTGATGCAATACTGTCCTTCTTTCCTTATACCGTTACTCACCTGTTTATGCTGAGGTTGGAAATAGCAAAGCAGGAAGCAGACATCAAAAGCAGACAAAAGCCACAGCAAAGAGGACGATTTTCATGCTCGCAATAATTTTCTTTTCGTAATATGGAACCGTGTGAATTTTCGGAAAATCATCATCATCATAATCATCATCATCATCACATTCACATTTACCCGACAATCATGGGAATTACGGAAGAGAAACAAGAGTCGAAAGTGTAGTACGGCGAATGATGAGGATGGCAGTTTGCAGTTTTCCTTCTAAATTATTATTAATTTTGGTAGTTTGGAAGTTTGTAATAAAGGCACTGTCATTCCACTTCATTTTTATATTCTTTGTGAACTACGATATTTTTACTCATTCTTATATAAATTTTAGCTTATTCTAGATATTTTTCTCCCACCATTTTTTTTTAGTTCATTCAGTTAATCTGTATTTTTGTATTCTTGATTTCTTTTTATTATTATTCATTTTATAACCAAAAAAGAAAAAAAAAAAGTCACAGCATCACACAAAAACAGGCAAATTCTTCCATACACCGGTCTACAGTTATCGAAAGCGTCAATTACATAACCTTTCTGTATATATATATATTACCCGTTACCATGGCACCAACACACCCAGTTCATTACACCGATTTCCCAGTGACCGCAAACGACTAATTTGTTTTGTGTATACGATTACCAAGTTACCACCACACATAACTGGGCAACCTTGAGCCTGCTTACCTATTTCGCAGTCACCATACTAAATGAATAAAATGGGTTCTGCATACCTATCTCAAAGTCGCCATTACTCATTACCTTATTTCTGTATACCGATTATGGAGTTACTATCACACATAACTTAGTAACTTTTAGCTTCTTTACCGATTTCATAGTTACCATTCGAAACAGGAGGGTAACCGGAGCTATATACTTTTTTCCCTGTCTCATAGCATCACACCCACCTAGTAGTATTACCCTAAGTATCGATTTATTAGTTACCTTTATTAATAGTCCGGTATCTTGGTTGAAATAATATGCACCAACTTCTCCAGCTTGCATAACACAGGACAGCGAAGTAATCTATAGCCAGTACGTCAATATTTTGTGTTCGGTACCGATTTTGCAGATAATATGCTGATACCGCTTTCTGTATCCATTTCATATTCTGTACTGATCTCGCATTCTGTGGCATTTCATATTCTGTGCCAATTTCACTTTCAGGGCCTATTTTGAAGTACATACCGATTTCACATTCTTTACTGATTTCACATTCTGGCCCAATTTCGGTTTATATTAGACATCTAGGTAACTTCTGTATACTCATTTCCTAGTTTACTGCGCAACTAGCTGGGTAATTCATATTTATTTCCCGATTTCACGGTTACCATCACACCTCGGGTAAGTCATTTTATACTGTTACCCGCACCCACGCAACATCTCTGTAGCGATTCCGCAGAGTTCTGTTACCAATGACACAAGTTCTGGCAGCTTCTTCCGTATACTAATGTCGAAATTTCCAGATAACGTGTAGATTGTATGCTACTTAGTATTTAATATCACCCACAGCCAAGTAGCTCCATTAATAAGCTCTTTTCCATTATCATCAACACACTCTGCTAATTAACATCTCCATTCAGATTAAGCAGTATCCAGTAAACATTTAGCCTGCATGTCGATTTCGCAAGCACATATAAACACTCATAATATAAACACATAATACATACATAATATAAACACAGTTCCCCACTAACGATACATTACATACACATTTCCCTATTAACTTCGTATAAATCCACAAACGTACTACAAGGCACAGCTTTCCCGAGTAATTCTTAGCAGCTATATAAGTATCTTTTATATACACATTTCATATCCTATCATCAGTCCAACAAACTTCATTGCACAGATTTCGAAATTTTCATGCAACTATATTTTCGCAATTAAGTAACTTCTCTATTCTCATTTCCCTTTTACCACCACACATTTCCACGCGTTCTATGTAAAAATGTACAGTACCCATGTAACTTTTCTGATGTATACTGATCTCACAATTAGTATCACACGCTGGTTAACATTTTCTGTGCCCTCACTCATATGTTATTTTGGTGTACTCAAAAATAACTTCAATAAACCCATACTTTTAACTTATTTACCAGTTCCCATCACACAAATAGCTGCTTATATATATCGATTGCTAAACAGCTCAATGTATCTTTTTGTTATGTATACCCTTTTCATTCTGTATGCCGTATTTACTCTGCATACCGATCTCATCCTGCTTACCGATTTCACGCTGTATACTGATTTCATTTTGTATACCCTGTACCGATTTTATTCTATACCTCGATTTCATCATGTATACCGAATTTATTATGTATACCAATTTCATTTTCTATACCGATTTCACTCTGTATACCATTTTACTTTGTATACCGATTTCGCCTCTATCCGTGATCGTCATGCACAGCCCCGCTATGCCTCCGACACGTCCACGGCTGTCACGGCAGCTGCATACTCGCACACATAGGGCTGCACATGCTAGCATTATGTTATACATACAGCACATACAGAGTATATAAAATTGCACATGCTATAGTACGAATACACGCGGGCATACCGCGATATATTCGCATACACAGGACTGCATATACCATTTACTCAACACATGAGGCTACACACACCACATTACGACATATATGCATGTTATATATGTAAACACAACACTGCTGCAGAGAAAGCGACTACACAACACAAATACACACACACAAAAAAAACACACACATACAGACGACACAAACCACAGAAAACATTTAAGAATATAGTCAGAAAAACACGACACTTACACACACGACTTAAATTACATAAACACAACACAAACTATCTAATTTTTGAAAGTACTACACTTAAGTACACACAGAACATCGAAAGCACGCATATATATATATATATATATATATATATATATATATATATATATATATATAGATAGATAGATAGATATATAGATAAGTATATATATATATATATATATATATATATATAGATAGATAGATAGATAGATAGATAGATACATATATATACATATATAGATAGATAGATAGACAGATAGATAGATAGATTAGATAGATAGATACATAGATAGATAGATATACACACATTGACAATAGTACAGACAAATACTACGTGACACATGACACGTAGAGAAAACACGACATTAAACTATAAACACTAAATTGAAAACTAAGAAAACACACCACACAGGACAAAACAGTACGCCACAGACAACACATAGACACTGAGTACCTATATTATCTTCTGAGTGGAAAAGTGTGAACAAACCATACTAAATAAATAACCTATTTTCTGTTATCCATATCCAAGTACAGTAGTTGGTTTCACAAGTATATGTCGTCTAACGGTCATCTGTGTCTTACACTAACCTGTCTATATACAGTATACAGTGGTGTCCAACAAATACCAACTGACATTTAAAGACCAAAATACCTGTGAATATCCAGGTAAATAAAGTCACTCTCCTCTTCGCTAAGTATCATCATACTTTGCAGTTACTTTAGCAGCCTCGCGTGTTTAACAGCATCGCAAAATAGCCTATTACAAACACCCATTGTACGGTGTTAAATGTTTCCCTATCCTCTCTACTCACACTCCTGCAATTACTTCACGTCATCGATAAAATGTTATCATCATCTCCACAGTGTGGTAAACACTCAGATAATTGAAAATGCCTTCCTTTTCATAATAAGGCAAGAAATATGTATCTTTACTCCATATCAGGTTTGTACTGTCCTTGTAATCATTAAACTGAAAATACACAGACACAGACGCTAAACAATGCTTTTGGTGAATAGGTGAGAACTATTTGAGACTGCTTTAGCTTTACGCACAACACAATGGCCAACACATAAAGCAACTACACTCACTAACAACGACAGTGAATGGTGAGTGGTGATGTATTGTAAATCTGACTTCAACTACTGGCACAAGAAGCAACTACACACGGTAATAAAGACATTGAAAGCTGGCAGGATGACGCCTAACTTTCGTCTTTGCTAGCATCACAAAAAGCAACTACACACAATGACAAAGACAGTGAATGATGAGAGTGGTGAGGCCTAGTGATTTTGTCTCTAGGAAGCAATACATCTAACTGGCGGTCTAACACAACCAGCGGCGACTATATGGTAGGATAATGATGGACTACGTAAGCTGATGATGATGATGATGATGATGATGATGATTTATGAGTAACATGAAGCCAAAACAATGCAAGCAATATGGTTAAAATTACAACTATTTTTTTTTATGCTTATCATACCTATCTTTCACTTACAGCCTGTCTAGCTACCTGTATCTATATTGTTCTGCATCGCTTATGTGTATGACGTCTTACCACTTACTATTAAAACACCAACACGACATCGAACACTTATTCAGACACACCAACGAATAGCTTGTTGGTGAAGTCTACGTACATTTTGACAACATGAACACACTTATCATGCACTTAAGATTAACACCAAACACTTATACACGACAGACAGAGCAAAGCACTTAAAATCAACACCTAACACTTAAGAGAAAAGATACGACACTTATTAGGAGACAGGATCTGATCAACAAAGTTTACAAAAATTTAATGAACTGAAACTGGAAGAGGAATAATGAGACAGAGAACTAATTCAGGTAAGGAATATTCTAAGAAGTGTTGCACTGACGAAAAAAAAAAAAAAAAAAAAAAAAATTCACTGGTAACACAAACACACTGGACATCTATAAATACTAAGAGTTTAATTATAATAACACCGAACACGTAACACCGAACACCAAACATTTACACAACACCAAACACTTATAAACACAAGCTCAACATAACACACGAACACTTACGCACAAAAGTTATCAACATTTAAAAATCTCACATAACATTAAAAAATATGTTTACTAAGCCCCTTCAACTCGACTAAGTCCTGTTTACGTTATTTTTTCTATGACTAGACGATTTTATTCAGCTTAGGGGCTACCTGTTGAACTGGAGGGGTTACATTGCAGCCTTACCAACCAATTCAGTGCTCAAGAATTTCTCCTAATGTTGAATAAAATCGTCTGGATGTAGCAAGAATAACCAGAAAAGACGCCATCAGACTGAAGGGATGATAAGCTCACGACACTTAAAACAAAACACTTTTCAACATTTAGGAACATCACGACACATAAAATACAACACCGAACAATGACGTATTTATCCATTTAATTCACATATTAACTCAATCAAGCGCACCTCCAATTTTAAGCCAAATAAAATTAATGTAGGACATGTAAGCGTCGCACAAAGCTTAGCTAATATTGTAATTCATTAAGCCATTCTTTAAATAGTAACATTCAGTTTTAGCACATATGTACTGAATCTGTGACATATAAGCGTAACACATATTTGTAGCTTGGACACATCACCAGCTTTGCAAAATATATACTAAAAAAAAGAAAATAAAACGGTCATTGCATTTATTAAGCATCTAGTGTTATCTCTAAGACCTCAGCATCGCACTACGTATAACATAAATTTACCTACTTATATTCCGGTTTGAAGTAACTTTATTCTGGGCAGACGCCTGATCTAGGTAGCTTTCGTTGTGGCGGGAAGGAGGACAACTGAGGATAATAAATTCTTTTAAATAGTACTTACGTAAATCTGTCCTCGCCGTTACGGACCTAAGACTTGCGAACGCTCAAGTACGTACCTGCGGAGAAAGAAAAAAAATGTATTAGGAGAAAGAAAAAATGTATTAGCTCACAGACACATCCTGATGAAGCAGTTCAATAATGTATCTAATGTATCAAATATCCATGAAGTGGCGAGACATACAGTACAATTGTAGATTAAGCAGCTTTCCGAAACACTCTGATGAGCGCGCATGGTTCTCAGTGAGCTTATTTATTTACTTATTTTTCCGGACCGATATTCACAAAATAGTCACCTTGTGGTCTGTGTTTAAGTTGGCTTGTTTTAGCTACTGATGTTTTATTTTAACAGACCTGCCGTGAGGTCAAATGAGTCAGAAGTAATGCCGACACATTTCAGAGAGAGAGAGAGAGAGCGAGAGAGAGAGAGAGAGAGAGAAATACTGAATACTGCCAAGGTTAACAGTAAAGCACATACATCTCTATTCTATATTTTACAGACATCAATGTAAAACTAATTATTTTCAAGAAATATATCAGAACTGCAGCAGCATTAGTAGGTTCAGAAATTGACTGATATTAACCAAAGAGAACTGAATCAGATAGTGACGGATGTTGTGTTCCTTATATTACCAGAAGTTGTGACCTTTCTGCTAATTAGCGCAGCGTCTTTTCTTATACTAGATGTTACTTTCAAACCCTCGGTATCCAATCAGGCACTGATTACAGTATCTATGCAGTGTTCCTGCTAGTATTTTTATTTGAATTACAGGTAAAGTCACAGGAGGTAATGAAATAAATAAAAAAACACATACGTCCCAGAAAAAAACACGGAAAAATAGATTCGGTTGCAATCACGCACCAGAATATCATTTGCCTCCTCTAGTAACGAATAATTTGTTGATAGTGAGACCATGGATTTTCTCTCTACTATACACCGGTAAAGCTGAACCACATGCATATTTAAAATGGTATTTAAACATGTTATTTCTGTCAGTCTTTGGCATTATCTTTACTGATACACTTGTCTTACTGAGTCTGTAGTTTTCATGTAAACTAAGAAGATAAGTCCTCTAAATAGGAGGATGGGCTAACTTAGAAGGACAAGCACTATTTCAGTGGGAAATTATATATATATATATATATATATATATATATATATATATATATATATATATATATATATATATATATATATATATATCCCTGGCTTTTTATCTCTTGGATATTCATGCTTTCTTGAATTTATGGTTTTCAGTGATACTAAAATAATTCCAAACAGGATCACTGGATAATTATGCATCGAAGTGTATACTATTTGTGAAGGAATTTTACCGGTACTTTGTTGTTTTACTCAGCTGCTGGCCTTCACATCGTATAATGCGGTTGTCATGAAATCCGGTGACGTATTTCCTAGTTTATTATTGTTGTTTCCAGACGATTATATTGGATGTAACTTAGGAAGGAGGACTACTAGTAACTGGGTCTTTGAAGACTATGTCCAAACTCTCACGTTCAGGAAACCTCTGCTAAGCTGAATAAAAGCCAATGAAAATAACAAGAACAAACAAGACAGGCTCCGGAATGAAAAGGCTGAATTTTATATTTTGTAGTCTTCATGGGTACCGGAAGAATATTTTTAAAAAAGAAAGATGCGGTTAGTTGAATCATGTGCGTAATTAAGTTGGCATTTAGATCTGTTTATTTCAGTCAAGGGATAGCCCTAACCCCTCATCATACCCTTTAAGATCCTTCGGTAACGATAATGAAACGAAATTTTTAAGTAGGAAGATTGGATAAAGTTGAACGACTAACATAATTCAAGTTGGACTTGTATGTGATATTTCTTTCAGCTGTTGGCCATTATCTTCTGTGTTATACCTGTCTTTTTTCACAGATACTGAGAGGATATAATAAAAAGAGGAGTGTTGGTTGATTCTGAACATGAGTTACTTACGATGGAATTTTGGCACGTAAATTTTGTCCGTAGTTGGTCTTTATCCCATCTAACAATTTGATATTCTTGAGTTATGGTTTTCATAGATTCTCAAAGGATATTTCATAAAGTGTGCTGGATAAAGTTAACCTTTCAACAGTGATAAGGTCTTTTATATTTCAGCCTTTCCCTCCCCAAACTAAATTTTTATTGGAATTACTCATTCTGCTTTCGAAGTCGTAGGGTCTGATAAAAGACTTCACCAACACTCTCACTACGAGGTGGGACTCCAGAGATTTAATAAAAAAAAAAAAAAAACGCACTTGGGCTGCAGGAGTAGAACTATCTGCATAAATGAAATTGGAATCTGTGTGATATTTCTGTCAATTTTTTAACTTAGCCTGCCATGATGCCCTTATCGTCACAAAATTTTCATAATTTCATCTTTGATACCTTCAGACGCTTTTACTCGGCTTGAGAGGGAATTCTCGAACTGAAGGAGCGTAAGTAGACATCATTAACCCCTTTATATATGAGAAGTGTTTCCTAAGGTAAATGGAACTGTCTGGAGGTAGCAAGTATAAGCTAAAAATTGTCATCGTACTGAAAGGGTTTAACTACTGATCTGTAGATATCACTGATACTCAGAGGATATTTCAAACAGGAAAACTGGATAAAGTTAAACCGCTATTCAAGCTGGAATTCGGGTGATATTTCTGTCAGTGGTTGAACTTTGCCTCTCATGACAGGCTGTCACTTTCCAACATGTAACCACGACGCTCCACTTGTCACGTTTTACATGCTCAGCTATGAGAAAACACAATATTTTATCCAGAGAAGTATATGTATATATTTTTCCTTACATATCAGAAAACAAATGCGGACAATTATAATGCATATGTCTGAAATACACATGTGACATGAGATCAATTTTTTCCCCTCTAAGGCTGGATATGTGTACAATTGTTGTTATCATAATATAATCCCCATTTTATAAAGTAATCCTTTTTAATGTTTTTATACTTATAAATGTTTTTATATTTCTCACCTAAGTGTTTATTAACTAAGCAGCAAAAATACCGAATTTAAGGTGTGCTTGCACGTTACCTCTGCTCGTATTTTAGCTTTTTACTACAGAAAAATTGCCGTGAATGGATCAGTGTTCATAAGCAGCTGAAAGTTTCCATTTCAATGTATTTATTTATTATTTACTTATTGCATATTTCAGTCCAACAGTTTCAGAGATCCTCGTCAGGCTACTTCATAAATTATCATCTCAGTATAAGTACAACTACGGGATAGGAATATCTGTCTAATTTTGACTCGTACAGCAGTTATGATAATCCTAGATACACACGCAATTCTTCCGTCTGGTGGGCACCGAGGAATACATCACTGGGTTTATAAGGTCGCTGCTCACTGTCCTGCTGATTATCGTAAGGACCTGGATCGATGTTATTGTCCAGAAAAGAACAAATTAGAATCGTTAAATATTACCGTTTATCGTAAGGAGCTGGATCGATGTTATTGTCCAGAAAAGTACAAATTAGAATCGTTATATATTACTGTTTGTCGTAAGAAACTGGATTGTTGTTACTGTCCGGAAAAGTACAAATAAGAATCTTATATTACGGTCTTGATTTGTATACACATGACACATAGAGATAATACATACATCGTCATTCGTGTTTCAGTTATTCTAAAATCTGACAATACTTTAAAGACATGATCTACATGTTACAACGATATAACGTGTTCCATTATTCGCTGACCTTTGCTCTGATGATTCAAGGCCGCTTCCAAATTTTCAGCTTTATGTTAATTGTTTGTTAAGGAAATCTTCATTGGCTCTATTTTCACTTCCATATTCATATCAGACGTGCGATGTGAGCAGTTTTAGAAAATTTTGGTTACCATGGAATCCTTAGTGAGTCCCATACCTCCCAAGTCACGCTCAGCATATTGGGGATTCTTTTCACTGAGATCCATAAAAATCGACTAGGGAAATTTTGACGATAAACAGACGCTCCATTTTTTATATTAAGCCATGTTTCCAGGCGCCAAACACACACGCACGCTCACACACACACACACACACACACACACACACACACACACACACACACACACACACACACACACACACAGATTCGAGAAAAATACAAGACCATCCAAACGTTTAGACACAATCAAAATTTCTGTATGTTTTATGAATGCACTACAGTAGTTCTTCACAAGCCTACATATATCTAAATAAAAAAAAGAAAATACAAAATATAAAATGTTAAAAAAGATACAATATCAGTTAAAAGCCAAACACAAAATCAAAATTCCTAAGCTTTTATGAATCCACTACTGTAGTTCTCGAAAAAAAAAAAAATGCACCCAAGTTGCAACAAGGTACATACAAAACCAGTCAAGCATTGAGAAAAAATTAAACATAATAAATAATAATAATAATAATAACAGCAACAACAGCAACAACAACAACAATAATAATAATAATAATAATAATAATCCTGCAATATTTTATGCATTCAATACAGCCGTTCTCTACAGATAATACAAAAAAACATACGAGGTTGCTACAAAATACACACCAAATCAGCCACACGTTCAGTCAAAATTCCAGCAATCAAAAATACCAGGAATCTTTTCTGACTTCACTACAGCCGTCATCTCTACAACACCGAAGTCAAAGCCTCGTGAATAATTGGGTGCCACCGTCAGCTACATCTGCCATCATCCATCGCATATTCACCAACCTGACATTTCCTACAACCTTTACTCCGCGTCAGCATTTAGAAACCTTCAATATTGCAGTTGTTGAAATATTTAGCCGCCAAAGTTCCCGGAATATCGGACGGGCCGGTAGTGGTGGTGGCGTCTTGTTTTGGAGGTCTTGTAGAATTTCAAAGAGAGAGAGAGAGAGAGAGAGAGAGAGAGAGAGAGAGAGAGAGAGAGAGAGAGAGAGAGTCATTAGAATTAAGATTATAATATTCACAAAAACTCTCTCTCTCTCTCTCTCTCTCTCTAAGCAACTGAGAGAGTTATGAGACTGTCGGGAAAAGCATGATAAAATTACCTGGTAGCCCTGCAAGCTGTATATGTTAACCCTCTTCAGTCAAGTGACGTTTATTTAATTCCAGCTGCCTCCTGACGATTTTACCCAGCTTAGGAGTCGTTTCGAATGGCAGAGTTACACGAAAACGTTCATTAATCCCCCTTCTGTAATGGAGGTCCTTTCAAGCTCGCTATCATAGTAAATGGGTTCATAGGACGCAATTATTGGGGCTTAAGTTAACTGCCTACAGAATGCATCTTTTAACCCATTCGATAATAGAATAATACATTTTCTCATTCTTCCTACTGCCTGAAGACTTTACTCAGCTTAGGCGAGAGCTTTGGGGTTACTGCAATTCATCAGTAGCCTGTTTTAAGCTTTGAATGCATCTGATTACATTCAAATCACCAAGAACACTCCACCCCTTCATTCCAATGACGTAGGCTTTATTCAGTCAAGCTGCCCACAGACGATTTTACTCCACGATTTTATTTAGCTATAACAAAGAAGTGATTAACAAAGGCCACATCTCAACCATTTAGTTCGAAAATTTTTCTAAGAAGAATAAAATCGCCTAACAGCACCAAGAATAAAACAGAAATGGCGTCCTAAGATTAACTGGGACTGATGGAATTAAGGGAACAAATTATTTTTAGTATAGGAATATTCGGTCTGGATATTTGAACTCCTTCATGACGATGCTGTATGTTTCATTTTATTGTTCCTACAGACAGACGGCTTTTATTTAGCCCTGGAGACTCGCTAGTACTGAAGGGGTTAATGAAAGCTATGTCTGGGGTTAACGAAGGCTACATTATAGTCTAACACTTGAAGTTCGAAAAGTATATTGTAAGCTGAATGAAATCGGCTAACTTAATCAAGAATAAACTACGACAAATTCGTCATCGTAGATGCGGTTATTTAGATGAGACCGAGAACGAAGAAATGAAGGTGAGAGGAATGGAAAGGAAAGGCGCTGGAGAAATAGGAAGATGGATAATGCAAAATATAAACAGATAATGGCAACAAAATTACAGATACAAGAGAAATCAGAGACAGTGAACTAGAGAAAGTGAGAGAATGAGAGAGGTGGCTTGGTCGGAGCAGCAGCCGACAAGACCGCCAGTGTACTCCCAACATCCCGCGGTACGGGGGCTACGCTACACATGAACCAGCTACAGGACACAAGGATTTCACATGGCTCATGGTTCAAAATAACGTTACAAAAGTACATTACAGTTACAGATCACGATATGGCTGTAAGATGTGTTAGTCAGGGATATATATATATATATATATATATATATATATATATATATATATATATATATATATATATATATACACACACACACACACACATACACACCACCGACTGTAGGATACATGGATTATAGAACACGAATACATTCAGGGGAAGGCATGCACAACACAAGTGGTGTTACGATTACATTATCATATGATAACGTATACAATATACGGTTACATAATACAAGTATACTGTATAACGTAAAGAAGTAAGATACGGGACGCAAGTGAGATATGCTTACAAACGTCAAAATACAGAGACGAGACGATTATATGATACAAATTACAAGTGCAGGAGACAGATACAGGAGGATAATTATGGCATTATTACATACAGCAGGTATAAGTAAACCGCAGGGTTACAGTTATGAGATGCTATACCGGCTTAAAATACAGGATATAGTAATGACGACTAAGAAGCGATGTTACCAGGACACAGATGAAAACTAGTACATAAAGGAGGATGAAAAATACAAAATAACCAGCCAAAGCAATTGGATACAATAGGTAGGATACCGACAAAATTAGGCAGCACATAAAACTCAAAGTCTGGAATACACTGACGTCGAACACATACTAAAATACACTCATATTTTATAATTTTCATACCCTATAGAAATCTCTTTTGCAACAATTAAACTTCTTGTACTTTGATCTCCTGCAAGCATCTCATCTTTTGTACCGGTCACAAATTCTGTACCTGATCTCCTGTAACGCCGTAATTACCAGTTCCTTAACGTCTCTTTTCAACCAACCTCAGTCCTCTAAAAACTCTCACTTCCTTTACCACTGTAATTTTCTGTCTTCACATCTATAACCTCTAAATACTGTAATATTACCGTCTATAAGTATTTCATCTGTAACTACCTCATTTAATGTAACCACCTCATTCAGTGACAATTTCCTCTTTCATTGTATGAAGCTGTCTCTAACGCCTTGCTTGAGATTGTGTTTTGAACTCATATCTTCTTCCACAAACGATTTTTATTCGACTCCGAAATGACATCGTGGATAGAAGGTGGTTCGAAATGATCTTTACAAATTTCTTTTTACTATGACTCTCTTTTTTTATTTCTTGTTCCACCACCAAGGAATTTTTATGCAGCTCAAGAATGAATACTCGGACAGCTGAGACTAAGGAATACAATAAGTGTTGACAAACGATACATAATAAACAAGAATAAAAGGGGCATGATATCAAGGACAAGTGACACAGAATACAAATTATAAACTACAAAGAATACCAGCTTTGTAATCTAAGGAGCATCAAAACAAGTTTCTGGAGCTGGAGGAATAAACTTTTTAAAAGCGATGGTGATTTTATTTGTCAAGCCACCATCAGATGATTTTACTCAAACAAGAAAAGGGACTTCCCGTTCCGAAGGAGTTAGAAACAATTCCTACACCCGCTGAGTTCCGTGACATTTTATTGCTATACAGTATTCATGCTTCTTCCAGAAGATTTTATTAATCTTAGGGCAGATGTTTTGTAGTGAAGGAGGCAGTGAAAGCCACCATACATTATAACTCTCAACCTGGTAAAGTCTGTTAAACCTTTTCATTTCATTTTTATTACCATGAAAGGATTTTAGTTAGTTCATGGGACTTCTCCAATAACCCTTTACTACAATCATACGTAGTGGAGACCTCTAGAAATAAGGTGGCTTCCCTAACCTGAAAAACATCACCTGGCGGTAGAGATTATATATTAAGTACACGTCATACCACTGAAAGGGTTAACAACAAAAGATATTCGTCTGGTTACTTTTTATAATAAACTCAGATGCCAAACTGCTGGGCTGTGCAGATTCTCCAACGTTTATCCATTCAGCCAGTGAGCTTAGCCGAATATAAAGTATAAAGCAGTTGATCTCATTAACACCACGATATCCCAGTTGACATTTCTTTTAGTTGAGCAGTTATAAAGCATTAGCTGAAGCAAAAATATTATTAGCCTCCTCAGTATGATGACAATTTTCTTTGGTTAAGGAGAGACAGTCTGTAATGCAAGGACAAGAAACTCTTCTTTATAATGAAATGGTTAAAAAAAAAATTCATTTAATCCCTTCTGTCCGTGAACATCTTCTCTTTTTCCATTCTTTCAGCTTCCGACAATTTTATTCGCTTTAGCAGACACCAATCGCAGTGTGGTGGTTAGTGTCATTACTATTCAGATAGGAAAAAGTCAGCATGTAACTATATACGGCGATTTTATTCACAAACTGGTATTCCCTGTCCTCATTATATTAAGGAAATGGTATTTAACTATAAACGTCGATTAAATACTAAAACTGGTAAGTAATTAATGTGTCAAATATGTGTACAGTATGGCATATAACGTTCCAATATAGTATGAAACTATTGTATAACGATATGGGTAGGTTGTATGAAGAAAATGGTATGTAACTAAATTCGCTGATTATATAGTTACAGATCATGATGCAGCAGTGCGCTGAGTATGTTCTGAATAGCGTATGTAATTATTCGTCAACTATATTTTGAAACCGGTATGTAACGATATATGTGATAACATTTTAAAGATTGTGTGTTTAACAAGCTGTATGCGTCGAATATATTCAAACACTTCAATCATCATTTTCGAGAATGGCCAAGATAATATTTAGGTAAAGATAATATAAGTAGACTATTTGGGGTATTTTTTGTCATATCAGAACAACATTATTCACTTACATGCACATCCCATTCTAGAAAATAGTTACCCAAAAATACTGTAGCTAGAAACCAGTTGGAAAGTTTCAGATCAAGTTGATTTTAGGAAACATGGAAAATAAAGCAGAGGCGGAATTCTTTGTGAACTTGAAGCCGTACAAAATTAATGTCGCTCAATTTACACGCGTTTGAAAAGTCACTGTGCAACAAAGGACAGTCTCAAACCTCACACTACCACGCTTCACACTGTCAAACTTCACATCACATCCCACCACACCTCACATTTCTGCGCTATACACCACCACCACACCTCACACCACACACCACGACACCTCACATTTCTGCGCTATACATCACCACCACACCTCACATTTCTCGGCTATACATCACCACCACCCCTCACATTTCTGCGCTATACATCACCACCACACCTCACATTTCTACGCTATACATCACCACCACACCTCACATTTCTACGCTATACATCACCACTACACCTCACAACACACACTACCACACCTCACATTTCTACACTACACACCACAACCACACCTCGCATTTCCATGATTTACACCACCACCACACCTCACACCACACAATACCACACATCACATTTGTACAGTACACACTACCACGCCTCACACCACACACTACCACATCTCATGCGTATCTCCCATCACGCACTGCTACAGATCCTACTTCTACACTACACATAGCCAAACCTAAAAACAAACATTCTACCACATCCCATAACGTCATTTCTCACACTTCCGCACTACTCACTGTTACACACACACACACACACACACACACACACACACACACACACACACACACACACACACACACACAAATAAGCCTCATTCCTGCATCTTCATTTCCCAGACTATACAAAGACATCATTCTAAATCCCTTCTTTCTCCTAATAAGCAAAATAAACGATAAACAGCATATTTTTCAACAAGAGTTTTACGATGAAATGTGAAGGGAAAATTAAGTCTTGTGATGTCATAGGAAAACATATACTAAAAGATTTAAGAACAGTGTTAAATCAGGAAAATAATGGTAAAGTAAAATTGGATGAGCTAGAATATGAGATAATATTTGGAGAGAAAATTGCTGAAGGTAAAATGGACAGACAAATGACACCAGATTATGGCATGGGCTAATTAGGAAAGGATATTACTGAAGGAAGGCTGGAGGGAGATGAAGGAATTCACGAGTAGGAGTTGAATAGCATCTAAGAAAATATTCAGACATGATAGGAAAAAGGATAGCAATTAATAAAGGAAGATAATACAAAAACATTACAAAAGATTAATAAACATACTGATAATGAAAAAGGAAAAGAGACAATATATATATATATATATATATATATATATATATATATATATATATATATATATATATATATATATTGCCGGAAACAACATTGCGGAATACAGCAACAAAACTAACCACTCTGGCAAATATATATAATAAAACGAAATATAACAAGACAGTATGTTTGTAATATTACAAAAGAGGAATGGACTGAAAAAAAAAAAAGACATCACAGTGAATGGATTATCCAAATACATTTTCCTGTGGGTAATTATTTTTTTTATTTATTTATTTTTTTTTTTAAATCAGCACACGGAATTTTTACACCAACGTTTTCATCTCCGTTGCGATTATTTTCTGGTGACTAATATAACTTTTACATTTTTTACATTCAGCCATTCAGTTAAATCGTCAAGCGTTAGAAGGAATGACGTAATATAAACAGAAGTATAAACGTGATGAAACTTAAATTTCTTTTTTAAATACTAGCCGAAAACCAAAATTCGACAATATGGTATCAGTAATGCAAAAAAGGCAAAGAGTGAAACTACAAAAAGTAAAAGGAAACACTTTTACGAACAGAAACAATTATTCAGCGACATGACAAATATTAGTACATAATAGAAAAATGGTTGAATGCTGCCAGAACTACTGAATATAAAAGAATAAAAAAAGAATAAGGCAATTTAAGAATCGGTTTCAATAAGTAGAAAAAAAGACAGCTGTGAACAAAGCAATACAAAACAGGAAAATTAAATGAAAATTAATTTTTAAATGCTTATGCAACCAAGAAAAACAAATATGCAAATCAAATAAATCTAACCACATTAATCGATAATGATAATTTAGTTAATGAAAACAAACGAGATCAAATATAAAATAAATCAAAATCGAACAATGATGAAAGTCCATATACTGCAAAAACACACAAAATAAATAAACGATCAAGAATATGGGAAGTAAAAAAATTAAAAGAGAAATGTGAAAAAAAAAAGAATAAGAAGAATTAAAAGAAAAAAAGGGAACTTAACAGAAACAGAAGGTCGAGAAAAGAAATACTGAATAAGGAGAATAAGAAGAAGACACGAAGGCGCAGATCAAGTGGAACACAAGGTCAAGAGTAAAGGATTATCAGCCCGGAAGACCCTTGATTCCATCTAAATAAAAGGATCTACCATCTTAAAGAAGGGAGGAGGAGGAGGAGGAGGAGGAGGAGGAGGAGGAGGAGAAGGAGGAGGAGGAGGAGAAGGAGGAGGAGGAGAGGTTATCGTCACCAGGTCAAGCAGAAGACTGAGGGGAGCTTGAGAGGGGAAAATCAGATGGATAAAGAGAGAGAGATGAGGGGAGAGAGGAAGGAGAGGGTAAAGGAGGTGTTTGTAGTACTAGAATGGAGAGAGAGAGAGAGAGAGAGAGAGAGAGAGAGAGAGAGAGAGTTTGTAGTACTAGAATGGAGAGAGAGAGAGAGAGAGAGAGAGAGAGAGAGAGAAAGAGAATGATGATGATGACGAAGATGATGATGATAAGGAGGAGGAAAAGGAGGAGGTAAGGAAGAAAGTGTGTAATACTTGAAGGGAAGGATGAATGGAGGAAGGAGAGAGGAAGAGGGGAAGGAGAGAGGCTGAGTGAGGGGAAAATCAGAGGGATAAAGAGAGGCAGATGAAGGGAGAGAGGTGGAGAGGGGAAAGAAGGTGTGTGCGTAGTACTACAAAGAGATGAATGGAGGAAGAGAGAATTAGAGAGAATGGGAGGAAGGAGAGATAGAGATAGAGAGAGAGAGAAGAAGGGGAATGAGGGAAGAGAGCAGACGAAAGGTGAGTGTGTGCTACTATAAAGGAGAGAGAGAGAGAGAGAGAGAGAGAGAGAGAGAGAGAGAGAGAGAGAGAGAGAGAGAGAGAGAGAGAGAGTCGCTGGAGTGAATGAGGAATGTGAAAAAAGAAGAATTAGGGGAGGAATTAAAGTGGAGGTGATGATTAAACAGACAACTCAGTTTTAACAAAGGAATCTCCCTCTTTTGTCTGAATCATTTCTCTTGACATCTTTTTATAAATTATGCATAACCTCAACTTTACACTGATTTATTTATTTGCCGTGAATTATTCGAGCATTTTTATTCATCATCTTTATAATTAATGATCTTTATATTGTGTTTTTCGATATTTTTATTTATAGGGACATCATTGATATATACGGTTATGTTACCTAGTACAATTTTTATTTATTCCAATATTTATTCATCTTCATTTATGCTTAACTTTACATTTTCTTAGTATTTTCTTTTATTTTTTTTTGAGAACGTGTTTATCTCATATTACCCTTACATTTTTACAGTAATTTTTTCATTTCTTTCGGCATTATTTATCTATTATCAACACTTATTTTAATTATTTCTTGCGATCTATTGTTTTTTACGCATTTATTACCTAACTTTACTTATTTTGATAACTTCTTGTGATTTATTTCAACATTCCTTTATCTATGCTTGTATTTACCTTCGCCAAAGCACGTGATTATTCGGGCATTTGTCTGTCTTTACATTTACTATTAAAATTAACTTTGAGATCTTTTTCAACTATTTGCTCAAAATTTATCTGTACCGGCACATAATTTTCCTCTACAATTTCACGGAATTAAATCAAACATTTTTTAAAAATATATTCTTATTTACCTTTTGAGTTTCTTGTGCGATTTTTTCATTCATTTATTTTACCTCTATATATTTTTTGTTAAATCTTAAGTAATTTGTGTATTTACTTATCTGCACTTATACTTTCATCTTTTCATTTATTCGAGGAGTTATATAATTTATATATAGGTACTTGCATAATTATTTAGTGCAATATTTTAATTTCTTTTCATTTACTGGAGGAATGACTTACCTTTATATATACTGTATGTATTTATATTAGCTTACAAAATTTTTTTAGTGTGATCTGATAATCTGCGCTTATTTTATTTACCTTTTCGTATACATATATTTTTATTACTTGCAACAGATTCAAACAATTTGGTTCCATATAGGCTAACCACTAAAGTTGCTGTTCAATATTAAATTTGTGTATTAATCTTTATATACCCTTTTCATTTATTAATCATTACTTCGCTTATTTTTAGCCAAAACTGTATTCATAATGAAAAATAGTGGCAGAAAATTCATCGTACTGAAAGGGATGATAACGGAAGCTTCGTACATACATTTTTAACCTATAAACGATGATCTTTTTCATTTTTGTTGCCGCCAGACGATTTCTGTTCAGGTTAGAGCAAAGCCTGGAACATATGAGGTTCAGAAGTAATCGCCACTGACCCCTCCGAAGGATTAAAAAAAAAAAAAAACCCTTCTGCTACCGCTGGACGATTTTAAACAGTTCTAAGTACACATCTTATACCCATTTTTGCTTTCATTTTTATTCTCTATGTTCTTATAATATTTTTGCAGTTGTCTGTGTATTATCTGCTTTATTTCCACGTGCATTTCAACGCATCCGCTACGACGATGTTATTTTATAATTTATTCCAGCTACCACCAGGCGATTTTATTCAGATCAGGAGACTTCCAATATGTGTTAATGAAGGCTGTAGTCTAACGTATCCAGTTAAAGTCTCCACTGATCTGAATAAAGCCGTTTGGAGTAGGCAAGAATAAACTAAGTCATGGGAGTGAAGGGGTTAAGGAAGACTGCTTATAACCCTTTCACTACGATGGTTGTCTCCTAAGATGAACTGGAAGAGTCTAAGCAACCCTTCAGTACGATAGGACTTATCTAAAATGGATAAAAATGTCTGGAGTCTGCAAGAATAAACTGAAGGAAGCAGATATAGTGTTGAAGGAAATTAAAAAAAAAAATTAAATAAATAGTGTTGAAGGAAATAAAAAATATAAAATAAATAAATACATGATATATATTCTGTTGTCTCCGTTGCTTCTTTGCTCCTTTTCCTTTCTTGTGCATTTAATTTTTTTCTTTTAAATTTTACGTGCAGATATATAGTTATTGCAACAGAATTTTCCTTTTCTTCAGCACCTCATGTCTACAACGATTTTTTTCTTTTTTGTCATTTTATCTCTATGCCATCAAACAATTTTTTTTAGCTTAATTGAGACGTTTCGAACTGGAAGGATTAAGTAGTCTTCATTAATCCCGTAAAAAAAAAAATCTCCTCAGTTGGCTAAAATCGCCCGATAGTAGCAAGAATGTAATAAAAAACAGACATCGCAGTGAATATGCATTAATTCCTTGTGTTTTGTAAGCTTATAAATTAAAAACACGGCGTACTCATCTAGGTGATAATTTCCTTCACTTATCTGGGTTTATATATTCATTTATTCTGTTACCTATACATTTTGAACATCCCAGTCTTCCTTTTCCTCAACCCCTCGAATCTGGTAACATAATTTTTGTTTTATACTTTCTGACCAGGTAATTATATTCAACTCAGGAGACACCTCTAGTATTCAAAGGATAATGAAGATAATATATAGCCTCTTAAGTCCTAATAGTCGATCCTACGATGAATAAAATCGTCTGGTGATGACAAAAATAAATGTCAAAACCACCAGACTCAGAATGGCTGACCCCTTCTTGTGCTTTTTTTTTTTTTTTTTCTTTTTCTTTTTTAGGTACTTATGCGGTATTATTTCCACCTATAGTTACGGTACTGACACCAGCATCACACAGCGTCTGTCACTCATCTTAAGTAACACCTTCACCTCAAGCAATTCTCCTAAAATTATATGCTGAATGAAGTGAGACGGTTTTAGTCAAATAAGGTGAGAAATCCTCTTGCTCTAAACATTTTTTGCAGGAAAAATATAAGTTTTTGTTTGCAGAGGCACATTTAAAACTAGACTTTCCTTGTCTGTCGTATTCATATGCGGATCTTTTCACTTATTCACAATCTTATTTTTTGCATGCAGATACAGAATTATGAAAAATGTATATGCCAGTGGCTTTGGATATGTAAAAGTAAATAATAAATAAAGAAAGAAGTAGAAATAAATAAAGTGAAGGTGGTGAATAAAAAGTTCAAGTTGTGGTGGGAGGAAGTGCCGTGGCAGAAAACACATTTGAATAAAATGATCATATACTGGAATTTCTGTTTCTTTCAAATTAAGATGTCAGGTTATACAGACAGTAAAGCTCATCAGTAACTTCGAGACTGATGCATTTCTTAGCAAACTGATTTTGTGTACAATCGTTTGACACTTGACCCAAGACAATGAAAATCCCATATCAGAGGCACGTTTGTTATGATAAAAAAAAAAAAAAAAAAAATCCTTAAACGGAATTTCCTATCGTTCTCCATGAAGCTCATGTGAAACGTTGCTTATTTTAATGTAATCCCCACCTTATTAGGAACACCCAAACACGACAAATGGACTTTCCAATATATGTCTACTTCACCCCTTATGAGGGGGGGGGGGGATTTTAATTTTTCTCAAATCCTTACCTCATCATAAATATGAATGTATGTATGGATAATAGTTAAAATGAGGCGCTCAAGAGTATAGTCTGTTGAATTTAAATATGTATTCAAATATACCAAGACGAAACACATTAGGTGTGTCTTACACATTTAATTACAGACGTGCTTTGTAATATCTATGTAAGCAGTTTTGATCCCCTCCCGTATGATGATGTATTTAATGTTTTCATCTTGCCATTTCCATACTATTTTTTTTTTTTTCATCGTTAGGAAGACTTTTCGAACTGGAAGGTTATTATGGCCCTCAGTAACTTCTTAACAGCCAGAGATCCTCCCAAAGTTGAATTAAGTGGTCTGGTTGTTGCTAGATTAAAAATAAAAGAGTCATCAGTTGAACGTGTTAAAAACCTCGTCTCTCTAGTGTTTCCAGCAGCTTCATAAAATCGTCTGGCAGGTGACGCTTGGCCCGAATGGCTTTATCAGTCTGACGATATGTAAAAAAAAAAAAATCATACGAAAGTCAGTCCTGAATCCATCTCCTCGACCTTGTCACAATTCCAGGAACCTAAGAGATGGATAGAAAATAGCCTCTTCCAGCCATACCCCTCACCCCCTCCAGTCTCTTCTCTCCCTCCAGACCTCCCCTCTTTTCCTCTCCCTGCCCCTCTTTCCCCTCAGTTTGCCTCCACCTCCTCCAGACCTCCCCACTTTCAGTCCTTCCCTCCTCCTCCAGACCTCCCCACCTTCAATCTCTCCCCTCCTCCTCCTCTTACTTCTCTACCCCTGATTCTCTCCATCTTCCTTTCCCCTTTCTTTTACTCCTCCACCTCACATATCCAGTCATTTCCCACCCATCCATCCTCTTTTCCTCCTGTTCCCTCACTTCCCACTTCTTCAGCTCCCTTTCCCCTTAATCTAGTCCTCTCCTCCCCCTTGCCTTTTCCTTCCAGCTCTCTCTCTTAGTTCAATTTCTCCTCCTCTAAATCCCTCCCCATCCCTTCCCCACCTTTCTCATTCCTCTCCATTCCTTCTGCCTCGTCCTCTGCTCCTCTCCACAGCCTTCCCCCCTTCCTTCCTCCAGTTTTCCTACTCCTCTCTTTACTTCCTTTTCTTTATCTTGCACTCTCCTACCCATTCTCTTGTTTCCTTCTCCACTCTCCTCCCTCGTCCCCCATCCCTGCAGAGCCTCCTCTCAAAAACCTTCGTTTCCTCAATCTGGTCCCTATCTTCCACTCCTATCCTCCTTCTCTCAGTTCTTCCCCTTCCTTTCCACATCCCTCCCTCCCCACTCCAGCTCCCTCCTTCGTCCCCTACCCACTTCAAAATCATTCCCTATTACTCCTTGTCCCTCTCCCCTTCTCCACTCTCCTTCCCCTCTTTGCTACCCTTCTTCCCCCTATTTCCCACCATTCCCCCTCCTCTGGATCCCCCACCCTTCCCCACCAACTCCCCAACCCCCAACCCCCTCCAGTGCCTCCCCTCGTGCGGTGTGGTCTGAGGGGAGTTAGAAATAGCCGGGAACAGCGAGGTGGCAGTTAGTTCCCATCAGGCCAGTGCGTGTCCTTACCAAATATTCAGGGGCCGCCTCACCACCTGGGCAGCTCAGTTCCACACCCCCCAACCCCCCAAACCCCCGAGAACCCCCCTCATGCCACTTGGAGGGGGGGTTGGTGGGGAGAAGGATGTGGGGGTAGTCTGGGGTGTTTTAAGAGGTGAGGAATTGGTGATGTGTAAGTGGTAAGGATTGTGTGGGTTTTCTGAGATGGGCAGGAAGGCTCAGAAAGGGAAAGGGGAGACTGAGAAGCGGAAGGAGGAAGTTACAGGAACCGGGGAATAGGCAGGAGAAAGAGGAGGTTAAAAGGGAGGGGAAGAAGGTGAAGTAGGTTGGAGAGAAGGTGGGGAGGAAGGGAGGGAAAAGTTGGGAAGTGGGGAAGGGGAGACTGAAGGGAAAGGGAGGTACAGGGAAGGCGGGGAAATTGAGAGGGAGAGACAGAGAGAGGGAGTCTTCGGGAGGTGCAGGGAAAGAGTAAAATATATGGGAGAAGGAGATGGAGAGATAAAAAAAGAGGAAGGAGAAGGAAAGTCAAGATGCAGTGGAAGGTAAGGCTAAGAGAGAAAGTGATGGGGAGGTGAGGTTAAGAGGCAAGTGGAGGAGTAATGAAGGAGGAGAAGGGTAAGTGGAGGTGTAATGATGGAGGAGAAGGGCAAGTGGAGGAGTAATGAAGGAGGAAAAGGGCAAGTGGAGGAGTAATGATGGAGGAGAAGGGCAAGTGGAGGAGTAATGATGGAGGAAAAGGGCAAGTGGAGGAGTAATGATGGAGGAAAAGGGCAAGTGGAGGAGTAATGAAGGAGGAGAAGGGCAAGTGGAGTAATAAAAGAGGAGAAGGGCAAGTGGAGGAGTAATGGAGGAGAAGGGGAGCGGGAGGGGAGCTTAAGAGGCAGGGGGAAGGAGGAGGGAGGGAGTGGAAGTGGAGGGCTAAGAGGCAAGGGAAGAGGTAAAGTCTTTGGGGAGTGGGGAAAGAGACGAAGGGATCTGAACACTCTTTTCAGACAAAGGAGGTTTATTTTTGCTAAGACGATTTTATTCAACAAAGGATAAAACACTAGAAGGTAAAAGGTGAATTGTGATGTTTGTTGATATTATTATTATTATTATTATTATTATTATTATTATTATTATGAGAGAGGTATTTTCATTCTGAGATAGTATGGCTTGATCACGATAGCACTCTTTTTCATCCTAATTTCCATATTTGTTTCACTGTTGTAATTTATTCTCCGGATTGGAACTTTCTTGCGAGTAGGATTTGGTTCCGTGTTTTCCTTGTAATATGAAGCACTTTGGTTTAGATAATTTTTTTTTGGATAATGGTTACTGTTGGGGATAATTATTTCAAAATTTTTCGCTCTGCTCCATCGGTGTAGCAAATATTTTTTCATAATATATAGGAAAGCGTTCATTATTCATTTTCTTCTGTTTGAGTCTCCCGAAAATTTCTCACTTATTTTTCTTCTTTTATTTAGATCTGGCGCTACTTTTCTCCAGATTGGACCTTTTTTTCGATGATAAAACTTTCTTGCACTTTATCTTTTCCTTAAGCATCATTTGGGAGCTGTACAGGGTTGAGAAACGTAAGCATATTTAAAAATGATACTTAGGATACCCTGACAAACTTCACAGAACCTTGATGGTGTTTGTTTTTTTGATGGAGAGTGGTACGGTATTTTGGTGAAGTACTGTATTCTGGTGAGGCTAATGGAGGAAAAAATAAACTCACAGAAAAAAACTGTACGAACACCGAAGAACAAGAGTTTCGGTCTGACCCGTGTTCTCTTCGGAAATGATCGTATACGTGATATATGATTAAAGTTTGTGATGGGATGACGATGTGAACTGTGATATTCTGTGATGATGATGATAAGTAAAAATATTTTTATTGCCAATAAGAGAACATAATACATATATCAATATAACCCATAGTAAGAAGCGGCACGGTCTGCCGAGCCGGAGCTCCTTGGCAGACATGATAATGGTTATACTGTTTCTTAGATTTAGTACAGGCAAATACACAAATCTAAAATCCTATATTATATATACATACACACGTTACAATTTACACATTACATAAGCATGCACACATATACACATATATAGATATACACATATACATACATATGCCCACACATACACACATATATACATCCAGTACATAAATAACATTACCGGTACCCAGAAATTATGAACATTGTAGAGTAAATAAATAACCTTTAATTTTCCTTTTAAATGAAGATCTATTACATGAGTTAATAAGATCCTTTATATTTGCAGGCAGAGTTCCATAACTGAGGGCAGGTACATAGCATGCTATTTTTAAAAAGAACTGTTCGAAATTGTGGACATATGAGATTAATGTTACTCCATCTCGTGTTATGAATAGTGTTTACTAATATAAAAACTTTATTTCCTGAGCAGTCTTTGATATCATTAAAAACAAATAACAAAAGAAAATATTTATGAACAAATTGAAACTTGAGCAGTTTTGCAGACATAAATATGTTGTCAGTGGAGTCAGATTTACCCTTAAAATATATGCATCTCAGAATTTTCTTCCGTGCAACTATTATTCTGTTTAAGAATGATGGCCAGGTACAGCCCCATACAGACACACAGTAGATAAGGTGAGAGTAACATAACGTATAATATACTGTATGCTAATCATAGCTTCAGTAGTAAGCTGATAGCGGATCCTATATAGTACACCGCACATTTTTTATAGTTTCGTGCATACTACATTAATGTGATAACTCCAATTTAAATTTTCATCGATATAGATGCCATGAAACTTTGTGTTGTCAACCTGTTTTTCATAAAACGATTTTGAAAGAAAATACAATTAGTTTTGGTCACATTTAACTGTAGTTTATTACATTTAACCCACTTAACAATTGAATTTAACTCTCTGCTCAAATCAATGTGTAAAGAGGTAATATTCTTATCTGCTATGATGATGTGAAGGGGGGTATTTTAATAGTGTTTGTGTTATGTAAAGATTTCCTGTAAAAAGAAGGTAAATTTGGTGATATAAAGACCGTTTCTTCTAAGTTCAAGGTTTTCTTACTGTTTTCTGGACGCGCTCTTGATAACAAAGGGCAACTTTGGTGGTCTAGTATATAGTCTTTAATTAGTCGACATTCTTTTCTTTTTTTTCGGTTATGTAAAATATTAAGAACTGATTATTTATTCACTGTCTTTCACCTATAATGCTTAAACTAAGTTGGTATCCCTCTGATGACGACAGGAATGTGAATTTTACAATTCTTGTTATCGACAAACTATTAATTCTATATTATTCGACTTAGGGACGATTCCTCGTCGTCTGAGTTGAAAACAGTCTCCACTAACTCTCTCATGTGGACAGAAAGCTTACCTAATTTTTTCTTGCTACAGAAAAATAATTTCATTCGAATTAGGGGTGACCTATCGTCGTATAAGGTTTGATATAATTAGAATGAGTTCATCGACTATGCAAGGTTTCTCATGACTGCTGTTTTGAAGCACTGGTTTAAGAGCAGCTAGTGGTCTCTGTACTGTCTTTCTAGTGTCTAACCCTCTGGCTACTCGGACCTCTCTCAGCTGAAGAATTATAAAGTGAAAATAATTTAGGAGTTGGTTACTAAGGTTTCAATTAATTTCTAACTGCTTTAAATGATGGAGCTAAGAAAAAACAGAATAAGATTAAGAGTGTGGGACAAGAAATGATACAACATGAAGAAGGATACTGTGTCGTGCCAGGGGTCGTTTCTGAGTAGGGACAAAAATTATTGGACACCTTTTTATGGAGCTTACTACCCCTTACAGGAAACGCATTCAGGGAACAGGTAGTCTGAGAAAAGTATATAAGAAGTGAAGGAGCAATGATTTTTCATTTCAGTATGACCGCCCTATATTCCTGCTCCCGGCAACAATTTTATCTTGCATGGAAGACCACGTAGTGATGGAGTTGAGGTTTCTTCATTATAAGCAGTTTTACCTGAGCAGACTATTACCTTTTTTTTTTTTTTTTATAACTTACCGGTATTAACAAATGATGAGGCCGAGATTTTTGAGGTGTTGAACAGGGAGTACTGTTATGTAAAATAAATAAAGTACAAATGAATGGTTATCCTATGAAATAAGGTAGTTTTCAATGTTTCACTAATGAGTATTTATCAGTTAAGAAAATGGATGCTCGTGAGATGAATGCCGGGATATTAGAAATCTTGAATGATAAATATTTATAAAGAAAAGCAAAACAGAACATTGCTGTTGTCAGAAATTTTACCAAGCTTTGGAGAAATATCTGGGAGTAAATGGTTAATGGTTTATTTTCAGTTACAAATGCATTTATGCCAGTATCACTATCTTTCTATTTTACACATCCTTTTAATTTTTACATACTGATCAACTAATTCCTTCAATCCGGAGACGAACACTTTAAATTTACTCTTGCTGTCTTCAGACGATTTTATTCATATTAAAGAGAGGCATCCGGTTGTGAAGCGATTAATGGAGACAGTTTCTGCCCATACTTTAAAATTGTATCTCGAAGCTTTAAAGAATCTTTTGGATGTACTGCAGGAACAAAAATAAAGAATACACCATCGGACTGAACGGGTAAAAAAAAGGAAGAAAAAATATTAGGCTATAAACAGTGGTACAGGATGGTACTTTGAAGGCGTGCATGGTGTGTAAGTATCATTAAAAAAGAGAGAGAAAAAAAGGAGAAAGATGCATCAGGATAGCATTTAGCCTGTGAGATAGAGCCTACAATTTCGAAGGTTTGAAACATGTACGTACCTATCAATTCGATGCAAAAATGATTGTAATAGTATTTCAGATGGAATGCAGAATAATCAGATGCATGGCTCGATGCCCAGGACTCTTTTAACAAGCTTTTCATACTTCCGTGTTTTCGGTTTCCTGTTTCTCGATACTTAAGCTACTTGCCCTTTTATCCCCTTTAATCTAGTGTACTATTTTGCATTTTATTCTTTATTTTATTCTTTTATTCAGTTTTGGAGAATTTTCTAACTGGAGGGGGTAGATAAATCTCTAGGTAATGCCTTCACTACTGAAATTAAGTAAACTCATTAAGTAAAACCGTCTGATAGCAGCTTAACGAAAAGTACGTCACCGGAATTGTTAAATGGTGCAAGTTTGGGGTCGACTTTACGAAAAAACTTACGATAATTTTACCGTCCTAATTAAGATTTGTATTCTTGGGACGCACAAATAATGGAAATCGCAGAATCCTACCATGTCTCTAGTTCTTATTACAATACATCTATATGTCTACCTACTTGCCTGCCGACCTGTTTGTCTATCTATCTATATTTACAACAGGAAACTGACCCCAAGTATAAGAGTCTACGTAATATTCATACACAAATATTACCATCAAAATACTTATCGCAACTACAATTTGTTTCTGGAGGAATGATAGGAGTCATGGGAAGTTCTTATTTCATCTCTAGTTCTTCTTGGAAGAACACACGAGAGGTACGGTAGAAAAACTTATTTTTCAAAATATAAGCGAGAAAAAATACTATGGTTATAAAACGCTTTACTGCCACCCCCCTTTCTTACTCCTGTGAAAAATATCAGCTTTGTTCCTTAGATGCTGTATACAATATACATTTTTGTCATTTCCTAAGTCTGAGATTTATTTAATCCACACCAAAATTTGTGTGCGAAAATTTATAACTTAGGAAATATACCAGAAATATAAATGATACAGCCTACTTGTGTGACATGACTGACTTAATATTAAGTATGTTCCTTTACGGTATTGTATCTCCCCACATTTCTTTAACAAATGAAATACACTAGCAACAACACAACCATGTGCCAAAAAACGTCATCCCTGGTTCATAAAGAACTGCCAAGAAATATCAGAGGCACCCCGAATTATATGCTTGTTTTCGATTATTATATACTATTTTGCCACATTCAGCTTATTTCAAAAATATTCTGTCCATACCAAAATCACTGTGAAAAAAATGTTGCTGTGTAAATTGTATAGGGAATAGCCTAGTAACCACTGGATGTAAACCCAAATACTGCAATAACAATTTTTTCCCCAAGTTACTGTGGACTATCTTGTCACAACCCATCGAGTTTCAAAAGTATTCATGTCTTACCAAAAACAGTGTGTAAGAATGTAAAAAAAAAAAGTAAGGATACACAGTTGGGCAATTGTACTTTCTTCATTTATGCTTTCCGACCAAGATCCTTCTTATGCTGAATAAAATCGTCTGGAGTAGCAAGAATATAAACTGTACAATGACGTCACCGTACTGACGGGGTTAGAAGTATTGGATTCAGCCTTAAATATTGTACACGAAACATATCACTTTTCTTTTCTTTTCTTTTATTACCTCCGCCAACGAAGTTGAAGGAGGTTATGTGTTCACTTATGTTTGTCTGTCTGTTTGTCCAGAAGATATCTTCAAAAGTTCTCAATGAATTTCAATGAAATTTGGTATACGGGTAGGCCATGGGTCAAGAAAGAATTGGTTAAATTTGGGGCGGATCCAGATCCTATGTATAATACCTCCAAAAATTCTCAATGAATTTCAATAAAATTTTGTGGAAGAGTGGGCCATGGGTCAAGGAACAATTGATTAAATTTGAGGCGGATCCGGATCCTATGTATTCCACATAATATCTCCACGGATCCAGATCATGATCGTTTTTAATGGCAATGGCATTGACGGAGGTATGCGTTCTTTTAGTGCTTTCTAGTTTTATTTTTCCGCGTAACTTTCTATTTGTCTTACGCAGCAAGTGAAGAAATATGCGCGCAACTACTGGTTAAATATGCTTTGTTCACCTTAACATGGCCTGCATTTTCATCCTCTTGCAACTTATTTCAGGTAACTCAGTGGCAGAAAAAGATAATGGTATGACTCTAAATCCTTCTGATACCACTTCTGGACTAGCTTCATATTTTAGTGTGAATATCTTGTTACAACTTGATATTCAAGATGAAGAGATGGCAATTTTAGATCAAGTTAAAGAGAAAAGAGTCCAGTTAATGCAAATAGTTACCTGATACCATATTTAGAATTCTGAATATAAATTTCCGAGTTAATGTGGCGTGTTAGGCAGGCATTTAAGACCCATATTATTAAAACTAAAACCATGAAGTGGAAGGGAAGCCTCCAGTTTCTGACGTCCATTTATAGAACAGCTGAAAAATAATATGGTTAGCCTGCATGCCACATTACAACACGCATTCAGCAGCGGGGCATTTTATTCTCATCACAGGCTGAAAAACTAAGGGTCAAAAACTGCCACTTAGCTACCTCTTAAGGCTCTTAGTTTCCTGCAAGAATGAAAAACAACCGAGGGCAACACAATACTGGATTAACTTTTAAGTGTCATTCTGCACCTTAACACTTACAACAGAGAAATTCTGCTACGGTGCGTATATTATTATTATTATTATTATTATTATTAGTGGTAGTAGCAGTAGTATTTAAGAGGCATGCATGTTACCTATTATTAAGGGGAAATTATTATGTACTATACGAAATTACAAGGAATTCTCAAGAAGTAAAAAAAATAAAGTTGTTGAGCTTGGAACTTATCTGTAAGACTGAACATATAATTAAAAGATACTTCACTCTGTGTTTATTTATATTTGGCCTTTCAATTAGAAAATTAAGAACTTCAGTTCTGATGGGCGGAGTTGCACATTAAACCCTGGCAAGACCAGATACTTCTCTTGTTCTTGTGGTCAATGCAATCGGATTTTAATTATATATATATATATTTTTTAGTTAGGACCGTTTTTTCCCTACAAGCCATTGTAAAAATTCCTCCTTAAGTGTGCTTGAACAGAAAATACGTGCAGTACGCGAGAAAAGTTATGTCTTTTAGTGTGACAATTTTGGGGGAAGTTTATACTTTCGAGATAGCTGTTCATTTTCTTGTCTAAAATGCTATTTGCAGAAATATTAAGATTTTTATTTTAATTTCCACAGGATGTGTTATGATGTCTATCTTATATCTTGTTTATCTTCTCTTGAGCTCTTTTTTTTTTTTTTTAAGACCATATCACTCCGGTCTCTTATACCACAAATGAGAAACTGTCCTTAATCCAATTACCTAAGTTAATAATTATCATTATTATCATGAAAATGGGCAAGTAAATAACCTAGACTATTCTCTGACAACTCTTTCCCTCCTTCCCCCTCCCTCATACCCCCTCCTCCCCATACCTTCCTACCCCACCACAAAAAATGGGAAAGGAGGTGGGGAAAGAAGAAAGGGGAAGGTGGTAAGGGGAGGAGCTAAAACCGGCTCGCGTGGACCCGAGGGGAAGGGGAGGGGGGGAAAGGAGGGGGGTTTGGGGGTGATGTGGGGGGTTGGGGTAAGGGGGGACAGGGAGGGTGATGTGGTGGGGGGGGGTGAGGTGAGCAGTTCCGGGTGTGAGTTTACCGGAGAGTTTGCATCGCTGGGTTATAATTAGTGATGACATATTGGCTTCATCCTTCAGGGCGATACTGACAGCAATGAACACGCTCCCCACACACCTACACAGACACTGAGAAGAAAGTCATTAGATATTCACACAAGTATACTAAAATACACACACACACAAATACTGAAAATCAAATATACACACAATTACAAACTGAGACCGAAATACATTTACACAAGCTGGAACAAATGAGTACACACAAACACACATTAATTTACCTGTCTGTCTGTCTATCAATCTATATACATTTTATGCCTTATTACTAATCTGAAGCTTTATATAATTTTATGCTGAATATTTTGTCCCTTTCCATTAATTATGTTTATCACTTGCCATTTTTTATAATGAAAAATTCCAAAAATTTCGAAGTCAAGCTGGTATTCTTATTCTTAATATTCATAGTTCTAAGTTTTCCCTGTATTCCAAATACATTTCCTATGAGAACAAGGTTATAAGTACTTCAGGAATATGTAATTAAATTGTCTTCAAGGGCAGTAGGTACTATATTAACAAAAACCCGCGTGGGAGCAGTTTCTGGAATTTTATATGTGACATGTGGTGATAATTATGATTTTGTAACAATAGTACCCTTGCAAGCAGGGATATACCTCAGGGGGAAAAACCCAAATTATAGATTTTTTTTTCCTATATATATAATCTGGCTTCTTTTTTCTGCAAGCACAGATTAGAGATAATGACGTGCGAAATTAATTTACAGCCAGTGACACAAAGTTTCGTAAGATACGAATTTACTCAGCTGCATAACTTTGGTGAAGATCTGAATTCACACAGTGACGTAAATCTGAAGATATGAATTTACAGACAGTGACCTGAATATGTTAAATGTATCGTATGAATTAGAACCAATGATGCAAGTTTGCCCAAAATACGAATTTGCACACGTCAGTGATAAGAGTAATAATATAATAACCAATTCACTACGATGACTCATTTTGTTTCATTCATACTAACTCCTCAAGATATTATTTAATGCTGCAGAAAATTTTCAAGCAACAGGGGTTAGATACTTTGGCTTCCTTAATGCCTTCAGTACTTGAGGTCTTAAGATGACTAAACATTTCTGGGGGTAGCAAGAATAATATTAAGCTGTAGTGAAGGAGTTTGGCAGTATCAGTAAGAAGAAATTGAAGGGCTAGATTTTGTCATGGCCTCCTAAACATAACGAAAAAATCTAAGAAGTCTGACATGATTTGACCAAAGTTATGCAGAACCTGACACCTGAGAAAGCCTTCTTCATTACTTTCATTATTAATTTTTGCAATGGAGTTAAGAGTTGTTTACAGGGACAAATATGACATGATTAGTGATATAATAATGATAAAAAAGAAACTCTCCGCATAAATGTAAAAATATATGACCTTGAAGGGATCACTGAAGACCATATTTAACAACTACAGTTCGAAAAGTCTCCGGTGCTGAATATAGCCGTCTGGAGATGGGATGAATAAAATAAAAGTCATCGGACTGAAGGGGTTGAGGGAAGGAAAAGTTACCTCTGTGTATTCATTTGTATTATTCAGAAAGTCATATGCCAACTGCCAAATCCAACCTCTCACTGTAATATTAAAAAAAAAAAAGAAAAAAGAAATCTCCGCTGCTAAAGTCGGATTTAATTATATTATTCTCAAGAGTAATTAATACAGCCTATTAGCACCAATTCCAGGAACAACATGGCACATAACTATCACAAGGAAACTGAAAATGTTTGATTGTTAGACTTCAATAAACACATATATAAACAATGACACTTCTCGTGGTGTTGCTGTTGTAAGACATATTTCCCCCAAACATCTACTCCTTCAACTCAGTGACGTACAGTACTTTACATTTATTCCTGTTTTCTCAGCTCGATTTTATTCTTCTTAGGACTGAGTTTTCGAACTGGCGGAGTTAAACTGTACTCTTCATTAATTTCTGTACGAGGGGGCTCTACTAAACAGAATATAATGGGCTGGTAAAAATGAAAAATGAAAAAAATCACAGAAGCAACAACTGAAATGTTTTCCGTTACTCCATGTTAACTGACAATAAATGAAATAAATAAACAAAAAGTCAAGGTTCCTGCAGGTAAGATATCGTTGCCCTATCCAATAATGAACCTATTCAGGGCCGGAAGAACTCTAGTAAATTATTCTAGCTGACGACCGACGAAATTCAGCTTGAGAAGTTATAACGCTAATACTGGTATACCGTCTCATGGTTGATACAGCTCTAGTTTTCTGTTCCAGCAAACGCCAGACAATTTCTTTCTTCAGCTGATATGGAGCTTCTGCTGACTGAGCGTAAATATAGAGGCTATAAATGCCACCTGTGGCTAGTAACACGTCAGAAAAAAAGCTACTCGTTCGTATTAATTTAAAAAAAGAAAATCCTCCAAAGACTGGCTTGGCAGTATATATTTGTCTCAGTCACTAAGTCCACGGGGGCCTGGCATTACCAATACCAATTCTCAGTTCTCAAAACCAATAAGAATAATCTTAAATCATCCGTATCAATAAACAAATATTTATATATATATATATAAATGGAAATACTGGTTTTATGCTATATCTGACCTAAGCCATAATTAATACAGCCTATGTGCATCACCCTAGATGAAAAAAATAAATAAAAAATAAACTGCCCGTAAATCTGTTTAAAATCGATTCCTCTACTTAGGCATGACGTATTTGTCCTCAGTCATAACTAATACTACACCTGAGTAGCCTTACCAATACTTGATGCTATAAAACAATACGCCAAATATTCTTCAGAAGACTTTATTTATAAAGGAGAAAAACTGATTTGGGAGTTTATTATAATTTGTCTCTAGCCATAAATTACACAGCCTATGAGTACTACCTCTATATCAACAATTGATGACTTAAAAACAACAATGATTTTCAAGTCGTTCATGTAAACTGTCAAATATTTAAAAAAAATATACTAATCTGTTCCTTTAAATGTAGTTTTGGCATAGATTACACTTTTTGCAATAATTAATTAAGGAGATGAGCAGCATCTTTAACAGCAACAGCAATACAACAAAAATAAAAAAAAATCTTGGTAAAGAAAAACAATATTTCTGTAAAAGTAAGTGTGGCCTACAGGTGTGATATTTTTTTCACTATAATTAATGCAGCCTAACATCACCATCGTCACCCAATCCACCACAACAGCAGCAACAACAAAAATACTCCCCACTCATCCGTATTTGTGAAAGAGGGAAGTTGTTGAGGGCAGGCGGAACCTATGTCCACTTTTAACTTGAAACACGGGGAGACGGGAGGTGGCGGGGTGTATGCGAACCTGTGTATGGAGGAAATATTTAGCAAGGCCGGCCCCCCTACCGCCTACCCTAATATTCAACGGCAAGCGGGGGGACCCATACCACGTACTATGCCGATCACCTTCAAAAATTTCTTGGGGTGTGCCCTTCAAAAATGTGGGGCACTGGAGGAGGAGGAAGAGGAGTTCTTGTTCTTGTTTCTCTCACACTACCTGTCCAGTCTCTCTCTCTCTCTCTCCCTCTCTCTGTGGGTCTGTATTGATGGATTTTGTATTTTCACGGTTGTATTTTTGTTTACTGTGTATTGTTAGCTTCAATTTTTTTAGCTGTAATATTCTGTTGTGCATAGGTGCTTGTTGCCCTGTATTAACCTTTGTATTTTTTAAGCTGTGTTTTAATTTTGTGTGTGTTATGGTTAAACTCTTAAAACTGTAGGATTGGATTTGTATTCTTAGTGTTGTAATGTCACTGCACACTGTGACTAGATAATGGTAGGCTTGCAGTGTTTACTTTTCCCTATTTTCCAGGGTAGTAATAATTGTTTGTTATACTGCATTTATCCCAGTACAAATGTTTAAGCCGATTTTGTTAAGGTCATAACTGGTTTTATGAATTATCTGGGTGAATGGAAACTAACTTAAGGTTACCCTGCTCCCTGATAATTTTAACTCAGGCATCTAACACTCAGGCTTCCATGATTCCCTCTCTGCTGCGTATAATAATCTGACTAGTTTGGACGGAATGCTAAAGCAGTCCCGACCATGGTGACACTAATAAGACTTAGGCTAATGTAACTTGGCGTACTTCAACTCACTCTCAACTGAATAAAAATTGTCTGGCGTTTGCTGGAATAGAATGCCAGCTTTGTTCGAACTCTGAGAGGGTTTAATTAATAATAAGTACGTTTTAATTCGTAAATGCATATTATTTTATAGGTCTGGTATAAGTATTAGAGGATGGCGAGGAAAAGGAGATGATAAGTCTTACGTATCTATTGTATAAACTTCATTTATTCATTATAGTGTCTTTTATTTATAGTACGTCTGGAAGATGTTATTCAGCTCTGGTGAAATGTTTCCAACCTAAGGGGTCAGACACAGCCCTCACTGACCTCTTCATTCCCAGAGGTCTCCCCAAAGCAGAATAAAATGATGTGACAACAGCACAAAATAACAGACGTCAACACAGTGGCAAAGTTTTATCTGTAGTCGCTATGTATTTACTAGTTGTTGGGTCTTTTATGAATAATGAATATACGTGTAACAATAGCATGAAGTAACGAGGTATACATTATATCTAAGGTAGTCACATTCCACTAAAATTTTATTACTGTAATTAATAAACTCATTCACATACAATATCAGTATTAATAATGCTGCAATAATATACTCTTTAGTTATTTATTTGTAGTGTATAATCTGCTCTCAGTGATATCACAAGACGCCAGGAAATTAGTAAAATAGTATTTTTAATGAGAAGTATCCATTTCCTTGCTGAAAAATGGTAGTACAACCCGATATATTACATCATACAAACATCACAATGGTTACGATAACCTAAAAACCTGTGCATAAAAGCGACTGTAAATTGAAGTTTTGCTCTTTATACATAAAATTCTTTACTGGGGTTTACTGAATATGATAAAATAAGTATGATGCATGAAAACAAAATATAAATATTCCTTAAACTCTCGTGAAAATCTTGGCCTCAGTAACAGATAAATGTCAATAATTTGTTAGCAGAATATCTAAATGTCAACGTAATCTTTGCTTCGATGACATATATAAATAACAAATGAATACTCTTTGATTTGATAACATTCATTATTGAAACACTCTGACTTCCCATCCTAGTTCAGGCTGGTGATGATACTTTCTGAGGTGCTATTACGTTTCTGAGCTAAGATCCTGAAGGCTTGAATGATGTGTGAAATGAATTTGTGGCTTGTCTCACTGTGCACTGTGCATAGTTGGTTCTCCTGTTTTGGTGCTTTTCTATTCCTGCTTCTGGGTACCTCCAACCCCATATATTTGTGGTCAGTAGCATGAGGATGATGATAATGATGATGATGATGATTATGATGATGATAATAATGATCTGCTTTTCTCACAACTTCTTGGTGCCATGGTGTGAAAAAGGTATCATCAGATAAAACTATAGATGTTTTACCCAAGACGCCTGGGCAAAACTGAATGTGTCAGTTAAAAAAAACAAGTAATATGTTCTTTTGAATAATATGACGAACAAACTGTACCTTATTTCAACAGCATGATGTACACCACAGCCAATTCACTCTACGAACTACTGACCCTTGGCATCCGGTGACGTGTTTATCTCGTTTATTCTTGCTGTCTTCACTCTAAACGCTTTGATTCGACCTCTGAAAGTACTCTCGTAGTGAAGGGGAAAACGAAGGCTATATCTAACCATACGTTTGAACAGTCTCTCCTGAGCTGAATAAAAGAATCTGGGAGTGGCAAGACAATACAAACCGATGCCCTCGGCCTGGAGGTGATGATCCTTCAAACCATTCTTATACGACTCAGTTATAGATCTTCGCTCCCTGCAGTTACGAACCCCTGGAGTAAAATTACATCTATTATTTTTACTGGCGTCAGACGCTTTTATTCAGCTGAAGACGGACCTCTCGTGGTGAAATGGATAAAGCTTATAAACAGTATGCATACTAATAAATATAAAGCAAATAAAATGTCTTGGAATATCATAACGAGGCGTCGTAAAAGCTGAATAAAATTGTCTGGCGGTAGCCTCAAAAAAAGTATATCGCTGTACTGAAGGTGTTCATGGAAACTTTGTAACCCCTTCACCACCAAGGGTCTCTCCTAAGCTGGAAAAAAATCGTATGGGGATAGCAACAATATAATTTTAAATGTTCTCATAATGAAGGGGATAAAATACGATATGGAAGAACGAACAAAAGAGCATGAATTTTTTTTTTTTTTTTTTTTTTTTATAGATGAAGCAGTAAGATAGTTACGGTTACTCAGTTAACAGCAAGATTCCCGGGCTAGGAAGAGTTGCAAACGCTTCAGTGACCTTAAAGATATAGGAATAGTAAGACTACAAAAATACTATGAAATCAGAAATAATTAGGCTACAAGAATGGTTAGGGTTACAAAGGCAACGTGAGGACTAAGGCTACATGAATACAAAGGTGACTACTAGGGCTACGGGAGTAATTTGGCTACAAGTAAGGCTACAAGGACACAAATGTTCTACGGGTTCTGAAGCTGGATACATTAGAGCTACAGAAACATTAAACCTATACTAATGTCAAGGTTACTAACACTACAGGATACTAAGGCTAAGGGAATACTAAGAATACAGAAGCTGCAGGAACATGTTATGGATCACAAAGTTTAGTCTCCCTATCTTATGCCTAAAATAAAGGATATAAATAAGGTTTCAGGAACATGAAGGCCACAGAGATGATCCGGGCACAGGAAAAAAAAGAGGCTTCAGGAATACCGGGACTAGAGCTGCTAAATTCTCATGGATTACTAAAGCTACAGGATTATTAAAGGGATTGCAATACCAAAGCTTGTAAGGATAAAGGTGAAAGTGAGGAGTACCACAAGGGGTTACACTGTCCCCCTCCCTGTCCTGGCCGCAAACATTAATGCTACAGAAATACTAAGATTTTAACTACGGCTACCGAAGAAATAAGTCTTACGATTAGACCACAGACATGACCACAGGGTACCACAAGGCTTCAAGAACATTAAGGCTTGAGGGATGTCAATGCTACGGGAAAATTACAACTACATGATGACTAATGGTACTGGAATATTTCAGCTACTAGATGACTAAGGTTGCATGAATATTACAGTTACTAGCTGACTAAGGGTACAGGAATGTTACAGCTACTAAATGACTAAGGTTACAGAAATATTACAGCTATTAGATGACTAAGGGCACAGCAATACTACAGCTACTAGATGATTAAGGGTACAGAAATATTACAGCTACCAGATGACTAAGGCTACAGGAATAATTCAGGCTTCTGCAGTTACAGAAGACCACAGAGTACCACTAGGCATAACATTGTCTCCCTTTCTGTTCTGGCACTGGTTAGGCACACTCAAGACTTCTTGTTACCGGGATTTCTTAAGCTACGTACTTTCATCGTTGTCCTGCTTCGAAAGTATCCTGTATCTACCCCACATTGCAGATTTCATTTTCTATTCCCTATGCTGCATTAAGAAGCAAAGGGATAACCAAAATCAGGATTCACTTAAATTACGTCCTGCTGCTTGAAGATTGTCTGTAGTTTTGGCTTACCTTGCTTTATCCCCTGACTGCTGGGATGTCTCTGATATTAACATATTCGCCTGGGGTTACCCTCATTAAAAATTATTGGTTCAATTATAGAAAAGATTAAATTAGCACGGGACTTACGTGGTATGTAGTTTTACGTGAGGAATTAATGGAAAAGCAGTCCACGAAACGCTTTACTCCTTCACAACTGATGTATTTTTAAAATTAGAATTTTACTATCCCCAAACGGTTTTATATGGATCTAGAGAGTTTTCTCGAGCTGAATGAATAAGGTACAACTTTCATTGGCCACTTCAGAACAGGCTCGTCTCTTAAGCTGAATAAAAATCGTCTCTAAGCAGAAACAACCACCACCCAAAAATACGTCGTCTGAATTAGGGGGTTAATGACCTTTCTGGTGTACAATAGGTATACTGAATATATAACCCCCTTTGAAGAACACAGGACATTATATATATATATATATATATTTCATTCATTCATTGCCAGACGCCATGTATCCCAAACGGGGTGGCCAACGGCTTAGAGTTAATTGTTTTACAGGGAGGGGCACTAATCCTCCACCAACCCCACTTGACACATAGGGATGCCAACAGCATCTGGTGTTCCCAGGCGGTCACCCATCCAAGTACTAACCAGACCCAACGTTGCTTAACTTCGCTGATCGGACGGGAAGCGGTGTACTCAACGTGGTATGGCCGGAACTATATATATATCACACCCTGATTATAGGTTGTAGAGTTTCATTTCATATATACTTGTGCTTAACACCTGATAATGTTTTTTTTTTTTTTTTTAACCTCTTTGTTTTGTATGGGAGCATTTAGGTATTCTATTTAGGGAAAAACTAAGGCTTATAGGATTACGCTGTTTTGGGTGAACTTGCTTATTCTGTTCTGACTGATACCAGAAGCTATTTTTTTTTTTTTCCCTAGAGATTTAGCAAATATATTAGTGTGGCTGTTGCGATGTGGCATAAACAATACTTGTTTTTGTTGACTCTGGTTCGTTAATCCTACCTTCATACTTTATATGTATACTGTTTCATAAGAACATGTATCCACCAACTCGAGAAAAGTAACCCCATAAAGCCGTCAGCAAAGCTAAGTTTTGTTGTGATACTTTCTTTTGGTTTTGTCTGGAATAGCAACTCCTCCACTACGATACCCTTTATATTTTATTCAAACAACCACCAGAAAATGTAATTCATAAGTCCCTCGTGGTGAAAGTGGTTAACAGAGACAAGATGAATAAAACCGTCTGGCGGAATAAAGAACCACTTACAAAGGACGTCGCTGTGGAGGAGTTACTATGGACTTATAATACAGGTTAACACTAATCTCTTTTCCCATCACTAACCAGCAACAGGCTTACGTTAGTCCAGTTTACATGAACTTTGCCTGCTATGGGCTAAAATTATCATAGTCTCTCCTGACCTACTGCTATAGGCTTAAGTTCTCGTTTTCCATAATGCTCTGCCATATTCGTCACCTAAGTCAGCCTCCTTGCATCTCTTCCTTACCTGTTGTTTTCTGTATCTGGTAAGCTAATACTGTTTTTGAAATGCAGTCTGCGTCCATAATTAATGAGGTAAAAGATCACAGGGGAGAATACTCATCATCATCATCATATCCCAGCGCTAATTCCGCCTCTAAGATGGGGTAAGAGCATATTGTAAGGTGTTTAAATTCTCTCGTGAGGTATTTATACACAGAGCATATAAGAGAATTAATGTGCTGCATAAGAAAATAAGCTGACGAGAAAGAGATGTCAAAACACTTCCTCCTAACCTGACGAGGATTGGTTTCATGTTTACCAATATCTTAACAAATAATCTATAATTCTTGAGATTTTATATTCCTTACAACACATTCCTCATAAGCCAAACGAAGGAAATATTTTTTGTTTTAGCTTTAAGTTTATTTTCACTTTTATTATAACGACTGTAAGTATTACAAGAGGGTATTTTGTCATTTTAAAGTGCATGTTTCATAATGGGATGTTTGTAGTACTGTATCGTGTGGCTACAAAACAAATGGCTAGTGATAAAAAGTCTATAAAAGTGCATGAATCACCACTCAAAGCTGTTTTCTTATTGCCATGTGCATAACCCCATCTGTATTTAGAAGTAATTTGAATTATTATTACTATTATTATTATTATTATTACGATTATTATTATTATTTTTATTATTATTATTATTATTACTGCTAACTGGAGGAAATTCTGTTCACCTTATAGGGGGCTTTTTGAAATGGAGTGATTAGTTATTTGCTTTTATCAATCGTCTGGTAGTACAATAATAATAATAATAATAATAATAATAATAATAAAGACGTCTCAGCAATGAAGAGGGTAAAAAAAAAGGTATATAACTAAATATATATAATTAAATTAGTGGTTTTCAAAGATCCAATTTCTAATCAGCTACAAATGACGAAAACACACATTAAAACGAAAGATAAATGGAGAAAAAGAGGAAGAAGTTAAGGGAAGTCGAAATGCCAAGTGAAAAAAATAAATGTGCAGGCGGAGGTCAAAACAAAAGCATACCCAATAAATACATGTGGGAAAGGGAATAAAGTGGAAAAATAAACGAACGTGACTGAAAGGGTAAATAGTAATGTGATCACGTTCGAGAATAATGAACAAGCAAGTAAGGGAATTCGAAGTGTGTGTGTGTGTGTGTGTGTGTGTGTGTGTGTGTGTGTGTGTGTGTGTGTGTGTGTGTGTGTGTGTGTGTGTGTAAGTCAGACGATAAAAGTGTTGCATGTAGGTATTCATAGGGCATAGTCATACACAGCCACACCTTAGAAAAACTCACTTTACTTACAGTATAAGAAATCAGTTACAGTATCTTTTAAGTGTTCAAGGAAAGTGATGAAAATGATACTGTAAGTGGTATACTGCATAAACAAAGATGCTTTATAGAGAAAAAAGTTTGTCAGAAATTGATCCGTCAGTTACTTTTTTTTTTTAAATTTTAAGTGAACTCTGGTGATGATTAGAGCTCGTATTATATAGCTGGTGTTTGTGATTATGGGCTGTAATTTGCAAACAGAAAAAAATATGCATAAAAATCCTGGAATTATTCTTAACAATGACAGAAATGCTCTGACTTCAGCACAAATTTATAAAGGAGAGAGAGAGAGAGAGAGAGAATAATATTACAAGTATCCTAATATAACATAATGCCAAACTCAAAAATACACCTCCCTATTGTTTACCTAATTAATATGTGTAGTGTGGCGGTGTTGGTCGGTGGTGTGCGCACATTACCAACACAGACTGATACACACCCTACCCAGACGTTCACCAGTCATTCCCCCCCCCCTTTCTCCTTTACCCTACCTACCCTACCCCCCTCCATCCCCATCATCATCATCTCACCTACCTACTCCTCCCCCCAGCTCCTCCCCTCCTCCTACCGTTCTGTCCTCGACACCACACCTTCCTCCCTCTTGCCCCTACCCCCCTTTCTACCTCCCCACTACCCCTCCCATCTCCCTCTCCTCCAATCACCTCTCACATAACACCTAACATTCATAAATCCATCAATGCCCTGGATAATTCAGCCACGAGTTTCTAGATCTCTAATTAACCCAGATATACTTACACAGCTATCATAGTCGAAACACACACACACACAAAACCGTCTCTTCCGCCAGCCTACACTGCCGCCGAAACGCCCTAGCTCTGAAACCACGGCCACCATGACAGCGACAAATACTTAAGCAGCACCAATGTTAAAACGCCACCTAATATCACCACTTCTTACAGGACACTAGTAGCTCACGGCATCAGCAGCAGCAGCAGCCCCTCCGCCCTTCCCTGCATCTCAGTCACCCCGGCTTTTGATCATTTTTAGCGGAGAAAACAGGGCCCCCTAACTTCGCCAGGAGCCCCAGGAGGAGAGAGAAGGAGGAGAGAGAGAAGGAGGAGCAGGAGGGGCGCCAACCCGTGTGTATGTGTGTGTGTGTGTCTGTGTGTGTGTCTCCCCTGGCTCTCAATAGATGGCGCTGAGAACTCGCTAACACACTCGGACGGACGGACGCAGGGAGGGGGGCCGGACGGAAAAGGGAAAAGGTTTGTGTGTGCGTGTGTGTGTGTGAGTGTATATTTTACTGCGGGGCTTTTTATTTTTCTATCCGCCGGGCTTTTCATCCAGGGAGCTGCAAAAACGAGAGGAGGAAAGAGAAAGGACATGGCTGACTACCAAGCCCCGTTTTTCAGGGATAGAATTAGGGATGCTGGCGATGGAGATGAATAATTTACCTTTACCGATTACGGGTCCGACAGCTTGACCCGATCGTCGACGAAACGCACAGATAATAAGGAAACAGATTTATAAATGAATATATATAGACTAATTCAAATTATATTAATGAAGTTCTTATTTATGCAAAATTTTGAGTGCTGTCGGAATGAGGTAAAGTTTTTAAGTCACGAAGGAGATTTCTGAGGTATGCGTTCTTCAAATGCGAGGTTGCGGCATGCACTGGATGCTGAGGTGTATGGTGGACATGTATGGTAGAGGTGTATGGTAGAGGTGTATGGTGGAGGTGACTATTTATAGTGGGGGTGTATGGTGGAGGCGTATGGTGGAAGTTTATGGTAGAGGTTTATGGCCGAGGTTTTTGTCAAAAGTATGGTAGAGGTGGTGGGGTGGAATAATTCTTTTCCCATTCACTACAACAGATTTTCCCAAGCTTAAAAAAAAAAAAATCATCGTACTGGAGATGCTGCTGTAGATTATTTAACCCTTTCAACTCCAGCGATCGTTTTCAAGTTGAAAAGAATCGTCTGGTAGTAAAAAAAACAAAAAGCAGAAAAAAATCGTACTGAAAGACATAATTAGACTATTTTCATCCCTGCACTAAAAGAGGTCTTTCCTAATTCGAATAAAATCGTCCGGATGTAGAAAGAAGTAAAAATAAATTGTCGCTGTGGAAGGGTTAAGGATTTTGGAGGAGAGGTATCAAATGGAATGAGAGAAATGTGAAGTATATACGAGAAGAGGCGAGAGGTGCAGGACGAAAGGTGTAAAGTGTGTAGGTGAAAAGGTAAGAGTAGAGAAGAGAGAGGGCGTGTGAGGTGGATGAGTGGTAAGGTGGAAAAGTGGAGATGGCAAACAGAGAAGGTGTGTCAGGTGGAAGAGAGACAGACAGGTGCATATGGCAGAGGTAGTGTGGAGGGGTGGAAAAGAGGTGCTGTGGGGCGGAGGACTGAGGAAGAGATGGGGAAAAAAAAAAAAGACAGTATATGAGGTTCAGTGAAGAAAGAGTGCAAAACAGAAAGGGTGTGTCAGGTGGAGGAGTAAAAAATAAAGTGGTGGTATGAGGTGGAGAGGTAACGTGGAAGGGAGACAGGGTATGTGAGGTGGAAAAGTGAAGAGATGAAAATGAGAGAGAGAGAATGACTCGGAAGAATGTGTTCGAAAAATGGGCATCTCAGAGGTATGTCACGGAGTGTGTGAGAGAGAGGCAGAAATACTGTGTAGAATTAGAGGTAAAATAAGACATGAGGCAAAGCGAGACGTGGAAATGACAAGTAGTGTGAGATGAAGAGATGTGGAGGTGGAAATGAGAGGGGTTAAGAAGTATAGGTGTCATCTTAACCCCTTCCCTTCCTGACCTCGCTCCTTCGGTGAACAAAATCGTCAGGCAGGGGAAGGAACAAAATATAATATGTCAACGTACTGAAAGGGTTAATGAAGACTCTTACTCCTTGACTTCCAGACCTCTGTTCTCTCTCAGGGTGAATGAAATCGTCTGAGGTAGTGAGAATGAAATACAAAAGACTTTCTCGAAGTGAGGGGTTTATGAAAAACGCAAACCAGAGAATTAACGAGAGAGGTAATAATGTAAGGGATTGGTGGTGGGTAAGGCAGATCCCTGGGTCCCTTGGAAGTATGAAGTGGTAGTAAGTGTATATGAAGATTTCGAGTCTCGAGATTGGTAAAAAGAAAAAGTATACGTTGAAATAAAATCAGACCAAAAATAATAAAATAAAGGAAGAAAGGTATGAAAAAAAGGAATAAAAAAAAAAGGGAAAAAAAGAAGTAGAAGGAAGAGAAAGATAAATAAGTTAAGCTGACATAAAATACTGGTAAATAAAGAGAGACAAACATAGGCGTAGGTAGGCGGATATGTGAGGTGTGTAGGAATGTGAAGCAGCTTAAGCATGAGTGTGAGGTAAGGTAGGGTAAGGTGTGAGGTAAGGAAAGGTGGGAAGATGCCTTGGTATTAGTGTAAATAAGGCAAGAACGACTAGAATGAGGCAGAGACTGACGTGTAAGGACCATAAGTAGTCGGGTTAGAGGTGTAAAACAGGTGATAAAGAGGTGTGAGGTAGGTATAGGTGAACGGCAGCCTAGGTAGGATATTAAGGTAGGTGGAGGTGTCAGGCAGGAAGAAGTGGGAGGAAGGAAGTCGCATGAGGAAAAGAATATAATATCTGAGAATATCTTGATAGACGTGTGAGGCAGACGGAGATAAGAAAAGGGAAGGATAGGAAGGTAGGCAGAGCTATCAGGGAGGTAGAACTGGGTGGTAGGCAGAGGCATTAGAGAAGTAGAATTAGGAAGCAGACAGAAGTATTAGGAACGGAGTATTGGTACAGGCAGAAATAATATGTAGGTAGGATGTTTGAAGTACGATGACACAAAAATCCTTGAGACCATTTGTAGATCAGAGAAAGGAGTAAGTCGATGGGTGAGACCAAAAATTAGAAATAAAGGTAGATGTGAGAAGGTAGACGGAGAAATTGGAGAGATAGGATATTTTTGGCAGGGAAAATTGAAGCCCTGAAAGACGTATGGTTGGTCAGACGTGGTAAACAGATAGATGGGGAAGGTAGGATGATGATGCTAAAAAGGCAAAACTGTAAGGTAGGTGGAGTATTATGGGAAGGCAGGATTTATGAGGTTGTATGAAAAATAACTACAGGTAAGCAGAAAAATTCAAGATCAGATTGCGCCATGGGTATGTATATGGGTGAGGAAGGAAGGAAGGAACGAGGGATAATGAAAGAATCCTTAAAAGAAACATGGCAAGTGAGAGATGAAAGTAGGCAAGCACATGGATTAACCCCATAGAGGTAACAGGTATAAGGCGGAGAAGATAAGGTGTGAGGCAGATATAACGCACAGAAAATAAGGTGTGAGGCATGTCCAGTGTACGGACGAGGCAGGAATATCATGAGTCGGAAATATAAGACAGAATACCGGTGTGAGACAGGTATGGTGTGGGCATGAAACACGAATATAACCAGGCAGGGAAAGGGATAAGGCACACAAAATAGAGAAAAAGAGCATGTACATTTAGCCATATGAGGAAAGCAGAAAAATAACAGGACAGTAAGACAGCCAGACGTATATGTTTGGTGGAGATGCTAGAAAAAAAAAAAGAGAGAGAGAGATAACGTGGGCAAAAACAGGGGGGACAAAAAAAAGTAGGAAGGGCAGAGCTGGGTAAATTGTAAGGCATCCACTTCAGAGTTCTAAAAATTGGGATATGCTCAAATGTCAGGTAGATTAAGTTGAATAAATAATGATGGAGATAAATAAGGATATCTGATGTCTTGAAGCAGGTATTTAAGTGTGACGAGACTGCTACATGTGACGCAGTAGAAGTGTAAGACAGAAGTGTGAATTAGACAGATGTGTGGTGAGGTACGAAGAGGTGCTAGCAGGATCAGGTAGGGAAGAGGGGTTGAAGTATGAAGCATCCAGAGGTGTTTGGCCGTGAAGGGTGTGAGACAGGTAAAGGTGTGAGGTAAGGAAGAGGGAGGCAGGTAAAGGTGTGAGGTAAGGAGACGGGGGGCAGACAACATATAAAGTAGAACAGGTAGGAATGTGAGGCAGGATGAGTGAGGCAAAGATATCAAACAGACAGAGAAATGACAAGGCAGATAGGCGTAAGGCAGGGGCACAAGAGGGTAAGTGTCTGCCCGTTCTCTCTCTCTCTCTCTCTCTCTCTCCCTGGTGGTGTCCCAATTATGACCTAGACCCATTTGCTCCTTTCCGGGAAGAGCGCAAACATTTATTAGTGGTCGCTCAAGTCATATCGCTAAACTCCTCCTCTTTTCCTCCCCATTTCCCCTCTTTCTCTCCCCTCCCTCCTCTCTCCCCCCACCACCCATCTTTTCTACTCCCCACGCTCTCGGGTTCGCCTCCCCTCCACCACGCATGCGCAGATGGGCGGGATGGGCGGGGTGGGGATGAGGGGAGAGAGATTTGTGGGTGGGAGAGAGTGAGGGTGAGTGTGAGTTAGGGGTGAGGGAGGATGGGGATAGTGGGAGGTTTTGAGAGAGAGAGAGAGAGAGAGAGAGAGAGAGAGAGAGAGAGAGAGAGAGAGAGAGAGAGAGAGAGAATCATGGCAGGAGGGTTAGGAGGATGGAAAGTGGATGCCAGGAGAAAGAGTTGGGAGGAAGGAGAGGGGGGGGGGGTTAGGCTCTCACATGCACTGCCACCACCACCACCACGCACGGGCGGGAAACAGGCAGGGGGGAAAAATCCAAGCAGTATTACCACTGATAGCGTCATGAGATTGCCTGTGTAGGGCCATGACCAGGAAGAGAGGGTGGGAGGCTCATGGTGGGGCTATCACGCCAATGGTTGATGGTGCCTACAGAATTACAGGCTAAAATACAAAACTAATACGCTTTTACGCAGACATTTGGAAAAATTTTAGAGGGAGGTTTTATCAGACTTTAGTCTTATTTTTAAAGTTTTACAGATTCGTAAAAAAATTCATAAGAAAATCAGAAGCAACTACATAAATTAAATAATTATTATGTTGTTATAATGACAATTAGAAAAATTTAAATGTTGATAATTTATAGCTTATATACGTTTTACATGGTGAAATTCATATAAATTTTATAAGTAGAACTGATGGGTGCTCAGTTATAATGCCATAAAATTTTAATGCTTTTAAATGATCCAGATTAATAATTTCTTGGGGAAATTACTTCTTCTTGATTAAATTTTAATATTTAAGACTGTATAAACAGCTTAACTTTCCAAAAAATAATACAGATTTACTTTCACAGCCAATAATTTTGCAAAAATCACTGAATCTTATAGCCTAATGGTGTATTAACACTGCTAGGAAAATTTAAGGCTTATTAAATGTTACAGCAAAAAAAATTATGAAGTTACTAAACCTCGTAGTCACAACATTTCTGTTTGGAAACTTTAAAATATCGACTTGGGTACTTTTATACTCCAAAAATGTGTGGGCTCATTACGTTTTGATAATGAAAAATTTATAAAACTACGTATCAAAAGAAGAAAATTAGTTAACGACCGGGGTTAAATTTACAAACTAAATATTCTTTTAAATATACTTTGGTGTACATAAACATCATTTTGCAGGTAAAAAATGAAAACATACATACTGTTATAAACTACAAAACAAATAATATTGCATGTCATTTGGAAAGCATCTGGACATAAGTATTAACTCTTTCGGTACGAGAGGTCCCTCCCCCCCCCCAAGTTATTTAAAAAATCAATGGTACTGAAACGAATATTATAAGTTTTTAATTGATTCAGGATAAGGAGTGGTTTATTAGCTGAATGAAATAATTTGGAGAAAGCAATAAAAATAATGATAAAAAATTATGTCATCCTATTACAGCAAAAATAATGACAAAAGGTGAACACAGGTAAAAATAAAAAGAATGGTATTGTATGGCAAAACGCTGAAAATATTTACATACAGTATAGAAGGAAACTGAAATTTAGCTCCAGTATCAAAATTAAGATGTTGGTTTGGATGGCTTAGTAAATTTTGGTGAGCGATTATAGGGGTGAGAGGGAAGGTTTAGAGTGGCTATAGGGCTTTACATAGGAGGGGTGGAGGAAGAGGGATGACACTGCTTGTGGAGGAGGATGGTGGGTCCTGGGGGGTAAAGGAGATTGTGGTGGTGATGGGTGGCTGGTAAGAGTGGCTGTGATGGTGAATGATGGTTGTGGTGGTGGAGTGTGGTAGGCAAGAGTAGTTTTGGTGGCTTAGTGTGGTAGATAGGTGTGGATGTGGTGGTTAACGGTGGTTGTGGTGGTGGAGGATGGCAGGTGGGAGTGGTTGCGGTAGTGAAGAGTGGGTGTCGTGTTGAAGGATGGTAAGTAAAACGGGATCTGGTGGAAGATAGTGGTTGTGGTGGAGGATAGTGGTTGTGGTGGAGAATGGTGGTTGCGGTGGAGAAATGTGAGAAAATGAAGGGCGAGGAGGTGAAGAGTGAGGGATGATGAGACGAAAAAGGAGTGAATGAGAGAGTTGAGAAAAGTGAATGAGGGAGAAATGGAGGTGAATAAGGGAAAGATGGGGTGAATGAGGGGGAAGCGAGGTGAATAAAAGGGTGATGAGGTGAATGACTGAGTGACAGGGTGATTGGAGGTATCTGAAGGGGTATAAGAGGGCCAGTAGTGCCACGCAGAATAAGCCCATTAAATCAAAGCTTCACGATTGATAGTGCCAAATGATGGGGGTGAGTGTGTCGGGGGGTGGAGGGAATGAATGGGGGAAAGGGAAGGGGCAAGGGAAAGTAGAGGTTGGAAAAAGAGGGGACAGGGGAGCGGGTAGGGGTAGGTTATAGTAGTGGAAAAGGAGTGAAGGAGAGGAAGGGAGTGGAAATAGAAAAAAGAAGTGTCAGCCAGTCACCCAACAAGAGTGTAAATGGATGACGAGAGAGAGAGAGAGAGAGAGAGAGAGCCAGGACAAGCGACTGGATGGAGGCAAGTGGAGAAGATGGAAGGAGGGCTTAGAGGAGGCTTAAGAGAGGCACAACAGAGTGGAGTGGACCAGAGTAGAGGTGACCAGGAGGCCTCGATGGAGTGGCGAGGGGTCAAAGAGTGGGAGGAGAGAGTGAAAGGGTCTGGGTGTATGTTGTGCTGTGAGCGGGGTGAGGATATCCAGGCAGAATGAAGGACTATAGGGGAAGGACAGTGGGTGTAGGAGTCACAGAGGGTGATAAGTGGAAGGGAAGTACACAGCACGGTGGATGGACAGTGACTGTGGATAACATACAATGCATGCGTGGATACTCCCAAGGAAAGTAGATTGCAATGTGGAGGGTACAATGAACATACGAGGTTACACAGCAAGGTGGACTGAGTGTGAATCTGGAGAGTAGAGAGTGCATGAATGTCCAGGTTGGGAAGGATGGGGAGTGGAATGTAGAGAATGCATGCGTCGACTGTCAAGGGAAGTATGTGGCAGGGTGGATCTTCAGTGCCGGCGGACTATGATGGAGGACTGCCAGGGGACGGGGGAGTGGGAGGTGTCTGGTCTGGTCTGGTGGGCGGTGTGTGTCAGATAGTGTCAGTGGCAGAGACGGGGGCCATCAGCCTGTCTGTCGCACGGGGGGACGAGCCAAGGTGGACGAGGCGAAGGGGAACAGTTTCTCCACCAGCCTCACTTAATGATACCATGTGGTGGGGGAGCCGGAAAGAAAGATTAAAGGAGCAAACTGAATTTTATATTACTTAAAAATGTGCAATTTCATGCTCTGAAATATAAAATGAAACTTCCCCAATCCTCATTATATCTCCATCTATCTATCTACCTATCTATATATGTTTGTGTGTGTGTGTGTGTGTGTGTGTGTGTGTGTGTGTGTGTGTGTGTGTGTGTGTGTGTGTGTGTGTGTGTGTGTGTGTGTGTGTGTGTAAACATACTATCCTCCTTTTACACTAACTGGACCCAGGTCTTCGTCCTTTTGTATATTGTTCCATTTAACTCAGTGGTAGAGAAAGACAATGCTACCACTCTACATCCATTCCACAGCATTTCTTCGTGATTAGTACCACATTCTAGTGTTCATCTATTGTTACAACTCATTATTCAAGAGAGACAAGTGACAGTTGTAGGTCATGGTAGAGTGAAAAGGAAGCACAAATATACGAGTAGGAACAAGTAATAATAATAATAATAATAATAATAATAATAATAACCAAAGGACCACAACCCCCAACACAACACCCACACAGCAACACAGGCCACACTCATCCCCTCACCCAGCGCCAGGCCATAAAAAAAAAAAAATGCGTAAATGGATGGGGGGAGAAGAGGGGAGGGGGGGAGATATGGAAAGGCTATCGGCATATGGGGGATTGAGAGGCCTATCGCTAAAAAGGGGGTGCAATTTCGGGAAGCCTATCGTAAAGTAGAAATCGCTGAGAACTATCGCATAGGACGGAAACATACTGAATTTAACACGACTACGGTACACTATTTCGCTAACCATATGAGGATTTAGAGGCCTATCGTTAGGGAGGGGTACAATGGTTTTGGAAAGGGTATCGTAAAGCAGAATTGGGGAGTATATAGTACAGAAAGGACGGGAATATGTACTGTACGGAGTTTTAACATTGCTAACATAGATTGCTAGATATAAAAAATTTTAAGTACCTTCCGGAATGAGTGAGATTTTTTGATAGGCTATTAATAAGTAAAGATCTGAGAACAACTGCACAATAAGGCTATTGGAATGTATTGTACAAAGTTAAACGAGGCTAATGTAATTCACTATGAATAATAGGTTTCAGGAATATATCGTAAAAAAAAAAAAGGGGAGGAATAAATTTAGGCAGGCTATCGTCAAGTCAGAAAACTATGGGAAGGCTTTTTCAAAATACCATAGAAATTTACCAAATGAAGGGTGTGTTGCCTGGGGAATGAAATTCCTGTTACTATAAAGGACTGGGAATTTTAAAAAGCCAATAATACATAAAAAAAAAAAACTTAAGAACTATCAAAGGAAAATATGTAGAAATGCACTGCAAATAACAATGTGGTTTAATCCTTCAAGCTGAAACGAGACGATTTCTTTAACCCAGATAAATTTTCGTTGCCTGTGGGTTACAAGGCAAGTCAGTTCAAGTTTGCAGCATAAGACTGTATCCTTTCACTTTGAGAGGGCTTGAGAAAAAAAAAAAAAAAAAAAAAAAAAAAAAAAAAGTCTGGGAGTAGCATGGCAAGGAAAAAAAAAATGTCACTGTCGATGTGCATAGTTTATAACACTTGACCAGAGATTTCATTACTCTTATTACTATTATTATTATCGTTATTATTATTATCATTATTATTAATATTATTATTATTATTAACTGAATAGAACCGTGCGGATGTAACGAGAACAATATAAGGTGTAAGGCGATGGGGTATAGGGTTGAGGAATGAGGTGAGACGGGAAGGGCTTAAGAGGGAGGAGGCAAGGTGCAACAGGTGATAGCGAGGAGGGAGGAAGTGAAGGAGAGGGAGAGGACAAGGAGGATAGGGTGGGTGAATGGAAGGAGAGGGAGAACGAGAAAGTGAGGCTGGGGGAGGAAGGGAGAAAGGAAGTGGGAATAATGAGAGAGAGAGAGAGAGAGAGAGAGTCAGTGCTTGAAATAAGAAGGGCTAAAGAAATGAGAGAGGAGGAAATACGTAAGTAGGAAGGAGGAGGAAGGAGGGAAGAGAAAGAAAGAAAACGAAGTAGGCTATGAGAAGGAGATGAAGAATGTGAAGGATAAGGATGTGGAGGAAAGGAAGGGGGAGAGAGGCAGATGAAAGACTGAAGGATGGGACGAGAAGGGGGGATGGGAGGAGAGGGAAAATTTGGAGATATGGATGAAAGAGAAGGATGGGAAAGATGGGAAGGAAGGGAGGAATTTAGTGGAGGGGAAGAAAAGATGGGAGGGTACGATGGGAGTGGAATGTGGAAAGGAAGGGAAGAGGGGGAAGGATGGGCTTGAGATATTGGAGGGAGTGGAAGGAACTAAAAGACGGAAGGGAAAGAAGGGGAAGGAGAGAAGGATGGAAGAGGAGGGAAACTTGACAAATGAGGATGGGAGGGATGTATGTGAGGGAAGGGCAGGAAGTGGATTAGGCATGAAGGGAAGGATGGAAATGGAGGGAAGGAGGCAAGGGGGAGGTGGGGAAGATGGAGAGGGAGGGAAAGAGGGAAGGGGGAAATAGGGAGTAGGATGGGAAAGGAATGAGATTAGATTGAAAGGGAATGATGGAAGGAATGATGGAAGGACAGGATAGAAGAGTAGAATGGAGTGGAGCGAAGGGAGAGAGAGAAGTATGGATGATGATGGAAGGAGGACAGGGAACGAAGGGAAGGGCAGGAGGGAAGGAGAGAGATTGAAGGAGGATGAGGGGAGAGAAGGAGAGAAGAGGGAGAAGGTGACTGGTACGTGGACAGGGAGGAGATGAAACTGATGAAGAGAGGAGAGAGAAAAAAAAAGAACCACAGAAATAGATAGGTGATATGTGAGAGAGAGAGAGAGAGAGAGAGAGAGAGAGAGAGAGAGAGAGAGAGAGAGAGTGGAGGGAAAGAAAGAGGGGAAGGGGGAAAAGGAAGAAGAGGAAAGAGGAAGGAAGAGAGGGAGGAGAAGAAAGAGGGAAGGGAGGGAGGGGGAGAGGGAGGGGAGGAAGTGGACGGAGAAATAAGAAAATGGGGAGGGGAAAAGATATAAAGGGGGAGAGAGGGAGAGGAAGGGGGAGGGGGAAAGGGAGAGAGAGAGAGATAGTGGCGAATGGAGGGATAGATGGAGAGAGAGAGATAAATATGTAAAGGCAGGAGATAAATAATAATAAGGAATAAAACAAGGAAGCAAAGAGGGAAAGACGACGTCAGTAAGAAAGGATGGGAGGAGGTGAAAGAAGGATGGGAGGAGGTGAAAGAAGGATGGGAGGAGGTGAAAGAAGGATGGGAGGAGGTGAAAGAAGGATGGGAGGAGGTGAAAGAAGGATGGGAGGAGGTGAAAGAAGGATGGGAGGAGGTGAAAGAAGGATGGGAGGAGGTGAAAGAAGGATGGGATAAGGAAGAAAGGGAGGAGCAAGCATGGGAGAAGGAAGGAAGGAAGCAGGAAGGGTAGAAGGAAGAAAGGATGAAGGAAGGGAGGAAGAATGGAAGGGAAAAGAAGAGAGAGAAGATGAATGGAAGGGAAAAGAAGGGAGAGAAGATGAATGGAAGGGAAAAGAAGGGAGAAAAGAAGGAAGGAAATAAAAGGAATGAGGAGCGAAGGAAAAGTTAAGACAGAAGGAAGGAAGGAAGGAAAGAAGGATGAAAGGAGAGAAGCAACTGAGGAGAAAGGGAGGATGGGAGGAGAGTGAAGGAACGCGGAAGGGAGGGGGAGAAAGAGCTATGAAGGGAAAGGAGAGGAAGGAGGAAAGAAAAAAAAAGAAAAATGAGTGAGGAAAGAATGGAGGGAGGAAGGAAGGAGGGAAAAGGGAGGAATGAGAGGAAGATGAAGGAAGGTAGAGAAAATGAAAGAAGGGAAGCAGAAGAGAGAGAGGGGGAAGGAAGAAAAAGGAGGCAAGGAAAGAAAATGTGGAGATAAAAATGTGGAGAGAGAAAGAGAGAGAGAGAGAGAGAGAGAGAGAGAGAGAGAGAGAGAGTCATGCACAGCGACCAGTAGCGTTGTCATGGTAATGTTGTGAAGAGACTCCCCCCCTTCCTTCCCCCCCTCTATGCATGACCTCCCTCTTCCCCATCCCCCAGCTCATTATCCCTCCCTCCCTCCCTCCCTCCCTCCCTCTCTCTCTCTCTCTCTCTCTCTCTCTCTCTCTCTCTCTCTCTCTGAACTTATTCGTAAATATTAACTTACACTATATTTTAACTGTCCCTCTGTCTGTCTGTCTATCTGTACTCTCTTAAGTAGGAATGTACTCCCCCCCTCCCTCCCTCCCCCCCTCTCTCTCTCTCTCTCTCTCTCTCTCTCTCTCTCTCTTATCTTTTAAATGAACTCTTTCAATATATATATTACTTTATTACCTAGCACTACAACCACTATAACCACCACCAACACTACTACTACCACAACCATCACAACTACTACAACCACCATCATTACCGCCACTGCCACTACAACCAACATTATTATCACCCTCACCACAACAACCATCACTGCCACAACTACCATCACTACCACAACCACCATCCTAACTACGACTGACGCTCACAACAACCATCTTTGCTACCAGCATCTACCACCACCACTACCACCATCGCAGGCTCCATCTACTAGCATTAGGGCCGTCGTTGTGGTAGTTCTCACCAACACAGCAACCACAATCATCGTTATCACCACCATCGCTACCACAACCATCACCACCATTATCCTCTTAATGTACTCTCTCTCTCTCTCTCTCTCCCTCTTGCACCATAAGATCATTTACTATAGCCGTCCTTTTAAAAGCAACCCCCCCCTCTCCTTCCCTCCACACCCTCCCTCCATCTCTCCAGTTCTTCCCTCCCTCCTTCCCTTTCGTTGCTCCCTCCTTCTTTCCCTCCCTTTTCTCTACAATTCATTTCTCCCTTTATGAATCCTTTTCTCTCTAGTTCCTCCCTCTCTCTCTCTCCCCCTTTTCTATCCAGACCTCTCCTTCGTTCCGTCTTCCCTCTTTCCTCCAGTTCCTCTTTTCTCACCCTCCCTCCCTCCCTCCCTTTCTCTCCAGGTCATCTCTCACTCTCACACTCCCTCCCTCATTTCCTACCACCCTACCTTCCTTAGTTCCTCTACTTCTTGTCTCTCTCTTTAAGTTCCTGATTTCGATTACTTTCCGACAATTATATTTAGTCGTAGGTAGCTTTCAGGTCAATAAACACACTATCTATCTGTCTGTTTATCTATCAATTCCTCATTCTCTCACTTTTGCAATGAAATGTTTGCCTGGAGAGAGAGAGAGAGAGAGAGAGAGAGAGAGAGAGAGAGCGGTTTGACCATGGGTGATCTCGCGTCATGCACTTTCCCTCCACCCCCCTGTCCTTCCCCCCCCCCTCTCTCTCTCTCTCTCTCTCTCTCTCTCTCTTTCTTTCTCTCTCTCTCTCTCTCTTTCTCTCTCACCTCCAGGGTGCCAGTGTCATGCGCGAAAGCTGAAGGTCATGCACGAGGGAAAGGATAGGGGGGAGGGGAGAATGGAAGGGATGGATGAATGGGGAGCGGGTGGAAATAGGATGGAAGGCTGGAAGGGGTGGAAAGGATGGACGGAGGGGTGATTGGCAAGGCAGTGGAATGGGAGGGGAGGATGGATGGGAAGGGTGAAATGGGAGGGGAAGTAAGGGGAGGTTTGGAAGGTGGGTCAGGTGATAGAGATGTAGGAAGAAGGATGGAAAGAGTAGGAAAGAAAAAATGAGGGAAAGAGAAGGATGGGAATGATGGAAAGGAAGTGATTTAGGGAAAGTTAGGGATGGTTGGATGGAAGGGGAGGCAATGATGGAGGGGGAAAGGACGACAGACAGAGAATGAAAGAAGGATGAAAAAAGAGAAGAGGCTGGGAAGGAAGGATGTAACGGGAGGGAAAGATGTGATGAGAGGGATGGGAAGGATGGGATGGAAAGAAGTGTTGGTGGAGAGGATGAGAAAGTGGGAAGGGAGGGAGAGAAACAAAAGGATGGGAGAGGAGGGAGGGAGGGAAGGAGAGGAAGGGGACCCAAGAATGGTTAGAAATCATAGTCATGCATTAGTTTCTCCCTCTCTCTCTCTCTCTCTCTCTTTCTGTGTGTGTGTGTGTGTGTGTGTGTGTGTGTGTGTGTGTGTGTGTGTGTGTGTGTGTGTATCAGTATGTGTTTGTATGTGTGTGCGTGCGTGCGTGTGTCCATGTGTTTGCGTGCATGACCGGCTCAAATCTGGTTGGCGGTTCATGATGGGGAAGGGGGTGAGGGAAGAAAGGGAGAGGGGAGGGAGGGTAAGGGAGGAAGGATGCTGAGAGAGAGAGAGAGAGAGAGAGAGAGAGAGAGAGAGAGAGATGTGTATTGACCTGTTTATTACCGCTTATTTATTTGTAACCTATATTTACCCATGAATCTCTATATATCTGTCTGCTTATATTACCATTTATGTACTAAGTCCAACAATATACCGAAAATACAGTCAAGTGGATTTTTTTTTCGTTTATTTTTGGGGTGGTCATAAATGTAAAAAGGCCATTTAGTATAATATTACCAATACTTGTTTAATGAAATATATTCACCTTTTTATAAATATATAAATCTATCTCTGAAGAGACAAGAAATAACTGAAAGCAAATAAAGCGAAAATATTACAAGCATTTTGTTAAATAGCCAGTAGCAGCAGCAACAGCCTCGCTTATATATAGTAGCAGTGGTGGTAGTAGCAGTAAATAATAGTAGTATTACCAGTATTAAATAGTAAGCTAATAGCAGTAGTAGTAGTGGTGGTGGTGATGAAAGTGGTGGCTGCATTACCTCATTAAATAAATCAACTTTACTGCAATACATACAAAGAAAAATACTGATTTACTATTCATTAACATATAAATATGAGTGTTTAAAAAATATGGTGAATTAAATACCTTTAAAGACTAATGCTGAATGATCACCGGTGAAACATGTAAAATAATATAGAAAATTTACATACAAAACCATAATGACGTATAAACACATAATTCAAGGCATTAAAATAAGGACCATTCGTATTCCCATTTCTTCATAGCCTCTGCTTGATGACAATATTCATATCATCAGTATGCATACAGCCTAAACATTTTTCTGTCGCAGTACCTTATTCGTACCATGCATGTACCAAAAAAATCTGGAAGCAAGCGATCAGGCAAAAATTACCAAGAATCAAAGAACCTCACAAGGGGTCGTATATAAGAGTGTTCAGGAAAATAAAGAAGGAGTATAACAAAGGTTATTTAAAAATCCTAAGACGAATCACTGGATGCAGCAGTATTTTGTTTATGATATAATTACTGAAGCAGATAGAGTACACAGCTCTGGTTAATCATAGTACTGTATAATATTCAGCATCCCATGAATAAGGACCTAGAAAGTGAGTAAGCTAAAAAATAATAGCAAATAAGTAATGATGGAAAGAATGATGGAGGACTGTTAACTTAAACATATCATTTGATATACGCAAACCCGGAGACTTAAAGATATAAAAAGTAAGGTGAGAAGAGGTAATGAGAGGTTAATACATAATTAAGACTAAAATCAAAGAAACATAAGTCTAAATATAATGAGAAAGTAATCGCCAGTGTTAGCACAGGTCCATCGCCAGGACGGGAAATCATGAAAAAAAATTAAAATCTAAATACAAAAATAAAATCCAAGGCTAGCTTTCCCCATATGACATTCCAAGATATTTCATTTTTTTTTTTACTTAACCCTTCATAAGCTACATGTTTTACTATTTATGCCATGTAAAACGTGTTGGGAAATAAACCGAAAACAAAGTATTCTTTTTTCTTCCCAATACTTCTAAATCTTAGCTTTTCTTTGGCATCTTTTCTGGTTTTCTATCATAAACTTTTACGTGAGACGTAAGTCATGTCTCTCAAAACGGGGAAAATTATATATTTCTTATCATAAAACACAGATTTAAACTGAAATGTGGTTCCTTCTAAACGTTACATGGTTGATAACCCTTTCAATCAAATGACGTTTTTTTTCTTGCAACTTATAAAAGATTTTATTCACATTAAGAGTTTTCCTGAATTAGATGGGATTAGACGCAGCCTTCATTAACCCCTGCACTAAAGCTCATTAACCCCTGCATTAACACTGATTAACCCCTCCACTAAGAGAGGTCTGCCACATAATTTAGAAAATCATCTGCAGGTAACAAGGAAAGAAAATATGTTCTCAGACTGAAGTGGTTAATATATAAATTTGTTGCACTGGACCGTAGTGATGTGCGTACATCATCATCATCATCATCATTATTATTAATATTATTAATTTGTGGTAGGTGGGGGCGCTCACCATCCACTCACTCAATGTAGTGCTGCTGTTGGGTGTCTGCCCTTTCCTCTCCTCCTTCCTTATTTCCTTCCATCCTCCTCTGTCTTCCTTTCTTGCATTCTTTCCTTATCCTACTGCCTACGGGTAACATTACACTCCCTCTTCCGTCTTTCTTTCCTTCATTCTTCCTCTTCCTTCTGCCTGTGGGTGACTCTACACTAAGCGACAAGCCAAATGGTTTCCTGTACACCAGGAAACCATTTACTACGCTAGGTGGTAACCATATAACCAAATTTTGGCACATGGTGGTTTAGTGGGTAATTATTGCGCTCCAATCGGACTGAGCCGGTGAAGGTTTATATCCAAGGGGTGGTTGGGGTTTATTACTCATGTAATGCCACTCAGGGATGAGTGGGGCTGGTCACTCTCATCTTAAATGTCGGGACCAACTCCCTAGCCCCGGGATCCTACGCTCCTCATGGGGCAATGTAGGATTGGATGATGGATGGATGGATGAATTATTATTATTATTATTATACAATAACAAGAACTACTACTACTACTCCTGCTTCTACTACAACTATTACTGCAGCAGCAGCAGCTGCTGCTGCTGTTGCTACTACTCTTACTATATTGTGCTTATTTGATACCTGATCTGTATAATTCTTTACAGCTCCGTAGAAATATCAGAGGTAATATACAACGTTCTCTAGCTGTGTTTCATTAATACACCTTCCCACATCTCGTTTTCGCATTTAAACACATTTTCAGCTTTTAGCTATAAACTTTTATTCTCTCTCTCTCTCTCTCTCATTATTCATACCCAGTATTTTTCTCCAGTTTCTCTCTCTCTCTCTCTCTCCCAATAATTCTCCAGGTTTTAGTTTTCTCTTTCGTCATATCCCTTGCTCTTTTTATATTCTCTCATTTGCTCTCGAATTTGTGTGCGTGGAGAGAGAGAGAGAGAGAGAGAGAGAGAGAGAGAGAGAGAGAGAGAGAGAGAGAGAGAGAGAGAGAGAGAGAGAGCGTCATGCACTCGAGGATTCTGGCGACACTCAGTAACTATTTCCTCCCCCCCCCCACCCGGTCACCCCCTCCATCCCTCTCTTTTTTTCTCTCTTTTCTTTCTCTCTAGCTGCATCATTTCTATTTTTTTTCTATTTAATTCTCCCTTTTCCTTAATCTTCTTTCCTCCGGGTCTCTCTCTCTCTCTCTCTCTCTACATACAGTACAGTTCTCTCACCTTTTAATTTTGCGTCCGTTTTTCTGCGCTCTCCTTCTCTCTTTTTTCCACTCTCTCTCTCTCTTTCTCTCTCTCTTTCTGCCTGACTCCCATGCATTCTCTCCTCTCCCTCCTCCCCGCTCCCTTCCCCTCCCCTCTTCCCTCCAATCCTGCCTGTCATTCGGAGTTCGATGCGTTGAGAGAGAGAGAGAGAGAGAGAGAAAGTGAGGGGGGGAATGGCAGGAGAGGTATGGGTGTCTCTTCTCTCTCTCTCTCTCTCTCATTTTCTTAGCCTCTCATAACGTTTTCTTCATCTCATCTCCTTTCCCTTACCCCTCCTCATTACCCCCACCTCTGCCTCAAATTCCCTCCCTCACTCCTACTCCCTCCTTTCTCACTCCCACTACCTTCCTCACTCCCATTCACCCCTCACTCCCACTCCCCCCCTCACTCCCTCTCCCCCCCCACTCCCACTCCCCCCTCACTCCCACTCCCCGTCTCTTTCCCACTCCCTCCCTTTTTCCACTATCTTCCTCACTCCCAATCCTTTTCCTCGCTCTCTCTCTCTCTCTCTCTCTCTCTCTCTCTCTCTCTCTCTCCATTTATCACTCCGTCTTTCCCTCTTTCTTCACGATTTATCCTTCACAATGTCTCTATTCTCCCTCACTTACCCACTTTCCTCTCCTCTCCTCCATCCCCTTTTCCCTCCCCATCCCCCTACTTCCCTACTTTCTTTTCTTTCATTTTTTTCCCTTCTCCACTCACACTATCTCATCCTAGCTAAGTTCCCTTCCTCCATACTCCCCAGCTTCCTTCCTGCTCTTGTTCTGTCCGCATCTATTTCCCTTCCCTATCCCTTCTTCCCTACAATGACCTTCCCCCATTCAGTCTTCCTCTTCCCCTACGCCTATCCTCCCCTCCCCTCCCCACCCACGCGTCCCACTAGTTTCATTCACTTACTCTTCCTCCATCCACTTCCCTTTCCTCCCGTCCACTTCCTTTCCCCATTCCCACTTCCTCTCTTAACCCCCACCTCTTCTCCCAACCCATGCTTTCTTCCCTTCATTCCTTTCTTCATTTGCTCCCCCCATTATACTCTTTTCTTCTTCCTCTCCTTCTAATACCCATTCCGACACTCTCCCCTTTCCCTCCCCCCACACATACACTCTCCCTCCTCATCCCTACTACCCTCCCCCATATATACCCCAACCTATCGCTTTTCCTCCCCCACCTCTCTCTCCTTCCTCTTCTCCCCTTTCTCTCCCCCACTGCTTTCGGCTCCCATCCACGTCCCCTTTCCCCATCCATACTTATCCCCTCTCCCCATCTCCCCACCTTCAGTTCTTCCCCCATATTCCTCTCCTATCCTCACTCTCCTTTCACTTTTCTCTCCCCCCTTCCTTTTCTCCTACTCCCCATGCTCTATTTCTTTCTTTCCTATCCTCCTTCCCTTTCTCTCATTCTCCTCTTCCCGTCTTTCTCCCTTTCTCCTTCACTTTTTCCTCTCCTTCTCCCCTTCCTCTCCTCCCCTCTTCCCTACTCCCATTTCCACTTCCCCTCCTCATCCCCTCTCCCACGCTCCCCTCCTTCACTCACTCTCCCTTCTCCACTTCTCTCTCCCCTCTCTCTCCCCTTCTCTCCTACACCCAATTTTTCATGTTATCAATAAATCCCTAACAAAACTCAAAGACAAACTTGGACACCTGGATTTATGCTTAGCCACTTTTTGCTGTAAATTTATCACCTGAAGTTCCAATATACACAAGGGTATTTAAGTTAGATTTGGAGTATACAAGTTACAATAATACAGATATAATATACGTACGGATACTTTCTTTAAAAATATATACATAACTGGGAAGAAAAATATTGTCAATCTCTCTCTCTGTCTGTTTTAGCATTTACCTATCTATCTGTTTTCTGACGAAGCATCCTGTGAGGGGTGATCTTCACGTAGGGACCTTTAGGTATTTCTGTCCCCACTCAGTAATGACTCACTTTACTTAAACATACATAAAACAGGAAATACAAGATAAAATCCTCCAATAATAAAACTTAACAGCTGGCATACAGAAGAAAAATGTAGTTACTTCCATCACTGAACTGAAACACACACAAACATTCAACTAAAGAAAAATAAAGTATAACAGCACAACAAAACGTTAAGAAAATAGCCACATGCTTTTTTTTGAGTAATTGTTTTTCCTTCGGCTGCCACACCGATGAGTCATTTCCACCGAAGTCTTATATTTATAGATTTAAAAATAGTTCCCATAGTTTTTTTTTTTTTTTTTTTTTTGAGGTTGGGTTTCCTTTATTCTCCCACTTCTATCCTTACTCCCCCTTACACCATCTACTCCCTCCCCCCACTCTCATTCCCCCACTCTCACTCTGTTTTATCCTCCATCCTTACTCCCCACCTCACTCCCTCTCATCCTCACTACCCCTCCTCACCCCTTCATCCTCCTCCTCCCTAGTGTCATCCACCTCCCACTCCCTCCATCCTCCGTTCTGAAGATAAAAGTGAGATGGGTGTGTGAAGCGTCCTTTCTGGGTGGTGGGTCACTTGGCGGGCTTTGGCGAGAAAACATCTAAGAAAGAGAGAGAGAAAGAGAGAGAGAGAGAGAGAGAGAGAGAGAGAGAGAGACGTAACAGAATATGTGCCTTTCTTCACAAGTACAAGAATGAGAAAGACAGAGTGAGAGACAGAGAGAAGAATGGGGATGTGTTGAAAGAGCAAGTATAGGAGACAGTGAGACGAGGAAAGAATGAGAGTGGGTCCTCGGGGGTGGGGGGGGTATGACTTCAGGATTTGTGTGTCACGTACTATACTCTTTTCACCTTCACCTGACCCAGATTTTCGTTCTTTTACACTTCTTTTCCGTAGTCTGATGGCAGAAATGGACACTGTTAGCTCTCTCTCTCTCTCTCTCTCTACCTTTTCCACAGCACTTCTTTGTGACTAGCATCATATTCTAGTATTAATTTCCTGTTATGGCTCAGAATTCAAAATGGAGAGATGGAAATTTTGGGCCACGTTGGAGTGAAAAGGGAATATGTCAGCGAGTTTGGCTTTACTAGGAATCAAACTTGGGAACACTGACAGTAAATAGTTAAAAAAAAAAAAAAGATCTTTATTGAGGCTGCACAGTCGGACACCTTTTGTATATTTACACTAATAAACAAAAGGCAATCTGCGACGAAAAAGCGGCAGTGATATTAACAGCAAGCAAAAAAAAATATATATGACAGTATCGTTACCTACTGTCCACAGTGGTTGAATCGAGAACTAAAAAAAAAAAAAAAAAAAAAAAAGAAGTACTATCAAGAGAATATCGAAGGAAACTGGCCACACATTGATTTACCTCGTTGTCTCTGAAATTCTTTGTCCTCATCATCATCATCACCCTTTGTCTACTATTAAGTCTTGCTACTTCATTTTTATTTATTTATTTTTTTATTTAAGGAAGGGCTTTCATACTGGAGGGGTTTGAAACAATCTCGGTAAATCATCTATCACGTTTTTAAATTGCTACTCCAAGACGATTTTACCCAGTTTTAGGGAGACCTCTCGTAGTGAAGGGGTTCCACAGTCCTTCCATAACCATCTGTGAGGAAGTTCCATTCCGTCCAATGTTAGGTAAAAAATAGATGCAACTTTAGACATAGGCATTTTCTTCCAAACTTCATCCATTCACGTCTATTATTTGTTTACTGCATTGGCCTCAACAACTTCCAAACTTCTCTTCCTTCCACATCCACTCTCATGTTCCATACGGCTCGAAAGTCCTTCTACATGACAACCACCAAATGTAGTTAGCTCTACCTTTTCTATATTTCTTTTTTCCTTTTTAACAGTCCGAAAATATCCATTGTTTCCATGTAATTACCCTTTCAATACGATGAACTTTTGAAAGATTTTTACTATCACCTGATGAATTAATATTTTTAGCAATGATATTTCGAACTGCAAGGACTTCAGAGACAGCATTTTTTGACCACCTTAATACGAGAGGCCTCCCCTAAAGTTGAATAATATCGTCTTTAAATAACAGGACAAAAGAAGGAAAAAAGACCGCCGGATTCAAGGCGATAACGCTCTCAGGTTCCTATGACTCACCTTCAACTGAACGAAATCGTTCGGTGTTGGCCTAATATAATACCACAGCTGACGTGACCATGAGAGAATGAATGGAGGTATATTAACACTCTGTCTCCTATGACACACCCTAAACAACAACAACAACAAAAAAAGAAATCGTCTGGTGCTAAATTAAATAAAATACCACAGTTAACGCCAACATGAGAGAAATTAATGGAGACAATATCAACTTCATCAGGCTCCTATGACTCACTTTTAACTGGATATTTCTGTCTAGTGTTTGCCCAACCTCTTCGCTCTTCGTCCAGCTGACTTTCTGATTCCATATCGTACACATAGGTCAGTTATTATCTTACCTATATCACATAATTACATAAATTCCCTCACTCTTTGATGACCTTTTTGTGCAGAGTTCAGATGAAAACTAAAAAGGATGAACAGTCAGAGATTATAAGCGTTAATGATAGTGGGAGGGTTAAAGAATAAAGAAGAGGCAGACCAAGATTACGAAATAAAATAACAGGAATAATAATAGGTTTAGAGTGTATGGGAGTGATATGGTTGGAAGAAGAAGAGGTGGTCCGAGATCGGGAAAAATACTTACAGGAAGAGAGATTATAAAGGTATACGGGAATGTGGTGGTGGCTGGAAGAACAGGAGGTGTACTGAGAAATAAAGAGGCAACATAATCTATTCACACATTTAAAGAAATATACAAATACACCAACATTAACAAAGTACACATACAAACATACAGTTGCGGTCATTAAAACGTACACACACAAGCACACACACACACACACACAATATAAGCCAAACACACATACAAACGCCCAAAGCATACACACACACACACACACACACACACACACACACACACACACACACACGCACACGCAGACACGCACATGCTTCTACACAATTTTCCGTCATTAAGGTGAAGAAATGCGTGTGACGTTTCCCATACAAGTAGTGGTGGAGTGAAGGGGGGAGGGGGATGGCATGGGATGTGATGGGGAGGGGATGGCGTGATGGGGAGGGGATGGCGTGATGGGGAGGGGATGGCGTGATGGGGAGAGGATGACGTGATGGGGAGAGGATGACGTGATGGGGAGGGGATGGCGTAGTGGGGAGGGGATGGCGTGGTGGGGAGGGGATGGCGTGATGGGAAGGGAATAAGGTGGGATGGGGTGATGGGGAGGAAAGGGAAAGAATGAGGGTGGGATAATGGGGGATGTGTGATTATTGGTAAAGGGGTGTAGGGATGAAGGAGAGAGAGGAGAGGTAGAAGGTAGGAGGAAGGGTGGGGAGATGGGCAAGAGGTATGGAGGTGGTGAAAGGTGTGGGAAGAAAGGGGAATGGCTGTAGGTGGATGGGGCTGTGAGGGGAGAGGAAGGGGTGAGGGAGTGGAGTGGGAGGGATGGGGGACGGAGTAAGGGGAGGTGGAGAGGAAGGGATGGGGGACGGAGTAAGGGGATGTGGAGGGGGAGGGATGGGGGACGAAGTGAGGGGACGTGGAGGGGGAGGGATGGGGGACGGAGTGAGGGGACGTGGAGGGGAAGGAGTGTGGGAAGACGTTAGCCTTGCACACAGGAGACTGAGATCAGTGGGAGGGGGATGGGAGGAGGGAGAGGGAGGGTAGAAGGAAAGGGATAGGGTGGGGAAGAGAGAGAGAGAGAGAGAGAGAGAGAGAGAGAGAGAGAGAGAGAGAGAGAGAGAGAGAGAGAGGAAGGAAAGAAGGATGGCTAGCAGAGAGATAGAGAATGGAAGGAAGGAAGGAAGGATGGCTAGCAAAGAGAGAGAGAGGGACGGAAGGAAAGATGGAAGTGGCAGACAGAAGAGAGAGGGAGGGAGGGAGGTAAAAAAAGGCGGCAGGTAGAAAGAGGGAGGGTCGTGGCAGCGGCTGGGGAGGGAGGGAGGGAGGGAGGGAAAGAGGAGAGTGGGGGGAAAAGAACAAGGAAAGGAGAGAGGGGGGGTTATAAGAGATGGGGGAGAGGAGGAGAGGGGGGGAAGGAACGAAGAGAGGTGGGGGGAGAGGAGGAGAGGGGGGGAAGGAACGAAGAGAGGTGGGGGGAGAGGAGGAGAGGGGGGGAAGGAACGAAGAGAGGTGGGGGAGAGGGAGGGGATGCATACAATAGGTGGGCACAAAAAAGGGGGGGACTGAGGTGAAAAGGGGGGTGAGGTGGGAAGAAGGGGAGAGGAAAATGGAGGGAAGGGGCAGGAGATAAATGATTGGGGCTACGACCAGGAAAGATAGGCTAAGTAGGCGAAGAAAGAAGTGGAAGAAAGGGAGAGAAGGGGAGGAAAAGGGGGTTGGGGAGGTAGAATGGGGGGAAATGAGTTGGGATAAGAGGCGAGTAGGGAGTGGTAGAGTGGAGGGAAGAAGGGAGGAGATGGATGAAGGAAATGGAAGGAGAGGTGGGGAGGAAAGAAAGCGAAGAAAGGAGTGGAGTGAGGAAGATAGAGGAGGGAAGAGGATGGGTAGGCAGGGGGTAAGGAGGGAAGATGATGGGTGGATTGGGGGGGGGAAGAAGGGAGAAGGATGGAAGAGAGGGGGTGACCTGAAGGACGGGTCTGTGAGATGGAGCCGAAAAAGAGGAATCTGTGGAAAATAAGAGGGATAAGGCAGGATGGGGTGAAATGGTGAAAGGAGTGGTGGGATTAGGTGGGGTCGAGTTGCAATGGAAAGCAGCAAATGAGAAAGGGGAAACGAGGAGGGGGAGTGAGGATAGTATAGATAATGAGGGCAGGATCAAGACAAGGAATATACTCAAGAATACGAAAGAGAGACAGGCTGTAAATATAGGTAAAAGACAAATCTTCATCGCAACTGACATACTGTAATATCAGTTTTGTTATATCACCGTGCTTTGCTATATATACTCATGCTGTCCTACCGTCGTGTTCATATTACACAGACATGCAAAACGTTCATTCATCAGCCAAACTGTACTACCACTGTACCGTCTCGCTGTGCTACGTTCATTAAGACATAACGTCTACAATTATAACACTACTCCATAGTCTATGTTACTGATGCAATACTCTGCCCATTTTATGCTTATTATCATCATCATCACCATCAGCCTGTTTCAGTCCACTCCAGTAAAACGATCACTCTCAGCTTTTTCCACTCTGACCTATTCATTTGTTATCCCTTAAATACCAAACCAGGAACTTTACCGAGTTTTTACCTCATCTCACAGTTCTTTCACATTTACGTGGTTCAAATTTTTGCCTTCTTATAGCTTATTTCACGTATCTTAGTGACAGAAAAAGGCAGTGCAACAGTCCCACATTCATTCTATAGCATGACATCGTGACTAGCATCATATTCTAATGTTAATCTATTGCTACAACTCAGCACTGAAGATGGAGAGGCGGCAATTTTAGGCCAACTTCTCCACCTACTTCATTCTCGCACTACATACCTAGGTTGCAATTCTTGTCAATCTAGTTATCCATGTGACACCTGCTCTACGAAGGAAGTGTCTACCCATTAGAATTTCTGCTTTATAACTATTACTCTTCTCATACAGCTACCCTACCTGTGGGATACCCTTAACCCTTTTATACCAGTGGTGTCTTTACAGCCTCTTCTTGCTAACTCCTGACGATTATACTGAGAGCAGGAGAGATTTTTCGAAATAACGAGGGTTGGATAAAGCCTCCACTAAACCTTTTAACTAAGTCGCACTCCTTGGCTCGACAAAATCGTCTGTTGGTAGCAAGGATAAAGTACGAAAATAAAGACGTCATCTGGCTGAAGGGATACAGTGGAAGTGGCAAAGGCGAATACTGTCGATTGTTTGAATATCTGGGATGCTGTTAAGATTTTGGTTTTTGCTGCCAGGACAACAGAAATGGATGATGGTAGTATATGTCTTGTTAGCACCTTCAGACTCTTATCCTTACTCTCAGCTGAAGAAAATCGTCTGGCGTTAGCTGGAATAGCATACTGGAGTTGTTCTGCCATGAAAAAGTTAATGAAGACTATTAACGCCCATGCTCTTATCTTTAGTCAGCTGAATAAAAATCGTCTGGCGTTTGCTAGAACACTACTGTTGTCTTCATCATGAGTGTTAATGGTGACTTATGAACACCCATACTATTATATTACCTTCACAGCTGAATAAAATCGTCTGGCGTTAGCTGAAATAAAACACTGAAACTGTCCTGGTCATAAAAGTGAATTATTTGATCGCTTGGATACTGGCAGTCATTATGAGGTGGTGATAATTGTGAGGAAATTCAGTTGTTGGCAAATGTTATGTGTTAAATGTTGGTATTATGAGGTGTTGTCAGCCGTGTGAAACGCTGATGGTTGGTATGATGTGCTGGAGGTAAATGTGTGTGGAACGTTGGCTGTATTAGGTTGTCTGTCGAGTGATTAATTTAAAAAGTTGGCAACAAATAAGTGGTGAGTGTTAGCGGTGATGTCAGTGTTGTGTGTGGTCATGATGGCAGATAGACAGACAGAAATTGCAAGACATTAGATATAGATAGACAGATGTAAAGATAAACAGGTAGATTGACAGGTAGAAAACAGACTGACAGACAAACTGATAGAAAGACAGAATGACATAAAAAGAAAGAGGCATATACAGATAGATTATAAGCAAAGTTGGCCACATATAGAAATACATGTGAAGTGATGAACATTTATTAGTCTCTCTCTCTCTCTCTCTCTCTCTCTCTCTGGAATGAAAAGTACTTATGACTGATGATGCAGTCAGACTGGGCACTGATGATAGAGGTGAAAAATGGTATAAATCAATAACGAGAGAGAGAGAGAGAGTTAAAATTACAATAGCCATGACAAGAGAGCCGAACAGGTCAACAATAACGAAGTAACTGACGATAAAACCGCAATTTTAGAAATATATGCATAATTATCATGTGACGTGTCCTGATAACGGATAATTTCTAAGTAATTTATCCAAGCAGACTTTTAAATCAGCTACCCCCTTCAGGATGCACCGTCAGGCAATACAGACAGAGAGGGATATATAGACAGAGAACTGAGATAGGCAGACAAACAGACCAAGAGAAAGATAAGGAAGACAAACAAAAACGGGTATATAACGAGATGTGATACGCTAAGAACAAAAATTAACTGATAAATATTACAGAACCACCAATAAACAGTACTTAATAACCAACAAAGAAAAGTATTATTGCATGATGGTAGAAGGTCTGTTTTATAATTATAATGAAAAATAATTTACAACTGTATTTCCAACAACCACTACCATTTCTAATCCATAATTTACATCGCACAGCATTCCTAACACTCCACGTCACTTCTAACATCCCACATAACCTCCAACATCCCACATAATTTCCAACATCCCACATAATTTCCAACATCCCACATAATTTCCAACATCGCCATCATCACCAACATCTAATTTCACTGCCAACATCCCATATTACATCCGACATCACAAATAATTTCCAGCATCCCAAATCATTTCCAACACCCCACGTAATTTCCAACATCCCCCAAATACCAACTACTACTTCCACCAACGTTTACAGGTCTGACCACATTCGCTGTTTCATATTGCCTAATATTTTCAAATGCGATGCACAACTTTTTTTATATTATAGTTTAGGACGCTTTTGTGTGCCTTTGTTTCGCTCGCTTCATATTTCGGGCCGACATTTTTCCTTTATTTTCGCTATTCCCATCTTTATTATTTATTCATTTATCTGTCTGTTTTACATACCTTATACGATATTTAAGTCTTTGTACTGTTTGCTAGTTTTATTCATGGCATATTTATTATCATTATTGGTTTTTGTGGTTTAGTGAAATATTAATATAATCGTGATATAATCTGAATACTTCTCTCTCTCTCTCTCTCTCTCTCTCTCTCTCTCTCTCTCTCTCTCTCTCTCTCTCTCTCTCTCTCTCTCTCTCTCTCGTTTGTACGCATGATGAAATATAATATCAGCCCCCGCACGTTTACTCAGTCACACACTGCCTCATTCACACACACACACACACACACACACACACACGATCTCTCTCTTACTATGCTCTCTTTTTCACAGTTGTAACTCTCTCACACTACTTTAGCTAGTTCTCTCTTTCCCTATGCTTCACACACACACACACACACACACACACACACACACACACATTTTATATACAAGGTTATATACACGTACACACACATACAAATACAGTATACTCCTGCTATACTCTCTCTCTCTCATTCATAGTCAACATATCAGTTTCATTTTTTTTTTTTCGTTTTGTTCCTTAATTCCTTTACTCTTTTCTTCTTTTTTCTTTTTTTTTTTTTTTTACATGATTCCACATTCATTTTGTTCGTAGCGACTTACTCTTCCTTCTTTATTTTTAGGTCCCTTAATATCAATTTCCATTTTCTCCTATTCCATTTTGTCTTAATTACACACTTGTTTTAATTTTTTTTTTGTTTACTGTAATCATCCCTACATATGGAGAATGAAAAACGGAATTGATGCAGGAAAATTAAACACACACACACACACACACACACACACACACACATGCAAGACAGCCCATAATGAATCACCTATTGGTTTTTAAGGTAATTCTATTTCTGCTAAACATCCCATCATGTCAGCCCGAATCCCATAACAAATCGTGTCCAAACCAGTGAAGGGAATAGGCCTACTAGTGACCTAATTTTAATAATCTGACTTCAACGATTTCTCCAATTCACGCAAAATTTACCTGCAATCATTCTAAATAAAATAACAAAGTGGTCCCATGACCTGAAACGGGTCGACAAGCACACAGAGTAACAAAAAAACATAAGTAACAGCAAAACTAGATAAAAAAACGAGAAAAATCAGAGTAAGGATAAAAAAAACACAACCAACAGCATAACTAGATTAAAAAACGGAAAAAAATTAGAGTAAGGAAGAAAACAAATAAGCAATAGCATAACAAAATTTAAAAAAAACGAGAAAATTAGAGCACTACAAAATCAAAACAAAAAATAAAAACATGAATAAATCGTAAATACAGTCAGATGGTATGGGCGGATCGATATTTACGGGTGGTGTTTAGTATGCAGGCAAATTTATGCAAACAAATAGAGTGTGTGGCAGAGATGGATGGGCGTCTGGGCTGGCTGGAGAATGTGGGATATGGGATTGAAATTGATGACTGAATAGCGGTAGGTTTGGCTCGAAAATGCAAACCCTTGAAAACTGCGGAAAGATTTAATTGTTGTTTGTATAGATAAATAGATAAATGTGGGGAAAAATGAATGATAAAGGTGGTGACAAAAAACAATGTGGGAAAAAGAGTGGGTGAATCATGAATAAATAGATAAATGAGTAAACATCAATACCTTTATCTCCCTACTTGATTCCCTCCTACCAACTCCAGTATTTATTACTTCCAGTTCTAAATTCTACAGTATCTCCTACTTGGCTGTCTTTCATTACTGCTTTTAATTCTAAACTCTCTTTCTTTCTCCCAATCTTTGTTTTTCTGTATCTGATTAATGTACAAAGAGTACCTGAACACACTGAAGATATAATTCCTGTATCAGTCTGAGTAAGTAATAGAGATCAGGAAATGAGTAATCACACCCGAAACTATTTTTTTAATTATTTTTCTTTCAATAACTACTTCTAATTATTAACTCCTTTCATTCCTTCTGCCTATATGTACCTGATTAATTGACTGATAGAACCTGCACATTTGCTTTACTACCAGTCTAATTATCTACATATCAATCTACCAATCAATAATCCCACACAAAGCTCTAATGTCCTTCCCGGGCCTCTTCCTCTCATTATTTCTGCTCCTAAGTCCAAATTACTATAATAAAAAATCTAATCGTACTGAACGGGCTTGATGTGGCTGGATACTGAAGAGAAATGAAAATAAAACCAGTATGGCATTAATAAAAGAGAAGTGACCATATCTAAACCAGCTTTCATTTATTACATTCACCACGTATGTCACCACCAAAACTAAATAATAAAACTGGATATTAAAAGCACGCAGCAGCCCTCCCCTTCACCACCTCCTCGTACTGCTATCCTCCCACCTCTCCCATGTCCATACAATCCCACCCACCCCCACCCACTCATTCTACCAGCACCCTCCCACCCACTCATCTGCATTCATCCTTCCCCCCCCCCCATGCTGACAAATCCACCCCATACGCTCTTACTACACCACACCTTATTCCCCTTCCTTTCCCCGCCCCAGTCACCTATTACCCTCCACCCACCCACCCACCCTCAAGCATCCCTCACTTCTCTCATTCTGACCCCATCCGTACCCAACCCACAACACACTCATTTACACGCACTTATCCCCCTGGAGTCACCATCTATTTAGACACCTACTTACCCTCATGCCTTCCCCACTCCCCCTCATTTTAACCTTTAGCCCCACTCTTTATACATTACACTTACACCCACTCATCCCCTTCCCATCACTCATTCGGAAAACCGCTCTCACCCACTCACAAATCCCTTGGCTCCTCTCGTTCTAACCCCTCAGTCCTTCCCATCTCAAAACCCACTCACTCACCCCTACTCGCCATCCATTTAGACGTCCCCATGCCAACCTCCCCATCATTTAGTCCCGCCCCCCATCCTTTCCTACAGCGCTAATCATTCATCCACCAATCACTCATTGTTCCCTCAGACACTCATCCACTCTCTCACCATCCCTGAGTATACCTTCATCCACCTCAACCATCCCTACCCACCCCACTACTCACTCTTCCATATTCCCCACTACAACCCCAGCCACTTACCTTACCACTTAGTATCCCTCATCCTTCTCTTCACCCCGTGCCACCCCATCCATTCCTACCCACCAGCCCCACCACTTCCTCACACCACTTACCCCTCTACACACCCTGACCCACCTCAACCTGCCCTACCCACCCACCCAACCACACTCATCCCAATCATCCCCCTATACATCCACCCCCACCCACTCCCCACACCCTCATCTCTTCTATACACTCTCCTCCCACTACCACCACCCTCTACAACCCACCCACCCACCCAGGGATGAGGTAATATGTCAAAAAAAAAAAAAAAAAAAAAAAAGTTACCCCAAAATAAAAAACCACGACAAAAGTTTAAGTGTTGGTAGAGTAAGCACGGTGGCCGGAGTTATGAGAAAAAAGTGAAAAAATGAAAAAAAAAAAAAAGTGGAACCTAGTATAGTAAAAAGAAATTATATATATGTAGAACAGTATATAGTTACCCTGCTGAAAAAAAAATATATGTGAATGGCGTGGAGTACGTTTATGTTCTGAGGTTAAAGCTGACTGCTACTATAGGAACTAAATATAATGAATGAATACTGGGATTAAGTTTGTTTGTATAATTTTTTTTACATATAATATCTAACTGTGTATTCATTAATCAGTCACTTCGTCTATCTCTTTATATATATCTGCTCATTAATCAGTTTATCATTTAACCAACCAGCTATCAGTCAATCAATATATCCATCTATTTATCCATCCAAGCAATCAATCATCAATCAATCAGTTCAGTCTAACTATCTGTCTATCTACCTTGCTTTTTCTTTCTTTTTGTTTTTTGACATACTTTGCGTCCTACGAAATGTTCCCAAAGAAAACATACACAAAGTAAAATATATAAAAAAAGGAAAAACTTGTTGGCTTTTTATTTTACCCTTCCCACGCTTTAAAGACCATATTTAGACAGGGAACGATTCGGTGTAGTAAAGAGGTAAAACATTTGCCATACATAGAATGAAAAACACGACTGAAACACAAAAATCATCAGTCACGTCAGAAACAAACACGCCAGCACTATTTTGATGGCTATGAAAACACACACACACACACACACACACACACACACACACACACACACACACACGTACGACAGATTAGGCTATCACACACACACACACACACACACACACACACACACACACACACACACACACGTACGACAGATTAGGCTATCACACACACACACACACACACACACGTACGACAGATTAGGCTATCACACACACACACACACACACACACACACACACACACACGACTTTAATCAGGAGTAGCCATAAACCATTCTGTATGAGCTGTGTGTGTGTGTGTGTGTGTGTGTGTGTGTGTGTGTGTGTGTGAGAGAGAGAGAGAGAGAGAGAGAGAGAGAGAGAATTTTGTGTGTGTGTGTGTCTGTGTGTGTGTGTGTGTGTGTGTTAAGTCCGTGTGTGCGTATGTGTGTGTGGAATTCGGCTGCCCCCCATGCCGCCTGAGTCAAATGGCGCGCATGTTTGTAATTTTGCACATAGAGTGATGAATGGTTGTGGTGTTAGTGCATATCACCCGCTCTCCTAAACGCTCCACTTCATTTCCCTCTCTACCGCTACCTTATTTTATTTTTAGTGTCTCGTTTGTCTTTATTTTTCATTGTTTTTTAAGTGACTTCCGCTTCTAAATGATTTGTTTTATTTCGTCCTCTTTTTCACATTTCACTTTTTTACTTTTCTTTTTGTCCTTTTATTTGTTTTCTCCATTTTCAGCCGCTCCTTTTTTCTTTTTTTAAATTAATTCTTTCTTTTTCTTCCTTACTTTTTTTTTCTTGCTTTCTTTATCGTTTTTGTTGTAACCTCAGTTCTGGATATTCTAATGTTTGTTAATTACTATATTTTCATACCAATTAACCCTACGATCATTCTGATTTCTCTTTATAGCCTCACCTTCTTCTAACTGTTGCCTCTCATGTCTTTTCTGATTTTTAAAAACTTTCTAATTCTAATAATTTTACTTGATACTAAAATGGTATCGCCTCTTAAAAGCTTCATTTTCCTCATTTACGTCTTCTTCCCGGTATTATCTCTTTCTTCCCAGTCACCTAGTACTTATCACTTTGAATATCTTTCTTGCAATAACGTCTCATTTCTGTATTCTTTTTTATTTTTTTTATTTTTAATTCGCACCCGATCCTAATCACTTCACTCTACCATCATAATCTTTTTTTTTTCCTTTTTAATTTCGTGTCATTTTCACTTTATTTTTTATTTTCATATTGTGGCATCTCCTCCTATATCTTCACTTAACACATTTTTTTTTCCTATTAAGCCTTATACACTTATGGTAGTTTTGTTTTTGCTTGTTTTATTCTCGCATTATATTTCTCTATTTCTTGTTTTAGTTCCTTATTGGCTTTTATTTCGCCTTTTTTTTTTTAACTATCTGAAATGCTCAACTTTATTTTACTTTTTCAATTCTCTGTTTTGATTTTCGATGTGCTCCTAAAGTCTCTGTCTGTCTGTCTGTCTGTCTGTCTGTCTGTCTCTCTAATACTTTTAGTCTTTTTTTGTCTTTCATATCAGTGGCTTTGTTCTAACTGTATATGCTCTTTTTCATATCACTCCAAATATTTTTTTCTTCTGCTTGTCATTTTAGTACTGTCTGCTCATGAAGGCTCAAACCCAGTCTCATTTCATTTTTTCATCTTTAAGTTTGACGTTTCTTGTGCCTTCTCTCCTTCGTTTTCATTCTTTTTTTCTTTTTCTTTTTTCAGAGGCATCTACTGTTACAACACCACCAGATCCAAAAGGTTTACATTAATTTCACTATACCGAATTAGTTTTTTCCACTTTTTTCGTTTGTAAAATTCTAGTAGAGCTGATCTAATGCGCAACTTTATTCTTGTTCTTCCTTCGCAGTTTTTTTCTTCTCTTTTCAGAAGAGTTCGTTTCTAAATGATTCTCTAGTTTTCATTTTCTTATCAGTTATTTCTTCTTTAGCTTCTCATCTTTCCAGTTGCGTGATAGCTCAAGACCCACTATTCAATGCTCCACTTTTCCTCACTCCCTTACTAGTTCCTTTACTGTGCAGACCTTTCATTTAAGCTCATTCTACTTCCTAATGTTTCGCTTTTTTTATTTGTCCCTCATTATACTGAAGTTTGCTCTTCAGCATTTCACCACTCACATTATTCCATGTTTTTAAACCTAACATATTTTTCCTTTTTAACATCCCTATTAACAGAGTTCGCAGTTAGTCCACTCGTTTTTAAACATTTCTCTTCGTTTTACTCTGTTCTCATTTTTTCTCTTTCGGCTTCCCATTTCTTTTTCATATTAATATAATCGTATTAGCATGTCACTTACAGTACTGCTTAATTTCATTCTTTGCTATGGATGTTTTGGTGTTATACTGAAGATGACACCAAATGCTATTGTTTAGATCAGAGAAATTATAAAGTTCAAAGGTTTAAGAAATTTTTAACTAATCCTTTCCTTGTTAATGATGAAATGAAGCGTCTTTCGTGGTCAGCATCAGGCGATTATGTTTAGAGAAATTCTAGCTGTAACAGTCTTTCTCATTTTTTGTAAGGAAAGTATACATATTTACAGTCATGGAAATAGCATAGAAGAAGGGAAATAAAAGGTGTTCTAATCTGACACTAAAACGAAAGAAAAAGGGAAAGAAAAGGATAGCATAAAAACAAATACAAAAATACAGAGATAAATATACACATACACAACACAGACAAGACCATGATCCTTTTGAGAAAGAGGTGGGACGGCAAAACTTTTTCCGCCTGTCCGGTACAAAGAAGTTCTGTCAGTAGTGGGATTTCTAGAATGTAATACAAGGACGAAGGCATTTGAGAACTTTGACGTTATTTCTTAAAGTCCTGATAATATTTTCCATCATGACTGACAGTGGGATTGTGATGCATTTTCTCTTATTACTTCCTCATTTATGACATTTCTCCGTGTCTGTCTATGTCTATGATCCACCATCAACAAAATCATCCCTAGACTGTGACAATCCACTGCATGACAGAAGGCATCTCCCAATATTGTCTGTTTTATATGCTACTTGTTAACCTGCTCTACGTCTGGCAAATATGTGTGCACATTCCTCAGTCTGGTTCTCTTCCCTATTTCTTCCTCTCATGACATCTTTGACATCTGTCTCATCTGCAAATGTGGTGACCTGCCCTTAATGTCTGAGTTTACTGAAGACAATTTCTAACACCAGACGGCACGAACGATCTCTTCTAAATGTAACATAAATTTTATGTATGTAGCATAAACACCATATCATAAGACGTTCGCGTACTGAGGAGAAAAACGTAGTGCAGTTATCTTCTGATCTCCTCTTTTACCCTAGATGTTTTTCTTCTTACTCACTCACACGATACTTAACATTAGGCAGGAATGTTCAAAGCACTTTTAAGTTACCGTTTCGAGAGTCTATCAGTCCAACTTTCTTAGCCTTCAGTAGAACGGGAAGGCACACTGATTACACACAAAATATTTAGAGAGAGAGATGCAATCTACTCCCTGGTGCCAAATAATCTACTTTTAAAAAGCTCTTCACTTCATTCATGTTTTTCGATTGACCTCCTTATCAAGAATTATCTGTGCATTTTAGCTGTCCGTCCTTAATATACAGGTACATTTTTTAAAACTTTCTTAAAACTTAACCTTCCATGGTCATTTATAAGGCTGAAGAAAACCATGAGATATAAATTTGGTGTCCTAAGCCTACATCAAATTCCCCAGGTATGTCAGCTATGTGCTGTAGTTCCTCACTCGGTTTACGGAAATGTATCGGTTATTCCAAAACTATTCAGACCTTCGCCATCTATGCTTATTCCTTAGACAACATAGTCTAAGTGTTTGGAAATCAAATCTATACCTGTAATGAGTAACTCAAGGGTATTTGTGGCGTGCTGTCTAGTACTCTAATTGGTAAGCCTTAGGACTAGCATTAATGTCTTCTCTGAAGTAGCTGCACACAGCTGCTTTAATTTTTCCTACAAATTGCCTAAAAGTTTAATTTTGCTCTTATGTAGTGTCTCAGTATAAAAAGAACCAAATCCTTTATTCCCAATCAAGGAATGCCATGCAAAGAGGCTTTTGGACTTTCTCCTTAATTATGGTATTTTGATAAAAACTTGAGTATGATCTTTAGTTAATGGATCACCACAAAATCCTACATCTTTCTGACAGCTTCTCTCAACTCTATCTTAGTTTCTGTGTATACCTCAAGGACATCTAAAATATTTCACTTAACTAGATACTTCACTTAACATCGTCTATAATTTTTTTTTTAAATCGTCTGTGTCTGTCTTTTTTTTTTTCCCCTTTAAATATCACACTAAACACCTTAAACTCGGTGGTGTCTGTCTGTCTGCTTGCCTGTCTGTCTACCTGTCATATTCCCCCCCCCCCCCGGGCTGTCACGTCCCTCAGAAGGCCATTCGTGTCCTCATAAAACAACCAGGGAGACAAGAGGCACCCTTGTCCTAGGCCCACTCCCTTACCCCTTCACTACGATTCTCCCTATTGCCAAATGATTTAATCCAGCTTAGGGGTAATCTCTCACACTGGAGGATTAAAAGTGATCTGCATCAGCCTAACCCATTCAGAACAATTATGTCTTTCATGTAATATACGAGTACTTTCTTGCTACAGACAGACAATTTTAGTCAGTGACCACCCACACTATCTTCATCTCTCCTCATTGGCTAACTCTTTTTTTTTTTTTTTTTTTTTTAAATCCCTAATTAAACCGCAAAACATTAAACAGTCCTTCCTCTTCTATAAATTTTCTACAATAATGTTCCATGCCATAATACATCGCCTGTCACTCAAATTCCCTTTCACTTTCTGCTTTCCATTCAAACTTCAGTCTGTATCATCCTTTTCCACAAACATACACATTCTTCACCAAAACATCACGCTTTATAGGCGTGGGATGCAACGCATCCCACGCCTATAAAGCATTAAAAAATATTCAACTGACCATCCCGTTCAACTTTTAACCTCGATATTTCTTCCTACAGCCAATAAAACAAGCTATTCACAACGTCTTCCCTGTTCCATAAATTCTCCTGCAAAATTCCCCATCTGACCATGCCTTTATTCTTTGCCTGTAACCCATTTATACATCTACCTTCAATTCTAAAAATCTTCCTTGTTATCCTTAATGAACTGTTTTCCATATTTAACCAAAACATCCCCTCTATCCATGTTATTTCATGATTTTAATGGTTCTTACATCTATCCTTTATCGTAACAGCAATTCCCGGTCTCGTTCATGCTCAACAAATATTCAGTTTCCACCAACCGGATTCTCTCTGTGCATGACGCAATTCCACGTCTGTAACCAATTTTTATGCATTCTCACGATTACAACTCTTCTTCTTATCCTTCATGAAATTGCTGTCACTAACCTCCTTTCTGTTCCACAAATGTTTAATCACCACCAAGGCGTCCCGTTTCTCTCAACTTTCAGGGGCGCCAGAGAAACAGTTATTTATTCCATTCCCCTCAAAATTCTACATCGTCAGGTCTTGTAGATTCAGCAATTAATCATATCGTTTCCCTGACAACATTATCTTGAAATACAGAACAAACTAATTCTATTTAGCTAATCTCAATTCTAACTTTTCATTTTACTTACAAGTTCCTGTATACCGTGTCCCCTCAGATCAATAGTGTAAATGGCTTACGTACCTGAAAGAAAAACGAAAATCATGGTTAATACTAATACCGAAGAAAAAAAAAAGATTCTCATGCACAATTTACATGCTTTACAAAATGAACTTCACACCTGCACCTAGACACAGAAAGGTACGCCACTAAATAATAAATGATCGGTCCAGCAATGTTCGTGTTCAGTTCTGGTGCTAGCATGACTCAGGCAGGCAGTTCATGCACGAAGAATTACACAAAAACTACCCCAATGACCTCTGATAATACTGATTGTACATGGGGTTTTGCCTCTTACTTTTCCCAGTTCTGTAGCTGAATACATATACTGCAGCAGCTGAATTTTCCACGGGGTATGTCACTGCTTCTTGGGTTGATTTATTTTACAAGAGAATGTTGTTAAATACCGTGTACAGAAAAGCACGCTATGCCATTCCTGACGCAGTCCAGGAGGGTGAAATTGAGCAGAGTAAACCTGGGACCTTACTATGCATTTTGGCTTTTACCTATTATTTTGTATATATTATCACGATATAACGTAGTACAGTCGATCTGGCCTCTTACAGACAACACAACTGGTTAACTATGAAATACTACTACTGCCCAATACATATCCACCTAAACATAATCAGCAGAATAAAAAGACAATATATCTTACAACTTCCACAGAACACTGCAGTTGGCCCTTTGTGTACTGAAAGTCTCTCTCTCTCTCAGCTGCACAAAATCGCTTGGAGTTGGCCAAATTTTGCTTCTAAATTTTCGTCCTTGTCGTCTAATGATTAACTGAGACAGGCTTTACGGGAGAAATATTAGACGTTCTTAAACACTCCTCGGCGCAAGGATGAAGTTGTCTGTAATGCATTATGCTCATACTTGACGCGTTTTAAAATGTACAGACATTATTATCATTATTATTATTATTATTATTATTATTATTATTATTATATTACTGCAGCACCCTTTCTGGTATTCAACATATGCGAAACTATTTAGGCACCCTCATTTATAACTATACAAGTACCATCATTTATAAGTTTAAAGGTGCCCTTATTTATAAATATACAGGTACTCTCATTAGTAAATATACAAGTGCCCTTATTTGTAAGTATACAGGCACCCTCATTTACAAGTATAATAGTACCATCCTTTATAAGTATACATGTAACCTCATTTATAAGAATACATGTACCTTCATTTTTAAGTATACAGGTACTGTAATTTATATGTCTACAGCTAGTCTGATTTATAAGTACTGTAAACAGGTAGCCTCATTTATAAGTACACAAGTACCTTTCATTTTTGCAGGTTGTACCTCCATTTTTAAGTATACAGCACCGTACAGTAAATGCATTTCGCAGTACGGTAACTCTTAACTGAAATCTTTACGCGTACAACATCAATCTTGAACTCTTCATCGTGTGCAACATGCAGAGATCCCTGAACAATGTGTCACAACAATGGCTTGCTCGTAAGGTCGGGATGGAATGTGGCCCAAAGGAAGGAGAACAGACAAAGTTGCAACACATTTAATATCCCCCTCCTGTTCATAAAAACTTCAAAACTAGCCCCCTCCTGCCTCACCACCACCACCACCACCAACCACCATCATCACCACCATCATCATCGTCATCATCAACTTGCCAATTCTTTCTCAACTCATCCTTTCAGTACAAGAACGTCCTCATAGTTTATTACTGCTGCCTCCTGAAGATTTTACACAGCTCAGACATGGAGTTGGATGGTGATATGCAAGTCTTCCATTAACCCTTTCGCTGTGTATAAGACGTATCCCGACAACGCTGAAGAAAATCGTCTGATGGCAGTAAAAACAAAATACAAAAGACATAATACCGAAAGGGTCAGCTTGCCGATGCCCCTCTCCCCCTTCCCAATTTCAACTTTTTACATCTCCTTCCTTTTACTTGCCAAATCCCCCCCCTCCCCCTGTTCTTACTCGGTGCAAAATTCTTAACCCCCCGCCCCCCATCACACCATGAAATCTTCCAGTGCCCCCCATTTCCAACGCCTCATATCTTCTTCCATCTTTTTACCAGACTCTCCCCTCCCCCCTCCCCCGTCTCTCTAGTCGCAAAATCCTTGACCTCTCTCCCCTCCCCCTTCCATTAAACTTGCCAAGTCTTCTGCACCTTCAACTTTTCACATCTGCCATCTCGTCCCCTTCATCAAACTAGTCAGATCTCTCCTCCATACCCCAAGTTGCCAAACCCTCCCCTCCCCCCCTCCTTCAGCTTGTCAAATTCTCACCCTAACCATTAACCATGTCGAAACCCTCTCACCTCAACCCTTTTAATCCGTAGACGTATTTTTCGATTTTAATTTTTGCTACCAACCAGACAATTTGACTAAGCTTGGGTAAGACGTTCAAGACTGGTAATGTTACGGATAGAATTCTTATTTGATCTAAATCATTTTCTGGTTGCAAGGATAAAATCAACAAAATGTGTTACCGGATTTAAAGGGTTAAGTTAATGAAACCTCTTACTCCTTTCACCACCACCATCATCATCATCATCCAGGCCTCTCTGCCCACTAAGGATAGCTTTTTTTTTTTTTTTTTAATTTGTCAAAGCACTCCTTCAGCTTGTCATAATCATCACCACCACCATTAAAGGTATCAGTAACACTACCCCCCACAACCATTTTTCAACTTTCCAAATGTCGCCCCCTTTTGCAAAATCAACGCTTTTTCACCAAGCAATATTCCCTCTCCCCTTTCTTTCGACTTGCTAAATCGTCCCTCTCCCCCACCTCCCCTCTAGCTTTCAAAATATCGACCCCCCTTCTTCGCCTTTCAAAAATCCCCGACCCCCCTTTTCGCTTTGCAATAATCAATCCAGCGTCCTCCTTTTCTCAGCCTGTCAAATTCTCTCCCTACCCCCCCCAAGACTTCAGATGTTGCAAATGGGTGGTTGTGGTGTGAGAAGACCGGCGTGCAGGGCAGGTGATGGGCCAGGACTCGAACCCAGGACCAGGTAGTCTAGGGGAGAGAAGGGTACCAAGAAGCCGTATTCTCGCTGGGTTTGGAGGATTTCTTTGCACGTTTTTCTTGGTGATTTATCTCTATATATAGCAGCTTACTGTTGGCTTGTACTATATATCCCATCTCTTTTGATTCTGATTGTAAATAATATCAACAAGAATACATTACTGCACCACTTACAGGTATATAAAACAAGCCAGAAATGGTGTAAGGGAGCCTCTTTCCACATTTATCAATGTTCTTGAGCATAAGTTCTATATATGACTGCTGGTTTATTCTCTTAAATTCGCTTATACACCTGCTGAGCACTTATCAACCAATCTGAGGTGAAATTCAAACGAAAAAGTACGAAAAACAAAACTGTCCGATAAAAGGAAAATGCCATGGAGTCCTGATTATACTGCAGACTAGTTAACCCTTTTGTTGCAGTTGGTATATTTCCTTGCTTTACTGAGGCTAATACCAGAGGATTTTGTTCACCTCAGAAGAACGCCAGGAGGGAAAGGCATCGGTAAACCCTCTCTCTGCTAATGGTGTACTTAGGAATTCTGACAATGCTTCCACCAGACGATCTAGTTCGGCTGAGGGAAATCTTAGTCGTTAAAAGGCTATGATCCTTGAAAAGTATGGTTAAGATCCTCGATAAATATGATTAAGAATCTTTGGTAAATATGGATCAAGGGCACGACACAAAAATGGGGGGCTGTGATAGGTTAGGAAGGAGGGAAAAAGGTTAGGGTTGGGCGATGGGAAAAGAAGGGGCAGGAGGGAACGGTGGAGAGAGGGGAGGGATGGAGAGAAGAGAGAGAGAGAGGGGGGGGGCGCAGGACACCGGGACAGGGCACAAAAAAGGGGGGCTGTGGGAAGGGGGGGTGAGGCAAGGTTTGGTAGGTGTGAGCGATGGGAAAAAGGCTGGATGGGGCGACGGTAAGGGTAGGTTTTAGGGTTAGGAAGATAGAGGAGGGAGGGTATGGGGGGGTGAAGATGTGGGAAGGAGGTAAAAGGTATAGGGGAGAAAGGGAAGTTAAGGAGGAGAGAGAACTTTGGGAGTGGGGCGAGGAAGAGAAGTGGAAAATGAAGACAGAGCAAACAGAAAGAAGGAAATGAGAGTCAATAACTGAGGGAATGAAGGAAGGGAGGAAGGAGGGAAGGAAGGAAGGTCAAGTGGGAGGGCAGAGGGGGGCTAAAAGGAAAGGCAGAATGAGAGGACGAGAAAAGGGGGAATGGGAGAAAGAGCGGGGGAGAGGGAAGGTGGGAAGGGTGAAAGGAAAAGGAGGGGTGAATGGGAGATAAGAAGGCGAAAGGGGCTGGCCCAAAAGGGGGTATGGAAGAGAAAGAGGCGGGGGGGAGGGGGGCCAAAAAGGCATGGATAAACAACTGATAAAGATGAAAGAGAAAGATGGGGAGAGAGGGGAAGAGAGATATGGAGGCACTAAAGGAGAGACGGGGAGAAAGAGAGGCGGATGGAGAAAAAGGGAGAAAGAGAGAGGGATAGAGAAAGGGAGGGATAAAGAGAGAGAAAAAGAGGGAGAGAAAGATGGATGGAGAAAGATGGAGAGATAAAGAGGGTTGGAGGAAATGACTGAAAAAGATGGAGAGAGAGAAAGAAAGGGATCAGGATAGGAGGAAGAGGATAGAGAAAAAATAAGAATGGATACAATTACAGAATTACACGGGTACACAGACCATACAGACATTATGGTCCTAGATCCTAAGTGATAAAAACCTAGTATTAATTGAGAGACTTATTCGTCTATCATGGATGTATAAGAATAGGAGAAAAAACAGAAGCGGATGGAAAGAGAGGGATGGAAGGAAAGGATAGGGGAGAGAGAGAGAGAGAGAGAGAGAGAGAGAGAGAGGACTGGAAAGAGAATGGGAGGGATTGAGAGAGAATGAGAGAGGGGGATTACGACAGTAAAAAAGAGAAATGGCGACAGGAGGAGACAGAAAGGGAGGGAGGAAGGAAGGAAGAGAGGAAGGGAGGGAGGGTGAGAGAGAAAAGGACGGGTCAGGATAGGTCGAAAAGGCCATGAAAAAAAGGTTATGGAGGAGAAGAGAGGGAGGGAGGAAGAAGGGGAGGTAGGAAAGAAGAGTTAGGGAAGAAGGAAGAAATGAAAGGAAGAGACGGGGGAAGAGAGGAGAGGATGAGACGTAGGAAAGGAACGTAGGGAGGAAGAGAGAGATAGCGATAGAAGGCAAAAAGGAGAGGTAAGGAGGGAAGGAAGATGGTGAGGTAAGGAAGAAGGAATGCAGAGAGGTAGAGACGAAGGTGAGGTAAGCAATGAGAGATGGAAAGGGAGGGAGGACAGATGTAGGGAAGAAGGGAAGTAGGGAGGTAACGAAAATGGGAAGTAAGAGAGGCAGAAAGGGAGAGGAGAAGAGAAGGAAGGTAGGGAATAGGAGAGGCAAGAAAGAATGGAAAGCAGAGGTGGAGGAAGGAAGGGAGGTAGGTAGTAAGGGAGGAGGGGGAGGGTAGGGAGGGGAGAGGAAGGGGGATTATGAGACGAGTAGGGTGTTGGTGGTGGCTCCCCTACTGAATGCCATTTAGGATCATGCATGGGGAGGTCAGGCAGGCCGCAGCTTGAGAAGGGGACACTGGAGGCATGAGAGAGAGAGAGAGAGAGAGAGAGAGAAGCTTTTCCAGACTGCACACCTGGCTCTCATTATTGGAAACAATTTCATTTTACCTTCAAATGGTCCGGCCTAGATATTAAACTGAAATACATATCCGCGATTCATATCAAAACTTTAATAAGAATAAATATGGAGAGAGAGAGAGAGAGAGAGAGAGAGAGAGATAATGGCAAAGATAAGTGAAGTGTAGGAAAAAGCGAAGAGGAGGAAGAAGAAAAGGAAGAGGAGGGGTAGAAGAGGAGGAGGAAGAAGATAAGGGGGGAAAGGAAGAAAGGTCAAAGCCATGTGAATGGAGAGGAGCTAAGAGGAATGGCGGAGGAAGAGGGAGGGGTGAGGGAGGAAGAGGAAGAGGTGTTAATGGAATGAAAGAGAGGAGGGGTAAGGAGCTGGGAACTTGCGGTGAGAGAGAGAGAGAGAGAGAGAGAGAGAGAGAGAGAGAGAGAGAGAGAGAGAGAGAGAGAGAATACTGAAAACGATCAAGGCCATATACATAAAGGAACTTAAGTAACCTAATCATGAAGCTATCTTATTCTCATTATTAAAGCAATGTTAATATTTACTACTACTCATCCATCTTCAGGTAATATAAACTGCTACAATTAACGTGAAGCCTTACAGGAGTCAAATACTTCAGACTTTAATTAGACATATACTCCCACAAAAGCACAATGTGGTTATAGGTTCATTCCAGTTCCGTTACATTTTCTTAAAGTTTATCATTATCATTTTTTTTTCTCTATCAATTTTTATTAATTAATTGTTGAGGGGTGACATGGGGAAATTATAGCATGAATATAACCGTTCGTTACAAGGTCTACCCAAAACTAAATACAGTCATCGAGCACTAGTTTGGAGAAAAATTGTTACTGTATAAAAGGGATTTAAGGCTATTTTTTCTAAATCTTTTGCTTTAAAGAGTTTACCAGAAACTTTAAAAAAATGTCTGATTGTAGCATGAACACAGTAGGAAAAACATCAAGGTACTGAAGAGATTAATAGGCTTACCGTATCTTTTTAATATAAAATTTTCCTACATTTTTCTGAAAACTGTGAAACATCTACACTTGCTCTACAAGAGCAGAGCAAGAATGGTAAAGATGAGACAATAATAAGACAAGCAGCGAAAAGTGACTGGAATGCTGGAACAAAAATATAAAATCAAATGGCACACTGCAAACCAAATAAAGACAAAACAGTAGAGATGAGGACCAAATAATAGCAAAAATACAGAAAATAAGAATGTAGGGAAGAAACAAGACAAACATTATACGCAGTTAAAACATGCAAAACAGTAGGGAAAATAGAGAGAAGAATAGTAGCCTAATACAGTAACGGCACATTAGTCCATATGAATAGAAAATAATAGTAACAATGACAGACTAGCAGTAGTAATGTAAACGTGACAACAATATACACTATATTGGACTAATGGAACAAAAACAGTGCGATAAATAGGATAGTATTGGAACGCTCTAAGGTAAATAATGGAAAAAAAAAAACGGAAAGACAGGAGAACAATATTATAAAACCAATGGTACAAATTATAAAAACTGTGGAAATCATGTGACAAGAAAAGTATCAAATTTGTAAAGCTCCCAACAGTCACACTACTGGGGGATCAGGCGTAAAATTTTTGCCAGGGATCTCTTCATAAATCCAATAACTCGATATGGTCCTTCTTTTCGAGATAAAAAACAAAAATAAACAATTAAACAAACAACCATAAAAATAAACAGAAAGAATAGCCATAAATATAAACAGAAAAAATATATGACATAGAGTATATATCTCAATCTGAATCATACATGTGTACTCTTTAAACCTGAGCAAATCCCCCAAAGTCTCTAACCTAAAAGAAAAAAAAATAGTTGTTGACATTAGAAGCAATAATACACCATCAATCATGACGTCATTATTCTTGCTAACTCCAGACGATTTTACTCAGCAAACGGAAAAATCTCATGCTGAAGGGGTAAATGAAGTCTATATCTTTCCATTAAATTTCACAAAAATATCTAAGCTGATTATAATTTCTTGGATGTAGCCAGGTTTTTTATACGTACTTGAATAGATGAGATAAATCGTGCCATTTTTAGCCAAAGGTCATACGTATCCGAGTGAAGTAATTACAATGGTAAATATAGCTGAAATAGCCGTATAAATGTAAAGCGTATTAATGTATGGAAATGAGCTCCAGGTATAAAAAATATGCAGATACACTATCACACAAACGGAAAATTTACCCCTCTCGTTTCTCACATACACACAAATTTCTCATACAAATACACAGGCAATTCACACGCACTTACAAATCTCTCTCTTTCTCTTTCTCTCTCTCTCTCTCTCTCTCTCTCTCTCTCTCGAAATAAAGATGTATATAATGGAGTTATATACACTTTATAAAGAACCTATTACCAAGCACTATACGTTGAAAAGTGTCGAAATTAATGCTGCATAAATCCAATGTTGCAAAAACTGACGAAACGAAAGTTAGACAATGTAAGAAAAAACGTAAATTTAGAGACAAGGCAGAAAACAATATAAACATGCGACTAACATTACTATAAAATGCTAAGAACGTTCAATTAATGCAAAGAAAACCAAAGAACATTATTAAGGAAGTTGATGTAAATAAATGAAAAAAAAAAGATGAAATACTTTACCTATCAAACTAAATATTAAAATGATTATATGAATTCTGTTACGAATGTGTAATGTTGAAAAAATGTTATTAATGCAGAAAAAACTAACGAAAAAAGAATGCTGAAAATAGTTAAACGTTCGTATTATGAAGTAAGCCACCAAGATAAATTTTTGCATTTCCTGCTTTTGCTTTTTTTTGTGTCGCTGACCATTTCATACGTCTGAGAGAGAGAGAGAGAGAGAGAGAGAGAGAGAGAGAGAGAGAGAGAGAGAGATGCAAAAGCGAGGGCGAAAGAGGAAGAGGAGAGAGAATGGAAAAGAGGGAGGAAGGGAGGGAGAGGAACAGAGACCGAGGGAATTGAGAATGATAAAAGGGAAGAAAAAGAGAATGAAGTCAGAGAGAGAGAGAGAGAGAGAGAGAGAGAGAGAGAGAGAGAGAGCACAGATTGAGGCTGATTGAAAAAGAAGGCATAGGAGTTACTGAATGAGAGTAAGAGCCAGAGAAATTGATAGCCCGGGAATCTAAAGCCAACAATAAATGAAGGAAAATAAATAAACCGTGGAAAATAAATTGAGGAAATAAATAGAATGGGGAAGATATAACCAAGAATAAATTGTGGAGCAAGAAGTTGCAAAATAAATGGAGAAAGCAAAAGTATGAAAAAAAAGTAATTTAAACACGAGATGAGATGCACAGGATTTTAAAAAGTAAATTAAACCATAGGAATAAATAACAAAGTAATATGAGGAAATAATACGAGAATAAAAGACATGGGACTAAATTAAGATACAAGAGAATAAAGCAGAATTAATGGGATACCAAGAGAAAATCGCTCAAATAAATGAAGCAGCGGAATATACAATAAATAAGTTTAAATAGTGAGAAAAATAGCAAAATAAATTGATGATTATGTTAAACTGGAATGGAAGTGAAAAGAGAATAAACTGAGAAATAGTAAAAAAAAAAATCGGAAAAAACTACGAAAATTGAATGAATAAGAAATAGAAAACAGAAAACATCGAAAGCTAAGAAAAAAAAAAAACTGATGAACTGAGATGTAATTGAAAATAAAAGAATATATCGGAAAAGAACTAGAAGCATGAGAAAATGACATAATAAAATGAATAACTTGAAATGCACTGACCGAATAACATAGTAATTGCAAAAAAAAAAAAAAAAAAAAAAAAAGCCGGATGGGTAATAGTCGAGTAAATCAAGAGAAAATAGCAACATACAATGAAAAAAAATATGGCAGAACAAACTGGGAAGGAGGAGAAAATAGAATATAATTAGAAGCAAAAAAAAAAAAAACTACGAGAATAAATCGGGAAACAGGAGAAAATGCAAGAATAGAAAAAAAAAGAAAAGAAAAAGAAATGGCAAACATCATATACTGAATAAAATTAGGGCACTGAAATAAATAAAGCATGATATGAATTAAGTATACAAGGCGTTAATAAAAAAAAAAAATCGGATAGGTGCACGAATATACTGAAGAACAGACACTAAAATAAGAGATTAAAACATAAATTAAGTACAGGAGCACGTCGAAATACATCAACAGGGGAAGATGAAGATCCGAGTTCATGGAGGAAAAAATATAAAATAATTCTTCAGAACCAGAATTAATATTAATAGCCAAAAGAAAACACCATAAGAGTCAGTTACATAACAAAACACCTGAATCTGAAGAAAAATATTACCAAACTAAAAATAAATAAATAAAAGCTAACCAGCAGAAATAAAGACCCAAAGGAATTTATCACCAGAAAAAAACTGCTAAAATATTCAAAACTTAAAACAGAAATTCAAAGAAACCATATAGACTAACAATTCTACGTCCAGTCGCTGCAAAAAAACTAAAAAAAAAAAAATGAAAACAATAACAAATACATTCTTATGTTAGAATCCAGTAACTGCAAAAAACAGAACCACCACAAGAGAACTCTAAATAACTAACAGGTCTATATTAGAAAAATTAAGAAAACTACAATTATAAGATAATTACAGAAATATGTCTTGTGAAGAATATGTATACATAGACTCTATATACAGATAACAGCATATTTAACTCTGTCTGTGCGATAAATACCTACGTTCGTCCATAGCAATTAACTGGCCAATGATAAAAGTAACCGACAATGATCAGTAATGTACAAATAGACAAAAATCAATACTCCAGCATTTTTTTTTAATACACAACATAAAGCGTTTGGATCGAGGGCTGCATATTTCCTGCCAAAACGAAATATTTTTAACGTATTGCATATCAAAACAAAACAGCTGGCACCAGACTAAATTAACAGTTACTCAGAATTGCCAGACATACTGAAGAAATATCCTCAAGTTCATAACTGTGGGCAACGATGTATCTTCTGCTGAAATACATACAGGCAGATCATGTACGAAAGTAATAATGAAAAAGAGTCATGGGTCAAGTAAGTACAAATAATAATAAATAAATAACCCAATAAATGAATAAATGATGACAACTTAGTCAGAAAGCCTCTGACGTTATATAATCCTAAGGAAAAAAATGTATTCCGGTACGAAATTTATATATATATATATATATATATATATATATATATATATATTCAAGTTTGCATTTACGTAGCTTAAAATGATGATACATATCGTTTAACAAAAAATTTCTATATTTATACAAAATAATTCCCACAAGCTATTTTAATTCTACTGATACATTCAGAACTATGCATCACAAGGCAAGAATCGTGCATGCTGATATATTCCTGTATCCAAATAGAAACAGTGTGGAAAAAATACACACACACACACACACACACACACACACACACACACACACACACACATGCCGGATGATTGATAGGTAACTCTGAAAACATCTGATGGTAGATATACAAACTGGAGTGGCCTATATATATATATATATATATATATATATATATATATATATATATATATATATATATATATATATATATACTTATTTATTAGTCTGTGCCATCTGTGTGCATTCAGTTTCCAATATACATCCATACCCCCCCCTCTCTCTCTCTCTCCTGCCGTTGTCTGCCTATATGCCTATCTGTCTGGATCTGTATCTGTCTGTCTGTCCCTGTCAGTGTGTGTGTGTGTGTGTGTGTTTATTTGTGTATGCGTTTATCTTTCTGTGTCCGTCTGTCTGTTTCCAATTTTCAGTTACTTTTTAATGCAGTCAGCGTTAGACCTGGAACTGACTCATGTTTTGTTGTATTTGTATCTGGTGTCATCCGTTCAGTGTAGTCTAAGAACCATTCGGATTTTTCCTCCTTTTTTTATGGTTTTATATAATTTCAGTTTTTCTTTGCCGCTTAATGAGGAACCAGGATTTTTCTTTTTTTTTTTTTATAGGTTTTCAATGAAGTGTAGGAAAGATCAGGAAGTGTGTTGTTTTTGTTACTGTTGTTACTAGTTAATATTTTGTTCACATTTAAATCTTTTCAGCGTTGTTTTGATGATAACCGGGATTGCGTCACTGTTTTTGCTGCTGTTGTTGTTGCTGGTGTTGTTATTGTTGTTGCTGTTTCTGTTTCTGCTGTTACTCCTGTTGCTGAGTATATGTGTTTGCAGATATGTGCTTGAGATTATTTATTTATATTTCATTTGCTGAATATTTGCCAGTAGTTTGTTGGACGCTGTCTGATTAATTGCTTGTGGAAAGTGTTTGCTGCCTTTTGTCATAGTATACCGTGATTGACTGTAGCTATGTTGATTGATTACTTGTTTGTGCAGAGAGAGAGAGAGAGAGAGAGAGAGAGAGGATCACTACATCACCGACAGGGTAGGCTATCACTATCTTTTTACATCTCAATTTCTTTTTGAGTTCGTATTTTTAAAGCATGATATATTTAAAGCTGTAACGTACACGAGCTCTGACTTGCATTCAGCTTACTTGGATATAATTTGCAAAGACACTTCACCATCATCATTTGTCATCATCAAACCATCACAGTCCCTCATCATCATCATCTGTCCGATCTTCCCCCTCCCCCCGGAAAAAAGTAAACACCAAATCCAACAGATATGTAAAAATATATAAATAAAAGCAACCTATGAAAATATTTAAACACTGATAAAGAGGTTTTCTACTAAGTCTTTTCACTGCGAGGTCATTCTTAAGCTGTATAAAAATCGTCTGAGGTGAAGAGAAAATGGACAAAAATATGAGTACCAAAATGATTACACCATAGGAGTACAAAAATGAGTACAACAAATCCACAACACAATCCAAAACATCTTTACAATAAATAACAGACAACCAAAATCAGTATCTACTACTACCACCACCACCACCACCAAAATTACAACCAGCATCACCATTAAAGGGACAGCTAACAACCATAACAACCAGTCAGCAGACTGCACAATGAACCACAGCCACAACTAACCACAAAGACAGCCACAACTGCACCACTGCAAAAACACTTTCCATAACACCAATGAACAACCAGCTCCTGCACCACAACGACAACCATATCTTCAACAACAACCACAAACACAACCACAACAACCGAGAGCAACCACAGCAACCACATCAACAAAAGTAAGAAACAACCAAAGTCACCACAGCAACAACCATAAACAAAAGTAGACAATCAAATCACCATTATAAACTATCAGGCAAGCAGAACCACAACCACACCACCACAACCACACCTACGCCAAAGACAACTATTGCAACAACCACAACACTCACAATCTACAACCACAACAACCACAACACAAACACACAAGCATGAAAGGTTTAGTTCAGCGGTCGGCCAATCACTCTTTACTCAATGAACACAACATGCTAGATATTATAGCAGTCGTTGCCTCCGATATACGCACACATATACGTACACATGGTCGTTTCTGTGTGTGTGTGTGTGTGTGTGTGTGTGTGTGTGTGTGCCGAGGCTGAGAGGTGACTTTAGTGAAAATGATTTTGTGTGTGTGTGTGTGTGTGTGTGTGTGTGTGTGTGTGTGTGTGTGTGTGATCAGACTGCACAAGTAATAATGATCAGTGAATGTGATGTCAACGTGCGTATGCCAAAGCCTACATGTGCGCGTGTAAGAGTGTACATGTGTGTGTGTTTGCATCAATAACGTACAGGCGTTCACGTGTTCGCAGCAGCAAAGGGGAAGACTAATTACCACATTTTGAGCTTTATTTCACCCTACAATAATGTCCCTTTTTATTTGTCACAGAGGCCGAAATACAAGGTAAAAAAAAGTAAAAGGAAAAAAAAAAAGCCATTCCAGTGACATAATATACAAACAGGTAATTCCGGCGGCTCCCTTGATGAAGTGTGTAGGTGAATTGGTGTCGCTTTTGCATACCAATTCGCTTATTTATTTGTGTGTTTATCTTTCATGTTTACGAGGCGACGTGAGTTATGGGCCGCAAAAAATAAAAATACTAGCCAGACCTCAACCACGGCCATAATGACAGTAACTGCAAATATAAAACGTCAAAATGCATACATACAGTTAAGTAAACTTTTATATGAATCTGTGTCTGTCTATCTGTCTGTTTATCCGCCTATTCATTTCTCTCTCTCTCTCTCTATTTATCCTTTACCTATCCATTATTGCTCATATATAATCATTAATTCATTTTCCGTAACTATCCGAACCTCTTTATTCATCGGTCTGTCATTTCATTGTATAATTTTTATCTCCTGCCTACTGTTCCTTTTCTATATATATCTACTATTCGTCTGTTTTTTTTTTATTTTTTTTATACAACTGATTTATTTTCTGCCGATCCGTCTATCTGAAACATGTGTCCCAGTTTACCTATCACCGTTTCTATTTGCTTGTTTTTCTGTCTGTCTATATATATATTTTCTAAAGTTATTACAATTTATTCTCGTGTGTACTTTGTCTTTCAGTATTATACATGGAATATTATCGATATTTAACCCCCCAGTAAATTATTTTGCACAACTATTCCATGCACATTACACACTACACTTCCTGTTCAGAATTTAAACAAAAATGGCACCGTTACAACAAGCCTCGGAGTCTCCATGCGGGGTGGGGGAACCATCAGTCCCCACCATCCACCCCTATCCTGGTGACGACCAAGCAAGATGCCTGGAACCACAGACCGACTCACTACCTCTTCATTTCTGCGACATTCGCGGCCTTTGCTCTAACTTTCTCTCTGTGAAGCACCACCTCTTCTCTAAACCTCACCTTCTTTTCCTAAATGAGACTCAACAGCCTGAGGCGACTGACAGCACACTCTACTTTCTCTATACTCATTTCAAAGCCAAAGGTGGCTGTTGTGTATATGTATGCAACGATATCTCTTGTTCTCGTGTTCCTGAACTTGAATCTTCTGAGTTCTCTACCCTCTGACTTCGGCCATCCAGTCATTCTCTGACTAAATATATCTGTGCTGTTTACTTATACCCTAATTCTACTGACTATGAAAAATGCTCCGACTATATTATTTCTAAGACGTAACACATCCTATCAATCTCTCCTTTCACTGAAATCTCCATTCTAGGAGATTTCAATGTTCACTATCACCTTTGGCTCTCCTCTCCTTTCACTCATCCACCTGGTGAACGACCCACATCTTTTCTATCCTTAATGATCTAGAGCAGCTTGTACAGCACCCTACCCGTATCCCTGACCGCCGTGGAAAGGGTTCCACCATACTTGATCTCTTCCTTACAACTATTCCTTCTGTTTATGGTGTTCATCTTTCCTCTCCGCTGGCCTCCTCCAATCACAACGTTATCACCTTAACCTGTCCTATTGCTCCAGTGAGGCCTGTGGACCCTCCCAAAAAGCGTCGGTTGTGGCACTTTGCACCTGCTGATTGGGAGGCCCTCAGGCAGTACTTCTTTGATTTTCCCTGAAATGATTATTGCTTCCATGGGCAAGCAATCTGTTTGTGTCCTGCACATTACAGAGGTTATTCGCTCAGGCATGGATGCATACATTCCTTTCTCATATCCTTTGACTAATGCACACACACACACACACACACACACACACAAACTTGCTTTAATCAAGCTTATTCTAATGCTGCCCACAACAAGAAGAAGGCCTACAAAAAGTACCAGAGCTAACCCATCCCTGAATCTCATCTCTTTCATGTTTCTGCCAGGAATCGTGCTAAGTCTGTCCTTCACTCTGCTAAAAATAATTTCACTCGTATTAAATACTCTGAACTCAACTAGAATTCTTCTCGCTCCTTCTGGGACCTTGCCAAAAATCTTTCTAACAACTTTACTTCATCATCCTTCCCTCCTCTTTTCCACTCTGATGGCTCTGTAGCAATTTCTGCTACTGATAAAGCAGAACTCTTTGCTCTGACTTTCTCCTTCAATTCCACCTTAGACGATTCCGGTGCTGTTCCTCCATCACTTGCCCCCTCTGACTTCCTCATGGCTGACATTAAAATTTCTTCAGTTGATGCATTTTCTGCCATCACTAGCCTCAATACTTTTCTCGGTATTCTTCAGTACTTCTCCCGGTATTCTTCAGTTATTTATTGTTTATATATCCATTAGTATCTATGTTTTTGCTTACATTTCGCTGCATTATCCTCTGCATTATATATTCTGTCTATTTTAACTGCGTTTAATGCTGCCAATTCTCCATCCCGAGTGCTGAGATGTAACAAGATATTAGTGCCAGATTATGATGTAAAATGGTCGTATTTCCTTAGCTGGAAGCCAACCTAAGGAAAATTAGTTGGAAAAAGAAGAAAAAAAAGCTGCAAAACGACGAAAAATAAGATCCAAAACGACGAAAATCTCCGCCAAATTACGATGAACGAACTTAGGGATAATAAAAAATCCATGTGCACTTCAATATTGTTTGATAAAATATGAATTATAATATTATTAGCTATAGTAATTAAGTAAAGGCATCTGATATGAAGACAAATTTATGCTGTGCTTTAGTTAAAGAATACTTTAGAATTATGTTTTGGTTTAAAATTAATTCTGGATACATTTTTTTCTTTTCATTTCACTTAATACACTATATTGTTCAAGTGCACAGGAACTCTTTGCTCACTCTATTTAATGTATCATCTACTGGCACTATGACCTCACTCTCAGATGAACAAAATCATCTGGTGTTGGTCAGAACAGAATACTTGAATTGTTCCAATCATGAGAGTGTTAAGGGTGACAGAATTAACACTCAGAATGTTATGAATCTTTCTCAGCTGAATAAAATCGTATAGCAGTGGATGAAAAACTAGAGTTTTCCCCATAATGAAGGAGTTAGTAACTATATTTTCGGTATTTACGGTACCTCGCAAAGTTTCACTATTCTTCATTCAGTATCAACTAATTCAGTCACCATTATATTTCGCTCGCTATCCCTGACGAAATATACTAACACACTAGCTCAGTTCAGGACGCATTTATGCGCCAATGTATGGGGGAACAGTGAGCGGATGTGCATGGGAAATATATGTATGGGTATATCGTGAATAAATAATGTATGGAAATGTTTGTATGGGTAAGCAGAGGGTAAATACATGAATGTATACCTGTATGCATCTACAGGCTTGTATGTATAAGTGATTCGTAAATATTGTATATATATATATATATATATATATATATATATATATATATATATATATATATATATATATATATATATATAAAATATAAGTACAGAAAAATAGCACATAATTATACATGATATTATGTGTATGTGGATAAATAGTAAAAATATTGTAGATATACGAGTATGTGATAATGAATGAAAGGCTAAACAGTGACTGTACTGTAAATTTACAGCAAAAGTATGGATGGGTAAATCGTGAGTGGTAATGTATGAGAAAAGTATGCACTGCCGTTTTATGATAAAAATGAGAAATCACATATTTTGATAGACAGACACCAGTGCATACACTATATACCGGTATTTATCTTTCTCCTTCTACCTGTCTCTATCCATTTATTCAATTCATTTATCAACTTTCGAGAAAAGTATGCTCTGACGTGTTGTGATAAAAATGATATATCACATAATTCCATAGACACTGATATCAATGCAGACATTATTTCTCTTTACCCTTCTGCTGTTTTTATCCATTTATTCAATTAATTTATCAAAGTTTCTTCCATCAACATCAATATATATATATATATATATATATATATATATATATATATATATATATATATAAATTCCATTTACTTATCTGTCCACGTTTTTTATCTATTAACCTGGGAGGTGCATTATCCCGAGATGTTGTCATTTATATTTCATTCTTACCATCAAGAACCGATCTTATTCAACTATGGAAAGGATCCCTCTTATTATTGGCGTTAATGAACACCATTTTATACCTACAGGTCAAAAAGCCATTCCTAGGTTTAACATAATCGTCGTGAGATAGCAAGAATAAACCCAAACAAGACTCCTTGGGGTGAAGTGTTGAGATGTCTCCACGGGTTTTACTTAAACTTGGCTTAAAATTACCACCTCTCCATTTCGAATGTTAAGCTGTAACAAAAGAATAACACTAGACAATGACACGAGTCACGAAGAAGTTCTATGGAAAGGATGTAGAGCCACAGTACCATCTTTTTCTGTTACTAAACTACGTGAAATAAGCAACAAGAGGACGAAAATTTGTGACAAGTTCGGGTGAATGGAGTATAGTACCTGGCACTTTTACAGGCTTCAACATACTTAGGTATTTCATTCAGGTCAACAGCAGACGATGTTGTTCAACTGACAGAAATCCTAGCAGTCAAAGAGTGAAAAAAAAAAAAAAATCGATTAACCTCTGTCCCATTATGTAGTTTCTTCAAATTAATTCCTGCTACATCCAGACAATTTTAATCAGCTCAGGAAGGCTCTCTCATACAGGAGGGATTACTGATGGCTGAATATAATCCCTCCAGTTGTAAAAAATCTCCTAAATAAATAAGAAAATAAATAAGTAAATAAACGCGGAAATACATAAAGAAATAAACAAGGAAATATAAATAAGTAAATAAATAAATAAAATAAATAAACAAAATTGTCTGAAGGTAGCACAAATAAAGTACAAAAGCTGTCATCATACTGAAGTGGCTAAGCCTTTCCTGCTACAGAGGCACCGAAAGCCCAGTATTCTCGTCACTTAAGGAAGCTCCCTAACACCTCTTCCTAAGTGATTTATTTAGCTTAAGACGGTGTTATCCTACTCTGTGCTATTTAAATGATGCTAATGTCACCATACTCTGCATAAACGCCGTAACACCATATTACCCGACCGTATCCACAAATAAATCGCAAAGGAAGAAGCGACGAAAATACAGGCCTAGATGTTTTGTCCAGGCTAACCCCAGACAATTTTACCTAGTTAACAAATCCTACGAGGGACATAGGATTAATGAACTAAGGATTAATTTCAACAAAGATTAACCAAGGGAGGCAGGAAAATAAAATAGTTTGAAGGAAATAAAAGTAAATTCGTAGGGAAGCAACAAAAAAACAGAATGAAACTAAAATAAAATCGCCGGGAAGTAGGAAAACCAAAGGAAACAATCGTACTGCAAAGGTTAATTCACGAGCAGTAAGTGGGTAGGTTATAATCCATCCATCCATCCATCATCCAATCCTATGTTGCCCTAAGAGAAGCGTAGGAGCCCGGGGCTAGGCAAGTTGATCCCGACATTTTAAGATGAGAGTTCTTTCATTAACTAATCATATTTTCCATCAATTCTTTCACTGCCAAGACGCCTTCTTTGGGTTATTCTTGCTACTATGTGAAGATTTTTCACTTTTTGTTCTTATTTATTTATTTATTTATTTATCTATTTACTGTCTAGAAGAGTCCCTTAGTAGTTAATGTGTTAACCTCTTAATTCAAATACGTATTTTTACTTTTCTTCTGGCTGCATATCATAATATTAGGTCCAGCTTTGGGAAACTTTTCGTTGGAAATGGGTCGGAAAATTCACTTCAAGGTAGCAAGAAAAACTATGCATCACTGGATTGAAATCAGCAAGCTCCCAATTAGACAAAAAGTTAATGAGGGATATATATTTAATTCATGCAGCTCAATATGTATCCAACGGTGAACAAAATCCTCTGGGAGTGAGCAACAATAAAATAATAAAAATAATCTTATTTAAGGGTTTAACACTCTAAGGTTCCTAGGACTCACTCTTAGGTAAATATAATCTTTTGGCCTTAACTGGAAGAAAATATGAAAGATGCGACCATAAGAGTGTAAAAAAAAAAAAGTATCTTTCATAATCTGGGTGACACAATCCAGCTAGCATCATAATGTCTTCATTCATTTTTTTTCTTAGTAGGTTATCGCCAAACGGATTTATTGAGGCTATTACACACCTCTTGGACTGAAGGGGCTAGAAATTTGCTTCATTAGTTGTACCACCTGGCAGTTTTATTCAGCTCAGGAGAGATACCTTGGGCTAACAAGGTTGGTAACAAGTTCCACTAACATTTTTCCTTTTTAATTCTGTACCTGCCAACAGCAGACGTTTTTGTTTCTTTTGTACAGATTCGGAAAGGATTTGGAAATTACCTTTAGAAATCCCTTCCCTCTGAAAAGTGGGTGAGTTCTATATGGAGAAAAAAAAAATAGTATGATGTCAGCTTTAGTAACCTAAGCAAGTCGTCATCGAGCTGAAGGTGTTGAGAAGGATCTCCTGCAATTGTCTCTACGATAATATTTCTGTTTGGAATTACACTCTGACTTTATGCATAACTGAATATGGGAACTGTTCAGCAACTTATCAAACTTCTTTCATCGGTACTGTCACACGAAGATGCTTTATCCTGCTTAACGTCAGACGATTTAGTTCAAGCCTAGAAAAGCTCCAACCAGTCAGAGAAAAAACAAGACTTAAACTACTTTAAGTCCTAAGATAAATATCATGTTACACCTGAGTGGCCACATTTTCTGAAGGCACAAATAAAAGAATAGTCTATAGAAAGTCAGGCAGTTCAGGATCTAAAAACACGCGGGAAACTACAGAACAAGTGTGAAGACGAAGCGTACAGAATATTGTGAGAAGTTTTACCTGCATTTTAGAGATATACAAATCAGATGCACAAGTCATCAGAATGGAAGGAGGGCATTAACAGTATTAACGAAGATACAAAATGGAAACAGAAAAACATTACACATATTTCGTAAAGTTACACGACAGTTCAGGACAGACCAAAGCCTTAGCCGCATTTTACAGAGGTACAAAAACTGACTTAGAATCAGCAATGTGGAAGAAGGGTACTAAACAATAATTATAAAATAAAAAGGAGGAAAGGCTTAGACACATTTCATAAGGCTGCAAGAGAGAATGAAGACAGAGCAAAGCCTTAGGTACATGGGATAAAACTACAATAACGTGAGTGCAAAAAAAAAAAAAAAGAATAAAAGGCTGCATCTCACATAATTCTGGGATGCAACGCAAACTTATTGGACCTAGTGATACAGAATAGGAGAAATAACCCCATCAAGACAATGACGTATTTTTGTATTTCATTCTTGCTAACACCAGACGATATTATTTAGTTTAGGAGAGACGTCACCGTAATGGAGTAATGGACATCGTTTTTAACCCTTTGGCACCGAGAGATCGTTTATAGGCTGATTGAAATCGTCGGGTTATATAAAAAAAAAATGCAACACTGACATCATCGTACTGAAGGTGACTGAAATGTAAATAACTAAAAAAAAAAAAGGTTTGTCATTATTAAATCCAAATAATAGTTTAAAACCGATATAAAACACAGCTATAGGAAAAAAAATGACAGTGCTATGGACAAAGTCTCTTGGGACAAATAACTTCACGTTCTAGGATAAATATGAATCTCTTAATGTCCAACAGCCTTATAAGTATTAGAATGTCGCTCAGCAGGACAAATCTGTCTGGTGTCGGCCTCATTTAGCAGCTTCAGTCCAATGACGTATTTTATTTTTATTATTATTATTATTATTATTATGTTTGGTATCTCTCAGGCATTTTATTTATTTCAGGGGAGACTTTGAACTGCAGGGGCAAGATACAGTCTTCATTATCCCTTCACTACAAGAGATCTCACCTAAGTTGACGGAAATCGTCTTTCAGCACCGAAAATTAAACAGAAAAATAAGTTATGAGACTGAAGGGGTTAAACTACCTGTCAGCATCCAAAGTACCATGAAAGGCGATAGAAGCAGTTTGTAACCCTCTGACTTCCATGACTTCTCTGGGCAAAACTAATTAATCTGATGCCAAATTGTATAAAACGCCTTAGGACATCCATGGTTGCCTACAGTATATCTATCCAGACACCACCACCTTATTTCACGTAGCTCACTGGCAGGAAAAAAAACTGTGCGACGGCTCTACATCATTTCCACGGCACTTTTTCAAAATTAGTATTTCACGTATAGATCAGTACTGAGGCTGGAGATTTGACAATTTTAAGCCAATTTAAAGCGAAAAGAGTATAATACAGTAGCTCTAAATTTTACAGTCTCGTGAATTGTTAAAACTGAAAAAAATTGCACTCACATTTTAAAGTTTTCATTTCTGTGAAGGTACATTTCTTTGAAATAATGTTTACTGTGAAGATACACAGATCTTAATAATACGAGTAAACGCCATTCCAGAGTACGGGTATAACTTACTGTACTGATGATTTACACAGTTAAAGAGATAGATAGATAGATAGCTAAGCTTGACAGACAGACAGACCAAACCTTACACTTCCTACTCTAACAACAATCATAACCTATCAATACACCTTATCTATAAATACACCATGATAGTTCTCCCTCTAAACAGGCTGCCTGATTTAGTACTGTATTTTCAGTACTATGACGTCTATTTTTATATTTTGTTTTTATTCATACATACTATTTTATTTTACTAATCTATTACTTTTATCTACAAAATTTACCACTAAAAGACTGATGTTTATATACCAGTTCTATAAGTACAATTTGTCAGTTCTCTTTCCAAAAATGCTGCCGACTCTGTTAATATACGAAATCAAATACACCTACTCTATTACTACACCTATTAGACTAATACACCTTGTTTAATAATACAGTCTGCTAATTCACCGTAATGACTACCTCGTATTAATACACATAATCTATTAAATACTGTCTAAAATACTTCTTCCTAGAGGACCGTATATTTCTATTAATTCACCCAGTCTAATTATAGGGTATGCCAAATCTCTCCACACAAGGGCTGGTGAATTCATTAATATTATTTGTTTATCTATCTGTTTATTTATTTATATATCAATAACCAGGCGCCTTTAATCCAGAGAAGATGGTAAAAAACAACGCTTCCATGTCACCCTGTCTTCCTCTATTAGGCTGCCCTCCCTCCGCCCCAACACATCTTATCCACTTATTCAGTTTGACAAATTTCACTTTCACAAGGCTCCAGTATAATTATACAGTTTATTACACCCGCGCTCGCGGAGTAGGTGCAGTTGTTTTGAGCAGTGTGTGTGTGTGTGTGTGTGTGTGTGTGTGTGTGTGTGTGTGTGTGTGTGTGTGTGTTTTGGTGAAGGGTTGAGGGTAGGGTAGTACTGGAGTCGTTTGGTTCTTAGAGCAATTAGTCGAGGTCAGTGAGCAACGTCACAGTTCAACCAGTGTGTGTGTGTGTGTGTGTGTGTGTGTGTGTGTGTGTGTGTGTGTTTATTGACAAAATAACCGAAATAGTTTTGACTCGTTTAAATCGAACTTAGTGGAAGGATTAAGGGTTAGCCAAGGAGTATGCCTACTGTTTTTGAGAACACTAGATCAAAGGTCAAGGTCACAGGACAAGGTCAGCTTCAACAGTTTTTATCCGATTTAGACCAAACTTTGTGGAAGTGCTGGGGATAAGGCAAGAATACGAGGATTCGAATTTCAGAACAATAAGTCAAAGGCCAAGGTCCCAGGGAAAGATCAACTCCAAGTTCTTATCTGATTTGAACCAAACTTGGTGGAAGTGTTAAGGGTCAGGCAAGAACGAAGAGAATCAATTCTGACAGCAATCAGTCAAGGGTCAAGGTCACAAAGCAAGGTTAAGGTTCGACCTGAGTGAATGTGTATGAACTAAAACAGTTTTGATATGATATGGTTCAAACTTGGTGGATGAGTTGAGGATCACCCAAGATGTGGACCTACTGTTTTTTGGAACAAGAGCTCAACGGCCAAGGTCACATGGCAGAGTCAGCTAAAACAGTTTCTATCCGATGCAGACAAAACTCTGTGGGAGGGTTCAGGCTAAAACGTGGATAAAGCGATTTTATTTTAAGAGGTCAGTCAAAGTAAAGGTCACAGGGAAAAGTTCAAAGTAAAAGGTCACAAGAAAGACTGAAAGTAAAGGTCACAGGGCAAAGTCAAATAAAAGAGTTTCTATGTTATCTGAACCAAAGCTGGTGGAAGTGATTAGAGTCAGGCAAGACTAAAGTAACTGAATTTTATGAGTAATATGCCAAAGGTCAAGGTCTCAAGGCAGAGTCGATTATTCAGCCCTTAGACCAGATGCAGGGCACGGGTGATGATACGTCAATACACTTTTATATATTTGTGAATCGCAGGAGGAGATTACATTTATATAAATGTTTTTTTTTCTTTTGTTCAGGACCAGTAAATTTGTAATTGTTCATTTTATGTATTCTTTTACATAAATTGATAAGTATTTGATTATTTTGTAGTAGTATAGTAATGAGTCTACATTGATGTATAGATGGAAGTATTTGTCCTGGTGCTATCCATGTATACTGATGTATTCTTTATTACTTATTGTGTTTCATAATCATGTATAATAACTTAATATTGGTATGAAATAGATGCAAATATTTCATATCATTATTTTGGCTTTCATGATTATCGATTCTTACTGGCCTAATGCCCCTTCAGGGTGATGGCCATAAAAAAAAAAAATTCTGTGTGTGCTTCTTGTCTATTATTAACGATTCTCTCCCCTAAATGAGATCAAATGAGTAAATATAGCGTGATTTTGTTGTCTGTTGTAGGTGATTTAGAAGTGAGGTGCGTATGACAGAATATGGAAACAAACTAATGAGACAAAGATAACCAGTACTGAGAGCATAAATAGAAAAAAAGAAGGATAAAAAGACAGAGAAGGTCTGTATACGAGGCTACAAAATTTAAGGATATTAAAGACAGTACATAATTCGAGGGCAAAATACAGGAAGAGGGAACAAGAGGATAAAAAGAGCACATAGCATACTTACAGGAAAGAATACATGATGATAATTAGGTGAAAGATGTATTACAAGCATTCGGTAGGTTACATGACGAGAGAGAGAGAGAGAGAGAGAGAGAGAGAGAGAGAGAGAGAGAGAGAGAGACGGGCAAAGGTTAAAAGACTTTGTAAGAAGAATTCGTGGTACAAAAATATTATGGGAAAGTAAGTACATTAGGATACAAAAAGATTATTACACGAAGAGAGGGCATTAAAAAAATACATAGGAAAGGAGCACATGAGGGATATATCTCATGAGGACAGAAATGAAAGGCAACATTACAGGAAGACAGTACATATGGGTACGATAAATAGACAGCTATTACAGTGAGACAGTACATGATAACGAAATTACATGATGCGTACATTATAATACAAAAAGAGACATATTACAGGAAGAATACTTTAACGATTACAAAAATTAACAATGAGCAGAGGAGGTAAAAAATATATATATATTGGGAGACAGACTACAAAATAAAAATAAAGTACCCAATAGTTGAAGGACAAGCGAATACAGAAGAGAGGTACAGAAAGGGTATGAGAACAGGAGGGTACAGAATAACTATGAGTACACAAGACGCAGTTGCAAAAATAATGGTACAGAATATTGAGAGAGAGAGAGAGAGAGAGAGAGAGAGAGAGAGAGAGAGAGAGAGAGAGAGAGAGAAATTTTCTTGGAATATTCTGCACCACTCAAGAAAATTACTCATACATTAAATCAAGTAATTCCCGTATTAAAAAAAAAAAAGCAAAAACTGCATAGAATAAACAAGTAAATGTAACCACAAAAAATAATTATATATAAAAAAATGTAACAGCTAAAATAAAAAAAGACCCAAACGCCTAGGCCCCCTCCCCTAGATCTTCACAAAATCATTCCAATAATATTTCCCAGGGATTCGCAAAAGGAATAGATATCGAACAGGAGAGAGAGAGAGAGAGAGAGAGAGAGAGAGAGAGAGAGAGAGAGAGAGAGAGGCTGTGTATGATATCACTTCATACAGCAACAGGAAGAACGGGCAAGCGAAGGACCACTCTTAAAATACAGCCCCAGCCGCTGTATTTGTGCCGGATCATCTACACACACGCACACCATCAAGAGGAAAGAGGAAGGAGAGGGGAAAAAAAATAAAAAATAAAACTCTCCATGCTGGGGAGGGAGGGAGGGGGGTAGGGGAAAAAAATCGAGCATGAAAAAGAGAAGAGAGTGAGAGAGAGCGGCAGTGGAAAAAAAAGTCCCCGGCCCCGATTCTAGAAAATATATTGTCTTGAAATAAAAGAAAAGTGTGCGTATCGAGGGGAGAGTGCGCAGTCGCAGGATTCCCGCCTTCTCTGCCCGCGCATCCATCCACCACCCTCCCTCTCTCCCTTCCTCCTTCCCTCCCTCTCCCTCCCTCTTTCTCTCTTATCTCTCTCTCTCTTGTGCGCATTTCGTCCTATCGTTGCGCAGCCGATCAATACCAACTATTATGGATTCATTTCTAAACAATATATATACTTTTTCGATAGGCTGCCAACGCAATGCCAAGGGGGTATGAGGGAGGAGAGATTTTGGAATATTTTGGGCGTGAATTTCCTCGGGTACACAAGCCGACTCCGAAAAATGCCAACGCGAGCGGGAAGTACGAAATTATGATAATCGACGAGTGGCGTATTTCGCGATTTTTAACCCCTTCACCACGATGACACCTTTTTATATTTTGTCTGTGCCACCTCCAGATGAATTTATTCAGCTTAGGAGAGATCACGAGCTGGAGGAGTTAGATACAACCTTCATTTTCCCCTTCGGTACTCGAGGTCCTCGTAATGAAAAGTTTAACCTATTTTGGGCAAGAACTTTGTTCACGCGTTAATAATTTGTAGAATGAATAGCAAATGAAAGACAGATTAGCCCTTGACTTTTAAAATTTCACATGACCAAATAAAATCGTCTGTTGTTAGCATGACCAGCATAAATAAATTCATGGAGGCGAGTAAATAAATTTTCAATAGCTGCAAAATAGTATTTTAATAACATTTTCGCATATTCCATTTTTCCGATTTTGCATGTTGCTAAGAAATTAGTGTTGGCAGAATGGTCTCTTCATTGAGGTTGATGTCAATATGCAATGATTTTTAAAAATCATGTAAGACTCTCATTCAACGTGTTTCTATCTCCTTAGAATCTAAAAATTAGCTAGGCATAAATTTCAGCACTAAAGAGACAAAATTCATAAAATAGCAAAAAACGCTATATGTATGATATGCCAAATATTCACTTGCACAACAAACTTTTAGTGGGTTTATATTGTGTTCATGAGTTAGCACTGAAGGCAAGAACTTTATGTACGGTAACTGAGGGCAGGTGTTAATGAAAAAAAGGTAATGAAAAAATAAATGACATTTAGAAATGATCCTTTTTCTTCAGCTATTATAAACCAAAATGGCACATCTAGCGTGTCTGCATAGCTCTTAGAGGTTCTATGTTCTGAAAAAAAAAAAAAGACCAAATAAATAATATAATGACTGGATAATCATATAGCAGGTATATGTAGAAAAAAGTACAAATAAAATTTCGTACTTAAATGTTCAGGCATATCTTTTTTTTATACCAAGCAAAAAAAACAAAAACAAAAAAAAAAATTATGTTCAGAAAAAAAGTGTGAACATTTTCAGAATATCAGATCATATGAAACTAAACAAGAAACAACACGGAGGTAATTTCAGAGATCTGTAAAATAAATCACAAGCTAAATATTTTTTAATAAAGTAACCTATTAACAGGCTATAGAAAAGAAAGACAAAAAAAAAAAATCCATTATAAGGGAAAATATACAACAGACAAAAAATATAATTGCTAGGAACAAAAGAAAACAATTAAATAAAAAAGGTAATCACCCCTAATAATGTCAAAAAATAAATAAGAGAACGATAAAAAGTACAAAAGTAAAATTTAAAAAAAGTTACCCAGACAAAGGAAAAAGAGAAAGGGGAGAAAAAAGCATGGAGCAGGGCAGCCAAAAGAGTAAAAAAAAAAAAAAAAGTAATGAGCAAGGAGTACAACTTACGCACGATCGACGTAAGGCCGCTAATTGCTGTACAACCCCACTTCTTCCCACTCCCTCCTCACTCCCACTCACTCCCCTCAGCTCACTTCCCCTACTCCGGTCCACACCCCATCCCTACCTTCATTCATTTTCATTCATTCACTAAATCACACGCTCATGTCTTACAATTTCCTCTCAAGAAGTCTAATAGATCTTGTTCCCTAAACTGACAAAGTTTTTCATATTCCTTACTGATTATTTTTATTCATCAGATCATTCACTCATTTCTTAATATTTTCTCCCAAGACATAAGTTATATATTACTGATTCTTATACAGACGAAGTATTTTCATTTTCACACTTTCACATTTTTTACGATCTCTAGGTCTATAATTCCTTCCAGAGATACCACATATATTTTTCCCAGTTATGTGTAAGACGAACCTCACTTTCCCCTTCAGTCCGATGACATCTATCTTAATCAAGCTACCTCCAGACGATTTTACTAAATTCTGGAAAGATCTCTCATACTGAACGAGTCTAACCTCCATAGTTCGAAAATCCCCCTTTAAGTTTTATAATATCGTCTGGAAATAGCATTAATAAATAAATAAATAAATAAGAAGTACGTCATCGGAGTGAAATGGTTAATATCTTCCCATGCTGTCCATAATTTCTCATGCCAAAGTGTCTTCCTTATATTTTTATGATCCTTACCCCTATTATTTTCTTTCTGAGACGTTAGGCATGTTATATCTGCATGATGATCCTGGCTCCATACCTGCCCAAGATGTCTATAATATGTTTCTTCATACTGACAAAATATTTTCCTTATATTATACAGATCCGTAGCTCTATAATTCCTCCTCAAGTATTCTGCATGCCTATAATCTGACTTTTCTCCTATAATTTCTTCCAAAGGCGTCTACCATTTTTTTTTTAACAATGCCTGTACAGTAGTATTTTACAAGATCCTCACCTCGATTTTTCTTCCATGATGTGTCATGTAATTTTATCTCTGTAAAATGCCATTTTTCTTCATTTCTTCCCAAGATGTCAATTATTTCTAGCTTCTCATGATACTTAGTTTAATTGTTTTTAAGATCCCTTGCTCTGTATTTCCTTGCTGAGATGTTATGCATATTTTATCCTCATTACATTTCGATCCTTCTATTATGCCTTCCAAAAACGCCTAATATTTCTCGTTTCTTTTAATGACAATGATTATATTTACGAATCGATGGCAAATATTAGCTTTCTGCGATCTTCCGTAATGTATATGTGTTTCATCTCTATAATATGACACTGTCTCTATTATTCCTTCCAAAAACGTCCCTTATGTTTCGTTTCTTATGGAAAAGCATTATCCTTCTATTTTAACCTCTCACAGTTCTTTCATATTTTCACTGTATTCTTGCTATTTCCTGAGATTACATTAGCTTCATAGTGAGATCCTGTGGAGATGGGGTTAGGAACATTGTCCAATAACCCCTTCCCATCCATATGACGCTATGTAAGTGCATAAATCTTCAAGATATAACATAAATAAATAAATAAATAAATATGTAAGTAAAAAAAAAAATACGGTACCAGATTCATGGAGTTATAATGACCGTTTTCTCTATAATCTTACGGGCTAATGGTATATCCATCTATCAAACATACAGGGATACAGAAAAGGTACAAAATATAAAAATGTTTGCCTTCTCAAAATGTCTACACTTCGTTGTTTCTTATCATGACCACGTATGCTCCTTGTTATTATGCGCTCCACGGCTGAATAATTCTGGGGAAATTTATACCCACATATGAAGAAAAAAAAAAGTTATTTATACAATTTATGTTTTCCCCAAATATTTCCTTCCTTCTATAATGTCATCCCGAGACATCATTATTTGATTTCTTACAATGACAAGGGGTTTTCTATAATTTTACGGCCTAAATAGACAACATACATCACATTAATGCATAAAAAAGCAAACATTGTAAAAACTCATCCTTGTTTTATAGTTTAAGTCATTCTTAAGACGAAATTTAGCTATTTGCGTTTCGTAATCTTCTATCTATATAATGTTACGAACCTCAGCTTAAGAATTTATAGACCGTCCTATACCCGTGTGCTGAAGAGGTTTTTCCTGTTATTCACTGATTCTTGACAATCATTTATTCCAAAAACGTCATACACTTTACGCTTTCCCCACGAATTTTTCTCCCCCCTATAACTTTTATAACCAAGCATATACACATGAACTCATTCAATGGGATGACGTCTTTCTGGAGTTCAGTGCTGCGGCTCCTAGACAAATCTGACTTAGGAAGGTTCCATCTTATGAGGAGTTACTGAAAATCATACCGGTACCTAAACAGTAGTTCAAAAAGTCCACCCAAAGCTAGTTAAAATCTCTGGGGACAGAAAAAAAAAGAAAAAAAAAAAGACACTGTAATGGCGTTAAGATGCATATATATTTTGCTCTCTCTGCTGACCTGTAATTTTACAGATCGTACCAGCACCTACATAATGCCTCAGCAAGATGTTACTATATATATCTAACTTGGTGTATGCTTCTATTAACTGTTTATCAGTCCTTATTTGATCCAATGCAGGACCGGACCTGCTCGCCAGAGAGGGAGTGTTAAGTCAGAATTAACTCTTCCCTATGATGGCAAAACACGAATAGGGAAGAGGTGTCTGTAGGAAACACCATGCCTTTGAAAGTCGAAGTATACTGTCTGTTGTTCATTAGAGTGCCACTGTTCTCTATAATTTTACGACCCATAGCTGTTAACTTCATTTCTGAGATGTCATTTATCTGTCGTTTCTGATGACAAAGTGTTCCGTCTATAATTTAATGACCCACGTACAAGTATATCATTTCTTCCTAAAAGGCATTGATTTTGCTTCTTATAGTGACAGAGCTTTCTGATAAATTATAATCTACAGTATAATGAATTCTCTCCCTAAAAGCCAAAAATTTCTAGCTCTTTATTTTAAGTGTTTTTCTATAACTCAACGATATATTATAGCTTCCTCCCAAGGTGTTTTACTGTTCATTTACTATACATTTGATGCATCTTACAGTGACTGAGCGTATTCCTGTAACTTCAAAATTCATATATTTCCTCTTACGACGTCATTAAATGTGTGTTGCTTATAATGTAATCATGTGTGTCTGTAATTTCAAAACATTTATATTTTCTTCCCAAGATGTTATATACCTGTTACAAATCTTTCCTGTAATTTCATAATCCATGAAATCTATACTTCCCTTGAGACGCCATAAATATCTGTTGCCTCTCTCACTGATTAACCTTATCCTGTAGTTTCATAATACAGTACATTAATAATTCCTCTCCCATGACGAAACAGAAATACAAATACTATGTTTTGTCCTATAATTTCACCATCCATTTATAATTTCCCCCCCAAGATGCACTGTGCCCGTTGCCCAGTACATATCAAGTACTGTCTTATATTTTTACATTGTGCTACAGCGATTTTGTACGATTTCCGGGATCAGTAAACAACTCCCTCAAAAAAAAAAAAAAAAAAAAAAAAAAAAAAAAAAATCTACGGCACACAATCATATACTATACCAATCCTGTATGAGACAGCCCAAGCATGTATTCAATATGGACGGTGGGTTTTAGCGCCGAAGTGGTGACATGTGGAGGTATGTAAGGGGACTACTGGGCCTTGAGACTGGCCTAGAGTCGGACACATTAAAAAAACACCTTTGCAATCAATAAAATCCCTCCCTCTAATACTCAGGCCTATGTAGATTCTAGGTAAGACAATATAGTTCCTTACAGTGACAAAATGTTTCCTGTATTTCCAGGATCCATAAATGATCGGTATAACTCCTTCTTAAGACGCTATAATGTCTCTTACTCCTTATTACCGAACAAAATGATTTCCCTACAATTCTGCGATCTATAGCCATACAAGTTTTTCCTTATACGTCACTATCTGTTACCCTTTATAGCAAAGTGTGTCCTATAATTTTAACATAGCTATAACTTTATAAAACACCACATACCTTGCTGTTTTGATATACTTATAAAATGCATATAGCCAGCAATCCCTCTTGTAATTCTTAGGGCCACGGCCAAGTTACTCCTCCCACTCAAAAAATCATAATCAACTGATCCTCATAAAGCTTCTCTAAAATTTTAGAGACAATATTTAATTCCTTCCTATGACGGCATATAAGAGTATTTGCTGCTTCCAACGATAACCAACTTTTTTTTAATATATATACATTTTGTGCAAATATATTTTCCTCCAAAAACAACAAATACTTATTTGACTGTAATTTCTAGCTTAATATACAACTCTTCCACACAATATTTTGAGCAATATAAAGTCTTTCCCAAAATGCTCTCTCTCTCTCTCTCTCTCTCTCTCTCTCTCTTTCTCTCTCAATAGACAGACAGACAGATAGATAGCTTAGATAGATATCTGTGGCATCTTATAAAGGCCAATTGTTTGCTGTATTATTTTTGATGCGTCTATAATTCCTTTTCAAGACATCACACTCTTGTTGCTCTCCTGTGATATTATGGTACACATGGCCACAACTCCGTCCTATAATTACAAAACCATAGCTATACAATTCCTCTCCCACATCTGATATCGGTTTATTCTAGACCGTTCGACATATCCTCATTGCTTCCTGTACCAGCAAAATGCTTCCTATAACATTTTTTTTTTATGTACAGTTGGCCACACATGAACCTGGGACAGTGTCAGTGTGAAGTGGAAGTCTAGCTACAATTTCCAACGTTCATGCATCACCGTTACTTGATCATTTCAGCTAATATGTGGCAGATCCGTTCATTCATGTCGATGCCACCAACAAATATGTGATTATGTCAAGGGCGTCAAGTGTACCAAATGCTAGACCTATGCTACACATTGATGCTGTACCAGGTTCATATGTTGCCAACTGTATATAAAGTTAAATTTGTTTGCTGTTCTATAATTTGACGCTCCTATAATGTTACTGTCCATATACAGTAGCTTCTGTTCCTCGCCACCAGTACGTATCGTGTTCCTATAATTTTAGCAGCCACAGAACCACAACTCGTTCCCACAACATCCATAATTATAATTCTCTCCCTCCCAAGAACTTGTATACCTTGAACCTTACACTGGCACAATGTTTCCTATAATTCTACGGTCACAAGCCATACAATTCCTTTCAAAGATTGCTCATCATATATCCACTGCTTCTTATCCTGACAAAATGTTTCCCTGTGTATTTTATAATCTATCTACCTGTCTATCTATCTATCTATCTATCTACCTACCTACCTACCTATCTATAATTCCTTCCCCGACCATCATACACTTGTCGTTTTCCAATAATTTTACAGTCTTTATATAGCATGAACAATTCCTTCCTAAAATTACACAATCAATAACAGTATAATTTTATCCCCAATATACAATGTACTCGTACTTCTTGTTTTCCCATAATCTTTCGAAAATCATAGCCACTACTTTTTCCTATAATTACAAGACCTACAGTAAAATTATGACATTTTTCCCACTTAAGAGGTTATGTAACTTTATTCTTTAAAGTGATTCAAATAACTACGATTCAGATTCATACCACATAATTCCTTCCTAATACTCCTACCGTAATTATATGCTTTTTGTAATGCTGATAAAGTGCTTCCTATAATTCTATAATCCATACCTAGTTTCTTTAGAAGCCATTTAGCTGTTGATCTCTATATATGTACCTGTTTCTCTCTCTCTCTCTCTCTCTCTCTCTCTCTACCTGTTGCTAATATATGTATCTGTTGCTCTTCACATATACCTGTTGCTCTTTACATATACCTGCTGCTCTTTATATATACCTGTTGCTCTTTATATATACCTGTTGCTCTTTATATATACCTGTTGCTCTGTATTTACAACTAATGCTCTTTATATATACCTGTCGCTCTTTTTATATACCAGGTATACCTGTTGCTTGTTATATACATCTGTTGCTCTTACATATATCTATTGCTCTTTATATACACCTGCTGCTCTTTGTATGTATACCTGATGCTTTTTCTATATACCTGTTACTCTTTATATACACCTGCTGCTCTTTATATATACACCTGTTGCACTTTATATACGGTACACCTGTTGGTCTTCATATATACCTGTTGCTCTTTAATTATACCTGCTGCTCTTTATGCTCACAATTTTTTTTTTTTTTCATATACCTTCGTACCTATAATTTTCTGTGATCCTTAGCAAAACAATTTCTTACTAAGACGCCATGTATCTGCTAATCCTTATACTGTCTAAGTGTGTCCTATAATTATACGATCCAGGATTTAACAGTATAATTTCCTACACAGATATTTTACGTCTGTGATTCCCTACACCAATAACACATTTAATCCGACTGCGTAAATCTATCTGTCTGTCCATCTGTGTTTCTATCTATCTATCTTTCCATCTATCTATCTATGTATCTATCTATCAGTTCATCTATCTACCTATACAACTATGTACTAATCTTGTTACCATCAAGCGATTATATACCACTAAGGAAAATCTTATAGTAATTAATCGGTTTATGGAGGTTATAATCAACTTCCCCAAGTCAGTCTCCTCTAAAACGAATAAAATCGTCCAGAGGTAAAAAAAAAAAAATGTCCTTAATTCTAGTCATGGTTTTAAAATGTTCATATTTTTATTTATTTATTTATTTATTTATTTATTTATTTACTTATTTACCTATCTATTATTTTTTTTTCCAGGCTCAAGATGCTGACTGGGGATCTTGTCTCGATTTACATACCAGGAACAATGGCGGACATGCATGCTGTAAATAAATGCATTTGTACTCCCATTTTCTTTTATTTTTCCCATGATTATAGACTTATAGGACACACTAGAATATACTGAAGAGAGTACAAAGTGTTTTCACATACTTTTGCGGTCCTTCTAGTCATAATTCCTTCCATAATTCCGTAACCAGTAGCTATATACTTCTGTCCCAATAGGCCATACACTACTGTTTTCATGTCCTTGATCATCCCTAAAGGTACAGTCCCTTATAATTTTCCAGTTCACAAATACGAGAATAAAGAGTTAGTTATAAACATGCCATACAACTGCTGATTCTTATCCAGGGTTTCCTATAATTATATGATCTACAGCTATGAAACCCTTCCTAAGACGCTAGGATATATTGTACGAGTATCTGTAGCTCAGTTGGTAGTGGTTCCTAATTTCCCTAAATTCATATATATAACCACCACCAAAAATATCATGTATCTACTTTTTCTATATTTTTTGTAATCAAATATAATTATTCTCTACAATCTGATAGTCCATAAGTCACCCTAAATAATTTCTTCTCACCCAAGATGCCATACCGTAGACAGTATTTCTTGATTCTTAAGGCGAAGATTTTTTTTTTTAATTCATATATGACAAAGAGGTTACGCACAAAACGGCTGCTTTAACTTATGTTAAGGAAAATTGTTAAAACTTAGGACACTATGATTACAGAAGATTGTATTTCCTCAATCACTTTTATAAAAAAAAATATTTGATTTAGTTCTGGCACTGGAGGAGTTGATTAAAGTTATATCCAACATCTCCAGTTTGAAAAGACTCCTGTACTAAAAAAAGAAAAAAAAGTCTAGAGGTACTAAATGATGCCCACGAGTAGAACAAACTAATTTCCTCAGTGGGCTACGATTAAGTGTTTTTATTCTTGCTTTCACCAGATGATTTTATTCAGCATAGAGAAGATGTCCTCGGACTGAAAGGACTAAACTTTGCCTGGTATAATAACGAGTCAGCGATTCCATCCTAAAATTCGAGTTCCCGATTATGGTATGGTTCCTTCGTCTCCCTAGTTCTCTTCCACACCCACTTCTAAATATAAACACCTCTTACTATCACCGAGGCATGGAAGTTCTTGTTAAGTTGGGGAACTGACATTGTGAAACGTACGTGAAAAAAAAAAAAGTGCATATGGTTAGGCTCGTGAGGTGGAGCCAGGATTCCAGTGTATAAGAAGAATGTCTGGCCAGTTTCACTGACCAAATTGCTGCTAGTTCTCCCTCTTTCGTGTTTTTTCTTTCCTAATTTCTGGACCCTATAATCACCTTATTTATGATGAGAAACACCATCAATATGACGATAATTTCGCTTGAGTTTAAGACACTTGGGGTTAATTTCTGCTTTACCACATGTTTCATTCTCTTCCTTTCAATACCACTACTGTGTTCTAAATCTAAGCATCATCTTTCACTGTTTTTATGGCCAGTATACATGTATGTGCATCCGAGAATCTGCCTCATTATCCCCTATTTGATTCTTTTCCTTTCGCTACTGCTTCTTAAATAAAGGTTCTTCCTTTTACTTCATCTGTCTATATTTACTTTATTTCATTGATTCTTGGACTAGCTTTCAACATTATCTTCTACTTCTTTCTCTTTCTGCCACAACTGTTTCTGAATCCAGGCATTTTCTTCCACCATTTTCACTCATTGGCGTTAAATATCACTGACAGGTGGGTTACATTTTGAGTCAGTATCTCCTCCTTGATCCTCTTCCTCCAAAAAAAAAAAAAAAAAAAAAATCGTAAATCCAAGCATCTCCTTTTACCACCTGTATCTATTTATCAAAGATCACCCAGGATATCGTACTAGAGTCCCTTCCTCCCACAACTAGCTACTTCTAAACCCAAGCTTCTTCCACCTTTTTAATTTCTAAGCGTTTTATTGCACAATCTCCCACTGGTTTCACTTCCTCTGATTATTAGTTGTAAATCCAAGTTTCTTTCACCTTTTTCAGCAACACTACATGCTATTTCCATTCAATATCCCTGAGTTCTCTTTCATCCTCCCACAACTACGGATAAACCCAACCATCTTCTTGCAGTACCTTTTTCTATACGTATTCGATTTACTATATATCTGGATGAGACTCTGCCTTACCTTCTCCTATTTGCTTAGCCTATACGAGTAACCCTTTTTCTTCGAGATCCTTTCACAGGTGAATGAAATCGTCTGGTCTTGCAAAAATAGAAATAAAACTTTAGATCTCCTGCTATTTGGGCTAATATCAGAAAGCACCCCTTGTAGCTAACCTCTTGACTGCGCAAGACGAACTTTCCATCTCAAACCGGCTCACATGAGACGATTTTATTCAGCAGAAAAAAAAAAAACTCAGGAAAAAAATATTCTCTAGTAACGCCTAGGCCAAGAATCAGGATCCTCGTTTTACTTTCGAGACATCATCATGGCGACTCTATTGATCTCAGAAAAACCCAGATGTAGTCAATGGGTTAACCACTTCAGAAACAGGACGCCATTGTCAATTCTACCTGGTGCTTTTATCCACCGTAAGATCATATTTCGTACCGAAAGAATTAGTAATTATATCCGGCCCTCCTAGTGCGAAAAAATCTCTCCTTAATCAGTTAGAATAAACAGCTGGTAGAAAGCATAATGCAAGAATGATGTTCTCTGGCTGAAAGGGTTAAGTCTGTGGCGCCTGACGAAGAGACAAGACAGAACCCGAGGAAGGCGGCGACGATGCGGGGAGTGGATGACGCCTGTTCTGCTTTAGTGTTGCTATTGTCAGACGGTTTTATTCAGCTTTTGTCAGACGGTTTTATCCAGTTTATTGTGGAGTGGCTAAAATCAGTCTCCATTAATGCCTGTAATACGATGACGGCTCTTAAAAATTACTTACTGCTATAGCTAGACGATTTTATTCACGTTTGGTATAGCCCATCGTTGTAAAGAGTGAACAAAAATACGCGTGGTAATTTTTAGTTTATTCTTGCTGCTAACAGACAATTATTAAAAACTCATGACAGTCCTCATGTACTGAGAGTTTAAAAAATCAACATCTAACCTCGCCAATTTCAAAAGTCTATCCGAAACAGAATAAAACTGTCAGGAGATGGCAAGAATTAAAAAAAAAAAAAGTCCCGAAGTTCAATGGATGTCAGACTAAAAGATGAGAAATCACCCTCGAATACGGCGCCATGCTGCTCGGGTTTAAGGTTTAATGTTCTCAGATCCTTAAATCCAAATCAAATCGAGTACACAGAGAAAGTAATAATATACTGAATACTAAAAATTTCGCTGTTATGATTACTGTGATATGAGGTGACTGGAAATTACCACGTCAACACTTAATTCATCTGGTCAATGAACATCCGAAATAATCTACTCATTTCTAAAGTTAAACAGTTCCAAATAATTATAATCAACCAATAAGCTAAGAAATACTACAAATATTCTAAACCACCATACTTTTACGGAAGATGTTCATGCGTGTGGGTTATCTGTGTCTTCGGTAGCTATTAAAGTTTTGGTTAACTAATATTAAACACATTTTCATTCAGTCTGCAATGAGGCAGCTGTACAAAGAATGGTATAAAGTAGAACAGCAAAAACTATGACACGCACAAATCAGTCGGCTGGAAAAAAAAATAACGTAGGAACTGCTCTTATGCTGGTTATATCTATCTATCTATCTATCAATATCTACCTATCTATCTCTGCCTATATATCTATCTATTTATCAATCGCGCAAAATTCAAAAATATACATTGTTATTTCTTACACTGTTAGGCATCCACTCAGCCTGACAGAAATACTAAACATCCACAGATATTATATGAGAGTAATGCAGTCGCTTATAATTTTACCAGCATAACAACATCCGCGTAATATCAAGTACATGGATAAAAGTATTTACTGTTTTACATTTGACCTGTGTGTGTGTGTGTGTGTGTGTGTGTGTGTGTGTGTGTGTGTGTGTGTGTGTGTGTGTGTGTGAGGAGGGGGTGACACGACAAGCTATGAATATTATAGAAAAGGTGGGAGGGAGACTGAAAGATGGACAGTTTTTATTTTTCTACAAGTGTATTGATATAGGGAACACCTGAAGAATGAAATTTTATTAGAGAAAGCGTAGAGATGCGAATGAAAATTACGAAAAATACGCAGACGCGAGTGAAAACCCCCAAAAGTAACATGATGAGAACTAAGAAATAATAGGCCAATGCGCACGAAAGATAAAAAAGAAAAGAAAAGAAAAGAAAAATGTGCACAGACGTGAATGAAAGACAAGAAATTTTGTACAGAAGGGAATAAAATGTAAGAAACAATGTACACAAGCGAAAGAAAGCTAACGAAGTATGGACAAGGGAACGACATCTAACAAATGAGTGTATACGTAAATGAAAGATAAAAGCAGAAAAAGTGTAGCTTATACAAGGAATGAACGCTACGAAAAAGTGTATACAAGAGAATGAAAACTAAGAAGTGCTTACAAAAAAGGATGCAAGCTGATAAAATCTGTATACAAGAAAATAAATGCTATGAACATGTGTATACAATAGAATTAAAAGTAAGATAATGTGTATACAATAAAATGACAGCTAGGAACATGTGTATACAACAGAATGAAAGTTAAGGAAAAAAGGTGTATATATGCAAGATGATGAATTTTTAAGAAGTGCATTAAAAATAGAATGAAAGCTCAGGAAGTGTGTATACCAGAGAATAAAAGCCATGAAAAAGTGTACAAGTATACAAGCAAAACGAAAGCTAAGATAATTTATACACAAGGCCATGACAGCAGAGGGAAATGTGCTTACAGAAGAGGGAAATTTGACGCTGAAATAAAGTGTAAGAAAGCTTATGTATGGAAAAAAAAAAATTAATACAATAAAATGAAAGCTGAGTATAAGTGAATATTGACGAATAACACATAACAAAGACATATGATTGACTGAACGTCTAATACTGTGCATAAAAATGACCAATACTAACAAAAGAAACTGTACAAACATGACAGAAAGATTTGCTAGGGAAAAAAAAAAAAAGGCAAATAAAAGACAAAGTTACGAAAAATGTGAAGAAGCGAATGGTAGCTAAAAAAAAAAAAAAGTGTATACAGCAGAAATTTGAAAATAAAAGTGCATCGAAGTGACTGAATGTTTTACTAATATAATGTGTATAGAAAAATGGTAGTTTTGTAAAAGAAGTGAACAGGAATGTATGAAACTTAGAATTATGGGGAACTTCTCAGCTGAAAAATGTCGCCGGTCGTTTAAAAAGAAAAAAAAAAAAAATCAGCCGCCGATGTGAAAGGGTTAACAATTACCAATACAAGAAGCCTACTCAAGGATTTCACTGGCTACTAATTGATGAGTTAATTCAGCAAGTGCAAATCATTAGCAGGTAAAGGGTTAAGTCATCAATCAAATATCTTAATATAATTATGATTCGTTTATTTAACACTCCCACGATCGAAATTAACTCCAGTATTATATTCCTCACCCTGCCGTAGGTTGGGAAAGAATGTCCGGATGATGATGATGATGATGATAATTATATTCCAGCTAACAACAGATGGCCATATAGCTGAGAGTGAGTCACAGGATCCTGGGAGAGGTAAGATGAAACTGTGTATATCCACCAAGAATTGTGCTCTTGACCTCTTCAACATGATGACCTATTTTATATTCACTGCTTGCCACCGACAGACTGTTTTATATAATTGGGATGTGACGTTTCGAAATGATGGGATTAGATTTAGCCGCCACCAATTTTTCACTACGGTGGGGTTCTTCCAAGTTGACTGAAATCGCGAGGAGATGGCAACATTGAAATACTGTATAAATAACCGTACCCGACTGGAAGGGTCAATTCTCTGGCGGGAAAAATGTGATCTTTGGATTTTTTCCGAAGTGCCGGTCATGTGACGTTAGCGGCCATGGAGCGCCATCTTCCTCTATCCTCAGCTATCCTGATTAACTCCACATTGCTGATTCTTTCTTATAAATCGTTTCTTATACAATCCATATACCTTAATCGCTGTCTTCCTCTTGCTCTTCTTCCCTCTATTCTTCCAAGTAAACAGTCATTTTCAAGTTATTTTACTCATATAACATGTCCCAAAAATTCCATCTGTCTTTTCCTTCTAGTCTTCATCATTTCTCCTTCCACTCCTGCCCTTCTCAGAACTTTTTCATTTGTCACTTTTTCTATCCATGCTTTTCGCATCATTCTTCTCAAAAACCATACCTCAGCTGCTTGTAATCTCTCTCTCATTTTCTTCTTTACTGTCCACGTTTCGCACCCGTATAATAGCGTTGACCAGACAAAACATTTCAGCACTCTTATTCGTGTCCTCATATCCATAGTTATGTTAGTTAAAAATTTTCTCATTCGTCCGATAGCTCCTTTAGCAATACCAATTCTTCTTACAATTTCCTTCTCACTTCCTCCGTCATCTGATATAACAGTAACCAAGTATTCGAAACTTCTCACCTGCTCTATACAGCTTCCGTGGATATTAAGCTGGATATTTATTGCTTCTCTCCGTTTTGTTAGTGCCTTTGTTTTCCTGATGTTAATCTTCAGGCCAACTACCAACGCCTTTTTTCTGCTGTGAAAGGTCACCTCAGCAAGAGCGTTTTGACTATTTACAGTGAGGTTTTGGCCTAATTGAAAAAAAAAAAAAATCCAGCTAACGACAGCCAATTTTGTCCAATACGGAACCCACCGCGGTTAACCCTTGAAACGGGTGGCATTTTTATTTATTTATTTATTTATTTTCTAAAATCTTGTTGCTTACAGACAATCCTATTCAACTTAGGAGACGCACTGTTGAGAAGAGGTTAATGGAAGCTATATGTGACCTTTCCGGTTCGTTAAATTTCCAAATCTAAATAAAACCATCTTGAGATAGCAAGATACAAAAGATCATCAGACCGAAAGTGCTGGAATGCAAAATTCCTTGCAAGATTTTGTAAACCGCTTCGTGATTTCGCCCTGTGATTGGAGGGGAAAAAAAAAAAAACTATACTCCGTCCAACTTAACGTGGCGGAGCTTTTGATAATTTTACAGCTCTATTTCCTGCACCTAATTGGCAGAATCAGTACTTTCCACAGCAATTATTCGTCCACCTTAACTTTGCGGAGATTATTGTTCTTTTGCTTTCCAGTGCTCAATGGGGGAAAAAAAAAAAAATCTGCGACTCTATCGTTTCCTAGCACTTCTTCCTTACTATAGTTCGTCCAACTTAACTTTGAGGATTTTCTCGTTATTTTGCAATATTTTTTTCGCTATCTCAAAGGCAAAATAAGACACTACTGTGGCTCTACACCCTTTCCATAACACTACTTCGTGACTATAATTCGTCCGCCGTAATTGGTGGAGCTTTTAATTTCGCTGCTCTTTTCCCGCAACTTCGTCAAAATAAAACAGTACTGTGGCTCTACATCCTTCTCACTACACTTTTTCGTGATTAGCATGATATTCTAATGTTAAAACTTCTTGTAACAGCTCAGCATTCAAGGAGAGACTGAAATCTTAGGTCGTTAATCTGAACAGAGTAGGCTATAGTTAGTCATCTGGAATATGCAAAAAAATATTTATATTTTCTAATTATAACTTCTGTCCACTAGACCTAGAAACGTTAAATCGATTATGTTGCTAAATACTGATTACTACATCACAAACACACACGTTACCATACTGTCTAGCTTAGAAGAGTACAGCTGCTATAAAATCTGAAAAAAAAAAAAAATAATAATACGTGGATACATAGACTTAACCCACTGCAGGGGAAACAGATGGTCATGTGGCAGCACCTTATTGCCGAAGAAGTACACTATTCACTGGTATAATCTGTATCTATCTTTCCCTCTGATATACCTGCCATATCAAAAAACAATATAGTGGCAGGTCTACGCATAAATGCGAACAAATACATATGGTTTTATTATTTACGTAAATGATTAACTGCGTCCTGTACGAAGACACAGTATGAAACTGCATTGTATTGCAAAAATCTTGGTTACGGTGTATTAGTTATTAAAAATTTAATATTAACTGTGAGAAGGAGGTGGAAGGAAACACGGATGAAATAGAGGTGAGTTTTATTTCCGACTAGTTTCGCCTGTGGCTTCTTCAGTGGTACTCACCTCTGTTTCACCCGTGTTTCCTTCCACCTCCTTCCCACACTTGTCATATGTGTCTAATTAATAATAATTATTTTACATTTTACTTCAGCCACTCCAGCTTACTTCTAGGCATCAAATTGACCCAACCTTGATCAAGTAATTTCCTGTTAATCTTAAATGTGTGGTTCGTTCACGAGTACCATTGTTAATTAGTGACGTTCATTTTTTGTATTTCTAAGCACTTAAACTTCTCTTCTTTCCCCTCTACCCCCGTCCCACCTCAAAAAAAAAAAGCCAGGATGCACTCAGGAACTTTCGATCATCTCTCTATCGTAACTCTGAGACATGTATTTGCAAGAAGGGCAAGAGGCATGGACAGATTGTACATTCTCCTTTCCTTATCTTTCCTACAAAACGAAATCAGAGTTACGACAGTTTGTTAGAGAATCCAGGCCATTTTTTTCAATCCCATTTCCTTATACTACGATGATGTACCAGTCAAAGTAATCTTGCTAACCAATAGGGGTTATATTCAGATGAGGAGAGACTTTTCGAGCTGGTAATTAGAACCTTAACCAGCCTTTTTATTGCTAGGATGATTTCAGTTTAAAAGTCGTTTGGTGATACAAGAATAAGCTAAATATTTACATACCTGAGATCAAGGAATTAATAAGCAAGTTTACATTTACGAAAAAAGTTAATGGCAAAGTAGGTGATTTATATTAATAAGTAAAATAATGTGACTGTTTTGAATTTTCAGCTTCTCAAAATTTCCCTCCATTCCTTCCCGTCTTCTCCCACTTTAATATTCTAGAAAAAAAAAAAATACCGAGCAAAATTTCCAGAGTACTTGCCATTTTTTTCACATTAACGCTGGATATATTTCCTACCAATTTTACCAACTTCTTCATCATTAAAATTTACCTCTATGTTTTTTTTTTCTTTGCTCACCTCTTCCCATTCTCTCTCTCTCTCTCTCTCTCTCTCTCTCTCAAAACTTCACTAGCTCCCTACTCTACTGTTTATCTAATTTCCGGCGGAGTGGTATAAGAGAGGGTGTGGCCGGTGTTTAAGTGTTAGTCTGAGTGCAAGTATGAGCTGTATGTGTGAGTGGGCGTGCTAGTATGAGTGTAAGTTTGAGTGTGATGGTCGGTGTGAGTGTAGATGTGAGAGAGGGAGCAAGTGTGAGATGCAAGTGTGAATGTGAAAGTGAGACGCAAGTGTTAGTGTGAAGGTGAGACGCAAGTGTGAATGTGAAGATGAGATGCAAGGATGAGTGCGAGGAGAGTGTAAGTGTGAGTGAGTGTGAGGTTTGTGGTGTGGTGGTAAGAGACGGAGGGAAGCTGTGAGAGGCGAGAGAAAGTATGAATAATTACCATCCTTTGCTTGTATCCCGCTGTACCCTCATTAATGGGGTGGAGGTGGGGGTGGGGGTGAGGAGATGGTGAATGGATGGTGGGTGGTGATGGGTGGGGTAGGAAAGAGAGGAAGAAATGGTGGCGAGGAGAAATAGGAAGTTTTGGGGGTGATGTAGAGGGTGTGTGTTTGTAGGGGGGGAGGCAGTGGGATGGGGAACAGAGGGGGAGAGAAAGAATGTGTGGGGTCAGGAAAAGAAAGTGGGGTAGGGACAGAGACGATGTGGAGACGGTGAGTAGCATGTGGCGGAAGAGGAGGATGAAAGGACATGGAAAGAGAGAGGATGAGGGTGTGAGTGGGTGTAAAGGTCGCTACTAGGTGGAGGAGAAGAGGGAGGGATTGGAATGAAAAGGAGTGGGGTGGGGAAATGGAGAGGAGTGAGGAAAGGGTGTGTGGAAGATGCTGGGTTTGGGGTGGAAAGGCGGAGATATGAACCGTGTGGGGGAGAGATGGTGGTGGGATTGGGAATGAAGGGATGGAGGAGAAAAGAGGGAAAGGGTACAGAGGACGGAAGGAGGAAAGAAGACGAAGAGGGTATACGACAGGGAAGGAGGAAGGTGAGAGAACGTGTGAGTGGGTGTAGGGGTAGGGATGGCGTGGGAGACAAAAGAAGAAAAAGAGGGCGTATGGGGGGAGGAAGAAGAGGCAGGGGGGTGAAAAACATGGGGGGAGGGGAAGAGATAGGAGGGGAGTGTGTGTGGAAGAGATAAGAAGGAAACAATGTATGGGGTGGGAATGGGACTGATGTTGGTGAACTCAGAGAAGGAAGAGATGTGTGTGAGGTGTTGAGGTTGGTAAAAGGATGTGGAGACGAGGAAAAGGGATGTGTGGGAGAGATGATGTGGCATATGGGTAAGAAACTGGAAGAGTACGGCGGTAGGAGGAAAGAAAAGGGACAGGGGAGGGGGATGTATGAGAGAATGGGATGGAGTGAGGAAGTCAAGGGGAGGTGTGTGGAAAACGAAAAACTGGGAACTGATTTATTTTTTGTTTTCGGTTTTTTAATGCAGACAACAGGGACCCAAGGATGAAAGCTGGCAAAGAAAAATGATCCTTCCAAAGACAGAGACCCAAGGATGAAAGCTAGCTAAGAAATGATCCTTCCAAAGACAGATAAAATGTACGAAATAATCTGTTCGTTTAGATGCCAGCCTTTGTGTGTGCTTTTTAATGCCATATACAGTGTAAGGGATGAGTTTCGCTAGCTTCTCTAAGTTTGGCACAACGGAAAAACGACGACAAGGACGACGATGATGATGATGTAAACAAATTACTGACCCCAACTGCACAGCTAGAAACACATGAACCAGGGACAGTGTCTGTATGAAGTGGAGATGTAGCTACAAATTCCGACGTTCATGCATCACAGTTACTTGTTCATCATGTGATTAAGGTACAGTTGTCATGTGTAGCAAATGCCACGCCTCTGCTACACAGTGGTTCTGTCCCAGGCTCATATGTGGCCAACTGTACATTGCAGTTGTTGTTCACGATGTTCAATCATTTCAACTACGGACAGCCTGTATATCTATGCATTTATTTATATAACTATTATACCCATTAAAAATGTGGAGAGAAAGGGTGAATGAAAGTCTTTAAATTTAGTAGTGATTGACGGAGAAAGTGAAGCAAATAAAGATAAGATGGCTTTGGTCTATGTATGTAGCTATCAAAGTTAGACATGTTCAGGCCAGCCGTTAAAATGGATATATATGTCACTATACACAAAAACATGGTGGATTTAGAACAAACCGAAGGAGAAAGAGAACCAAACAGGAGACGAAAGGCTATATTCTTTTTTTACTCAAGCGGCTTTCAAAACACATCGTCAAATAAAATCCAGTACATAGAGATAAGGAGGCTGGGGGAAAGAATGAGCTCAGAATCAGAATTAATAGTGGGAGGAAAAAAATAAGTAGCAAGGCAAGGGTACTGCTGGCGTGGGCTGTGAACCTGCCTCCACTCCACAAGGTCAGGGTTTTAGACACGGCCATGCCTTTTTGACTTGATAAACTGTGCTTAGAGGAGACGAGGCGTAAGGAGGACTCTTATTTATTTATTTTTTCATTTATTTGTTATTCTATTTATATATTCATTTTGAGCTTAGATGTGAGAATGCCATGCCACTTCTTTTTTTTTTATACCCAATATAGATTTTGTTCACCCTTTAATGGCAGGGACAACTCTTTGATCTATTTCAGCTGACAACAGGCGAAGACAGTATATTCAGCTGCAATGAGTCATGGAAGTCTGAGAGTGTGAATATCTGGCTCATTAACTCTCTCCTGGGCGGGACTAGTGTTCTATTCCAACAAACGCCAGACGATTTTATTCAGGTTAGTGAGTCACAAGAACCTGAGCTTTGATATGACATGCAACCTGTTAGACCAAAAACTATTAAACGGTTCTATACTTAATTAGTACTGAAAATGAGAACATGGTTTCCTAGTATAGCAAAAAAAAAAGAAAAAAAACTTCCTAGCATCAACATCTTTGTGATATTCTTTCTCGCCCACTATGCCTTACTCTTCTCTTGGATTTCTTAAACATATTTTTCAAATGAACACACCTTGCTTACCCTTCTATCTATCTAGCTCCTTACTAAACAATCAATCTATACATAAAATATAGGAAAATTCTTAACGTAAAAAAAAAAAAAAAAAGGCTAAGAAATATTGGAGATCTCTGTAGCCCACGGTGGAAAAAAAAAAACTCAGACTAACCCATTCGGCTGTGATAAACCAAACGTGAGATTTTATTTACCGATGTAGGTTAAACAAGAATGATATTCAAAGAGACAATAAGTAAAAATGGTCTCGGGTTCCTATGACTGACTCAGCTGAATATAATCGTCTGGCGTTAGCTGGAATAAAATACCAAAGAAAAAGCGATCATAAGAATCCCAAGAGGATCAGGAAAAAAACTAAAATTACAATATAAGTAACAATGAACACTTATACCCCAAAACAAAATATAAGTACTAATATAAGTAGCAATGAAATATTTAAACTCCTTCACGACCGTAACGTGTTTCTAACATTTTTCTTACGATCTCCGTACGATATTAATGAAGTTCTTGCTCCCGATGACGAATTTAAATAGTTTATACTTGCTACTCCTGAGCGATTATATTCAATTTAAGAATGGCCTCTCGTGAAGGGGTGAATGAAGGGTACACATAACCCTTTCGGGATGTCCTATGCCCTATGTAAAGTAAAGTCGTGTGAAAGTGACAAGAATAAATGAATAAATAAATAAATAAATAAATAAACGGATTCAAGGGGTAAATTATTTCTCTCCGATGACACATTATTGAAAAAAGTACACTAGCTCCAGAAACAATGAGAAAACAGAAAAACCGAAAGCATCAGGGAAATAAAGTGAGTAAGATCCGCAAACATTTACATCAGCTCAAAGACTCAACATGGCCAGCAAACAAAAGAGAGGCGTGCTCGATTTAAAAAAAAGAAAGAAAGAAAAAAGAAAAACTAGGGAGCTAAAGCACCAGAAAAAAGAGATGTACAGGATCCAAAAAGAGAGAAAACAAAACATCAACGAAAGAGACACAAAAACAGAAAACACAAGCCTGAGAAAAGAGGTGCGCAGGATACAGAAAGAGAACGCAATCACTTCCGAGAATAGGGCTGCGCAGAATACAGAAATATGAAGTAAAAACATCACATAAAAGCGCTGCGCGGGATAAGAAAACAAGTGAAAAAAAGCATCTGAGAAAAATAACTGCAAGATACAGAAGCATGTGGAGGAAAAGCATCCGAGGAAAAGAACTGGGCAGGATAAAAAAAAAAAAAAAAAAATTATGCACATTACAGAAACATGAAACAAAAGCATCAGAGAGAAATAAAAAAGAAATGCATCGGAGGAAGGAGCTGCGCAGGGTTAAAAATTAAACAGAAAAGCAAAAGAATAAAACAAAAGAGCTGCGTAGGGTCCAGAAACAAACAGGAAATAAAAGCATCAGAGAACCAAGTGAAATGGTCCATAGGCTACATCCATGCAATGCAGGAAAAGAAAAAGCGTATAACCATCGCCAGATTTTCCTGTGTGCATCCTCACCCAGAAAAAAAAAAAAAATAAAAAACGAAGGAAAAAAATGAAGCAGCCTACAACCAACGAACTACTTTCCGATTTTCATAAGAAAAAAAAAAATAATAGTAAGAAAACGTCTTTAATCACACTCCTCCTTCCATCAAACTTCTTCCGTCTAAAACGGACACCGAACAACAATCTTCGACTCCTGACTCCGTGGAAGGAAGACAGGCTCGGAGGTCAACCGCGCAGAGTTGTCCTGATATACTCGTTTCACTTCAACTTGGTCCTGATTTTCCTCCTTTCGCTACTTATTTCACCTGGTTCAGTTGCAGGAAAAGACAGTATTACGGCTCTACATCATTTCCATAGCACTTCTTCGTGACTAACATTCTTGTATTAAACTATTTTTACAACTTGACGTTCAAGATGGACAGAGGGTAATTTTGGGCTAAGTTAAAGTAAAAAGAGTATAGCAACTTTCACGTGTTTCTGCTGCTTGTGAGTCCTTGACCCCATGGAGCTGGCTGATTTCTTTTTCTTGGGTGGGTGGGGAGTTCTTGCTACTGCCAGACGATTTTATTTAAACATGGGAAAAGGTCTCTCATATTAAAGGGGGTTTCTTAAAGGCTAAATCTAATCCCTCCACTTGGAAAAAAAAAATGTAACCTATGAAAATTAAAACTGTCTGGAGATGACAAAAAAGAAAATAAAAAGAAAGTCCTCTGACTCAAAGGTAAGGGAAGAAATTAGTATTCTAATATTATGTGCTAATTATGGTCCCTCTCTTGGTTGAGACAGCTCTGGTACTGTAGTCCAGGTAACGCCAGACGATTTTCATAAACTAAGCGTGGCTATTGGAGTCTGAGTGTTACTTCCGCCATTACTGGACCTCTCATAGTAAGAACAACTTTAGTACTCCCTTAAACGCAAGTCGATTTTATTCAGTTGAGGGTGAGTCATAGGAGTCTGAGTGTTTATATAATATGGTGTACTAATCAATTTATGTTCCTATAACCTTTGCAATCCTATGGCGTAGCTAATCATTATTTTATTCTTACTACCCTGATACGATTCTATTCAGTGCTGCGGAGATTTCTGACGGTGTAAGGATTAGTGAAGCCTACATAAACCTCTCTAGTTTGAAATGAGGGAAAAAAAGATCTGGGTTTGTGGCTGTTCACACACACACTGCATGGATACCTCTCGACTGAGCAAAATGGTGTGGTGTTGGCTGCCACAATTAATCAACGAGCGTTCACAGTAGGAAAAGGATTAACCCCTCTAGCCCGAGGGCGTAATCTAAAATTCATTTTTGCTATCTCTAGGCGATTTTATTAAACGTAGTAAATAAAGAATCTAAACACAGAAGAGGAAAATCTAAGCAGTAGCAAATCAATGCCTGGTTGGCTGATTCTGTAGCCAGCTTCTTCCGAAAAAAAAAAAAAAAAAATCTCCATATAGTCGACCCCTGACCCCGTGAGAGGCGGCCAGGCTAGCACGCCAATGTGGCTGGTCCAGGTGGTGACCCGAGTGTTCCATGTATTATTTATTTATTTATTTATTTTACTATCACATTTATGTCACCGCCAGAGGAGTTTATCAATGTTGAGGAGGCTCTAGTAATGAAAAAGTCAGACACAATTTCCCGCTAACCGAACGACTGGTACAACCTTTTAACAGAGGTGTATACAGTATGACATCGTGTGGAAAAGGCAAGAATAACATAAACGACGTCAATGTGCTGAAGGGATTAAATTAGTAAATAGGAGAACCAAAATTATTCCTTAATTATTCAAGCCTTCGATTCGTAAATCACTATAAAGTCCTCTAAACAGCTCAAGTCTCCTGCTATACAGGGTTATTAACACTTTTTACTGTTAAGATTCCCCTCAGCTATACAAAATCGTCTAGTATCAGCCTATTAAAATTACCGAAGTGCGTCGGAGTAGTGAAAGGGTAAAAGGTATCGGTACTATGTAAACTCTCGGTACTGCCAGTAATCTTCTATTTCAATGGGTAAAACTACAATGCCTACTTTACCTACGCAGATTCCTTACTCCATTTCATTATGACTATTTTTGTTCAGGCTACATCCAAACACCTGTACTGAGTGAAGACTTTCCTCCGTGGCCTGAGCAGTAAACTCCATTTACCTTGTCCCTTCGATGACGGCTTTTACTTTAATGTTTCTTGTCGCAAAACTAGTCAATATGATCTAAGAGACGTGATGGGATAACAGTCTCATTCTACCACTTCTTCCATTCCGGGCTTTTCATATATCAAGCCATTCCAAAGTTCCAAATCCATACGGTAATGTGGGCATTAGCAACATATCTTAATCCTGCAGCCTCCATACTCAACCTTCGGTTCCATATCAAGACCTTCATAATTATAACAGACAAAAATTTTTTGGTTTGCTTTACTCTGTGCTCCCCTTCATATAAATATTTACCTCGCTTCTCTGTCTTTTCTTCTAGGTACTTAAATTCCTTCACAAAGTCAAATCTCTCCCTCTTTACCAGCACATGACACGTGAATCATGATGAATATACCGATGACGATGGTGACAGTGTCGATGATAACGATAACGACAAGAATAATAACAATAATATACGACGACAACGTCAACAACAACAACAACAACAACAACAACAATAATAATAATAATAATAATAATAATAACAATAATAATAATAATAATAATAATAATAATAATAATAATAATAATAAATATCCGTGACTCTGTACATACCATTTCATCCTCTTCGGTATTACAAATGAAGCGCAGGATCAGAGTTAAGGTTTTTCTCGGCGTTTATCTGTTTGATCTGTCGCTGTGTTAAGATCCCATTTTTACCAGGCGGATACACAGCACTCAACGATCCATCACAGCACTAGACAATTTACCTTGTTCTCTGTATATTATAATCCGTCTCATGGCTGTCACTCTTTTACTGCAACGTTCTGAAAGTATATGGTCGACTGGGAAGGCACGCACTATACCGAAATACGAAACGCACCCGTCGCTTGCGTCCATATTTTTCCCCTCAAAGGCTTTATCTGGCACTGTATATTTCACTCTCATCTCCCTCGGCACTATGTCATTTTTTATTTTGTTATTATTGTTACCGAACGATTCTAATAATAGTATTATTATGTCTAGAAACAATCTCTGACGAACCCTGATTATACGATGACGTCTTTTTATTCTTGTTACTGCCAGACGATCTTACATAACATAGGGAGATCTCTTTTAAAGAATGAGTTTATATTTCATTTTACAAACGATCATTTCTATTTTATATTCTATTTTTTTGGGGGAGGGGGGTGAAAAGTACCGAGATTATCAACACATCTTCTACACTGCACATACACCACACGACTGGAGATAAGACTCGTAGCATCCCGTTGGGTCTGACTCGCGAACCTTCGAAGCAGGCGTCATCTTTTCTCTCGTTGGTTCGTGAAACTTCGAGGTATGCTCTCCCTTGGCGATCTATGCTGCATGCCACACCTTCTCTTCCATGCTATTTATTTATTTTTCTTTTATGATATTAACACAGCTTGCATCGTTAACACAAATGAAGACTATAAATGCGTAAAATGCAGAGTATACCACCGAGGATGAAGTGTTATGAAAGCCTCCAAGTCAACAACATGTTCCCAGAACAGCTCATCGCTCTACATGCTCGTGCTCTGTGGCAACTTTCGCAAAGTCGAGCCTGCTTTGAATCATACGGCTTCGGATATGGGCGGAGTGAATTATTTATATAAAACTCTGGAGGCAAGTAACAATTATCACTTTTTTTTTACAGTCTGTGTGACGATGACAAAATGTCTGACACAAATATAATGTCTTTCGGTGGACGTAATGTAACTCAGACAACATATTCGAAGCAAATGAATAAATGCTCATTTGCTTTTGTCTGAAAACGTCGTATGAGCTGGAGACTGGTGGAAATCTCTTGAAACATTTAATTTTTCATGAAATATGCCTAAACCGGTGTTGGTAATGTCATACCTACCATATCCACTTGAAACAAAGTACATATTTCTGAATATGGACTGAGATGAAAAGATTCAAATTACTGTGCTGAAACTTAGTAGCGGAAGACAGTTCCAAAACTGACTTATGCAGACTGGTAAACCGATTCACCATCCCTGCTGGAGCGAGATGTTCAGTAAGCGAGATAATAGGCCTATTAATTGTGATCACATTTTATGATAAAAAACTATTAATTGCAATGAAACCTTACTGTAATCTTACCATTAATAAACCAGCATAATCTGATTAATTCACGATATGGAAAAAGGGGAAAAATTATATCATTAGGATCAGCTGTGGTTACCGATTCTGAAGTGACCGAGAAAAGAACCATTTCGTCAATTACGACACATCTGTTGCCGTAGTTAGTGTTCATCTTTTAACACTGTTATTATGCGTATAGATTCAGAGTGACTGGGTATTTTGAATAATGAAATGCAAGCCTAATGACGAAAATGTGGGTAATTCTTTCCAAGTTTGTTAACCTACTATTACATTTTATCATTACCTTTTTTAAAATCTCCTCCTCCTCCTCCTGCTCCTCCTCCTCCTCATAATCATAACCATTACCTGTAACACTGTTTACTAATCATATCATTATTGTTATTGATGCTGCTGCTATTGAATTTCTGAAACAAATAGGACTACAACCAGTCTCTGTCACCATTTTTGTTTAGGTCATCATTATGCTCCGAAATGACAATTATACAGCCGTAAATGAACGTATAAACATTAAGTTATATAGAAGTTTACACGGTATTATGGGGAAAGCCCAACGAGCTAGCCGTTAACCTCTTCGTTCTGAGGGATCCCTCCTCGGTTGAATAAAATTGTCTGGCGTTGGCAAGAATGATATACTAAGTACGTTCTCGTGCTGAAGGGATTAATGGCGATCGTGTCAAAGTAACACCTTCGCCATGAAGGTCCCTCCCGGCTTCAGGAATCGTTGCGCGTTGGACATGTTGAAATAGAGTATAAGGTATGCCCTCGTGCTGAAGTGGTTAAAGAAGGCATATAGACCAAAATTCGTACAACAACATCACCAACAACAAGATCGCCAACAGGACCTCCTACTTAGAGGAAGGCGGTGGCTCAATCGGTAGAGAGGTGGCCTGCAGTCCTACCGGACCCAGGTTCAAATCCTGACTGGGGCAGGGAACAGTTTGAGGATTTGAATTTAATAAAAATCAGACTTTACCGATCTACCAGAAGACCCGCCGACATGTCGTAAAAATACCCCCGCTAATACCAATACACCAGTCCTGTATGAGACAGCCCTAGCATGTATTCAATATGGACGGAGGGTGTTAGCGCCGACGTGGTGACATGTAGAGGTGTATGGTATGTAGGAGGACTACTGGGCCTTGAAAGCAGGCTGTGAAGCCTATGCCCAGAGTCGAACACATAAAAAAAAAAAAAAAAAAATCACCATCACCTTCCAATCTGCCTACAATTTCAGGGGCCAAGGTTCGATGGTAACTCCGTCTTTTTGTCTACAGAACACATGTGATGCATTTTCTTCCTCCTATCCCCAAGCCCAGGCAAAACAAAGAATGAGTGTTAATACTGTCTACTTTAGGCTTATTACTTACATCAGCACTTCATCAGACGCTCAACCGATTCTAGCCCAAGCACCCTACCCTAACCTGACGTAGTTCAACTTGACTAGCCTAACCTAAACTGATCTCACTCTACATAACTTAGACTACCATTATCTAATCTAGGCTGCACTAACTTAACGAAACATAGTCCAGCATTACCTAAACTAATCCAACCTAACTTCATCAACTTTTAACATCCCTTGTCACCAATCAGCCAAGGCAGTATGCTAAGACACTAAATACTCTAAATCTCATACCTATATTAAAAGTTCATTAATCACCTAACGTTGCCAACCTAACCTAACCTAACCAAACCAAATTTAATTTCTTCAACCAGCGGACCTACTTATTGCTTTGTTCTTGCTACCTCTTGAAGATTTTATTTGATCTAGGAAAGATCTGTGGTGAAAAAGAGGGGTTTAGCTATATTCTTCCCCTGCCTATTAAACCCCATCTCTCCAGCTGACTAAACTTCTGAAGACGGCAAAACTAAACTAAAAGAAAAGCGTCACCATGTTGACGGGTTTAACATATTGTATATCTGACCTTATTATCAAGCTTATCACCAACACACAGTCAGCCAGGACTGAAGACTATCTATTAAAGTGCTTTAATTAGTGTTTTATTAGCCCCTAACCCAAGTAAACCTAACCTTATCTAATGCAGAACAACTTGACGTCACCTGATCGTTCTAAACCTAATTAAAATCTAACCTGTCCTAGTCAATCGTGACCTGACCTGACCTAGCTTAATCTAACCAAGCCAAACCATATCCATCTTATCCTACACTACCATACCCTACCCCAGAGGTCGGCAACCTGCGGCTCAGGAGCCGGATGCGGCTATTTTACGACACTTTTGCGGCTCCAAGAGCTTCATAAATAATCATTTATTCTTTCAGAAAGAAGGCATCACATAACACATGCAAGGCAACATTAGATCTTTAATTTAAAAATCTACAGACATCGATCGTTAAGCAGATCGAACAATATCATCATAATGTTTTGTTTAGATTTAAAAGTACTGAACATTTCGGTCTGTGAGACAATTTTTTGCATTGCGGCTCCAAGAGTACTGCATTTTTATGAAACTTTAAAGTAAATGGCTCTTCTAGCTTTAAGGGTTGCTGACCTCTGCCCCACCCTAACCCTAATACAATATACGGTAACCAGCTCATCCTAACGCCAATTTCCCCTAATCTAACCCAACCTAACCTTATCGTCTTTATCATTCCTTATGACCAACCTCAACTCATCCAGGACAAGACATTTAGCTAAGACTCTATCTACTTAAAGCTCATTACGTCACTTCCAACTCATCAATACTAATCAACTCTGGTCTCAGCAACGCGTTAGCTTATTTTTCTTCCTTTTCTTTGTCTTTTTTTTTTTTTTCTGTGACGACTTAAAGGTTGGAGCGATTATGCTGCGTGTGTCAGGGAGGGGGCTACGTTTGAGCAGTGGATATAATGGATGTAGTGGTAGTAGCAGTAGTACTAGAAGAAGAAGAAACGGTAGTAGTAGAAGAAGAAGTAGAAGAAATAGGAATAATAGTAAAGGAAGAAATAGCAGCAGAAGCAGCAGCAGCAGCAACAGCAGCTGTAGTAGTAGTAGTAGTAGTAGTAGTAGTAGTAGTAGTAGTTGTTGTTGTTGCTGTTGTAGTAGTGGTAGTAGATGTTGTAGTAGTAGTAGTAGTAGTAGTAGTTATAGTAGTAGTAGTTATAGTAGTAGTAGGTGTTGTTGTTATTGTTGCTGTTGTTGCCGTTACTGTTGTTGTTATTGGTGCTGCTGTTGTTGCTGTTGTTACTGATGGTGTAGCCCTAGGTTTATCCGAAGCGTGAACCCACTACCCAGTGGACTGTAGGCTGTAGCTGCCATTCTCCTGCAGCCCAGAACCCTCCTTTCAGGGGATAGAGAAGGAGCTGAGGGACGTTTGTATAACTGGACAATGAAGCCGCCAAGTTATATCAGTGTCACCACATGAAGGTATCCCTCTCCAGGACAGGGTGTAGTGTGAATTAGGTGTAGTGGTTGAGTAACGTGAGAGAGGTGTAGTGTGTGAAATGTGCAATGTTCAGTCTGAGGCGTGAAACGGATGAAGTCCTAGTGATGTAAATTAACGACGTAGTGTCTGAAATGTACAACGTGAAACACAACAAGAGGTCAGCGCTGTAATCATTAACACAAGGACCTGAAAGTCAGGGGGACGCTATAATACCCTTGGACCACAGTTATCAAAATATAAAAGCCAACGACATTCAACTGGGATTTTAAGTATGGCCCAGGGCTCATCTTTGCCGCTTCTACCCGTATACCTACATGCATAATATCATCATCGTCGTCATCAATCATCATCACCATCCTACTTCCCAATATCTACCTTAAAGCGAATGCATAACAAATACAAAGAAAGAGACCCCAAATCAAGATCCGGTTATTTTGAAGTGCCTGGACATTGCGTTAGAAGGACGATTGGTGTTGTTAAAGGCAGAAAACAAGACTGAGGATGATTTCCAGAGTTGACCGGTTGTTGCAATGAAACAATGAGAGTACCAGTTAACATTTTGCTGCAGAAAGTGATAATGAGTGGAGTGCTTGAGACAGAGTACCAGTTATACATTTCATGGTTAGGACAGCTCTAGTATTTTATTCCAACTTCCTTCATAAAACTTAATTCTACTGACGATGAGGCGTGGGAACCTTTGAAAGTTAATGCTTTTACCATTAACTCTTCCATGGCCAGAACAACTCTACAGTCCTATTCCACCTAAATCCAAATGATTTTATTCAGCCAAGAGTGAGTTAACTATTATGCCTTAGAAAGTGACGAAGTATGTAAAACTGAGAGTCAATAAACTTCTCACTGAACTAGAAACAGTTTGAAACTTAAGAGTGCTGGTTAATGCTCCCTGCACCATACTCGTAATGTGACAGTGAACCAGTTAAATTTACTGAATCAAAAAGAGTGCGTGAGACTGTGAATACCATTAAAGTTTTGCTGTAACAGAAAGAGTGTGTGGACAGAAAGTGCCTGCTACCTTTTTTGCAAAAAGATGAGTGTGTGAGACTTACGAGTTGATTTTTTTGCCGATGAAAGTGAAAAATGAATGAAAATGTGTGAAGATAAAGATGTTCATTCTGTAGCCTTCTTGTTTGCTCGGCAGCTGTATGTGACACTATTGGCTTCTAAATTTTCAGAGCTACGGCTTTCTGCATTGTGGTGTTGTGTATGCGGAGGGAAAACTTATTAAAGCTATAAGAAAGATTTATCATTTAAAAAAATCTATGTTTAACAATTTTCTTAATCGGAAAATAAGTCCTAAAATTTTCATCCCCTAACGCCTCACTCATAATACAATCATCCTTTACGCTAACGAAAACTTTTTATCTTTTTTTTAACTAAAGGAGGAACATTAAGCTTTCATGTAAAGGTCGGTCTGAACTAAGATCTGAATTGTTCACGATGTACTTATTTACCTAAAAGTCTATTCAGAGGTTTACAATAACTGTTACTAAAACATGATTTTCAAGTTCCAGAAACTTAGACTGGCATCAGTAGAGGACAATATTTCCCGCCAAAGAAACTGAATAACCAACTTTTGTATGGCGAAAAAAATGTTCTTAGCGATGATTCAGTAGCCTATAGAATGAATTCTTTCAGCGCTTAGTTTTACTTGCAAGATATGAGTGTATTCAACGTGTACAGGACAGCCTCACATAAATTCAAAATCCTGGCGGGAAAATGCACGATTGTAAGAAAAATGCCACGTGACTCTTGGCTCAAAAAATTTCAACACCACGTGGCTGCCAAAATCCAACCTCGTAATTATATTCTTTGTAAGCATCCCCAAATTATCGTACTTCCTCAAAAATATATACATATGATGGAGATGAACAACGACTGATGGGAGGTGAAAACAGGATATAAAAGCAACACAACAAGGAAATCAGTGGTGAGGAAATGTCATACGGTCACTGAGCCGAGACTTCGAAGAGACCACGTGTTCTGTGACGTCACCCCACAGGTCCAATATGGCCGCCCCCTTTTTTTCATATATTTTTAGCTAATGATCTGGAATACACTGGGTACTAAAGACTGCACAGGACTTTTCTTGTTATATAAAACATGCAGCAAAAAAAAATATATATATATAATGGAAATCCAATGGGCTCTCGACTTTCCCCCCCCACTCCCCACCAAAAATACAGGATACCACGTGGGCACGTCATAAATCTACAGACATTAAGCACATGGAAAATGCACACATACATGAACACACACACACACACACACACACACACACACACACACACACACACACACACAGATTTAAGCTTTTCTCAAAATATAAAGACAATGGCACGCACACACATACACAGACTAATATGCGAGTACAGGTGGAAAAAAAAAAAAAGCTAGCCATCTACAGTATATCTACCAAAACCAAATCAGTTCCAGTTGTGGGTACCGTACATGCACCTGTTTCCACGCTGCCAGTGAGGTACTTATTATGCCAGCCAATCAGTCATGCAGTCAGTCAGTCATTCAACCGGTCAGTTAAGAAATCTGTTAGACATGCAGTCAGTTAAGTCAGTCATGCAATCAGCGAGTCAGTCAATCAGTCATTTATCTCACCTGCTGATGCAAGAAAATAAGAAATCGTTCCCCCGCCGACACCGAAGGGACGCAACTCTACTCTTCTCTCTCCAGCACCTTCAGTGGCTTGAGTCACATGGAACTAGGATCAGAACTGAACTCTGACGAAGGGCTGACGAAGGAGTGAGTAATGTTTTTCTGCTTGATCCCAATGGACTAAAGGGAAGTAAATGCAGTCTTGTCACCCCACGAGCTTCAGTCCTTTCGTCTCCGTGAACCAAGGGCAAACAAGTCTCTCAGATTAACGAAGGGCTATCGCAGGAGTTGACTGAACCTCCCAAGCCCCTACAGCAGGAAAGGAGAGGCTTAAGCACTCCCACCACTTCAGCACCTTCTTCAGTGCAGTCGTCGCGGTCACAGAGCAAAGGGCAAACTGAGACTAAGTAAGATTTGGACTATAAGGGCTACGGCTGCTACCAAGACTCCCCTCAGGCCAGTCGCATAGGCTATCAGGGTGTGAGAGAGACGCCGGTAAAGGAAGGGAGAGCCTGGGTGAGCTTCGCGGGCTGGGATGGGGCGGGTTCGCTCAGCAGGGGGTTGCCAGAAGCTTGCTGAGATTCCATGCTTTACCGGCACCTTCGAAATACTATAGATTTAACTATTTTTTTTATTTTATATGCTACACCAGCTTCAATTTGTAACTTCAGGTACGAAGCCAGTATCTATGAGAATTCGTAAGCCGTGTGGGTGGATAGGCTTGCTAAGAGTCTACGGTTTACCTTGCACGCGGCATCTCAGAGACTTTCCATAATCTATTAAGTCGTTTGAGTCTAAATACGTACTAGTAATACACATATACATAATTCTTACAGTACATCAACACTTGCCTCTAAATCCACGTACGTAATCAACATCTTTATTTGTTACCTGACATCATGAATGTAATCATCCAAAGGCCTTCGAGAGAGGGAAGCGGTCGACGGCCGTGCTCCACCTGTGAAGACCCGCGGGGTGTCCAAAGAATGGGGTGGGGGTGGGGGGGTGCGATCCCTATGGGTCCCGGATGGTGGAACACGTGGTGGATGAAGAACATGCAGCAAACATTCTCTGATTAACCCCTTCAGTCCCTTGAAGTGTTTTATTTTTTATCTAACTTTCGAAAGACTTGTGCTGAAGGGGTTCATGAATGCCAAATCCAACCCCTCCAGCTCGAAAAGTCCCTCCAAAGCTGAATATAGCAGTCTGGCAGTAGCAAGAATAAAATGAAGATATGTCGCCGGAATGTAGTGCTCAACGAAACGGAAGACCTAGCCCTACAAGGAAATCAACCCTACAATGACATTTGCTTCATCTTAACCCCATCAGACTGGGAACGTCTTTTTCGTATCATTCGTGAAACCTCCAGACGATTTTATTCACCTTACGAGACACCGCTTTAGCTTCAGAGGTAATACATTGCCTTCATTAACTCCTTCAGTACCGTGGTGCTCTCCTACGCGTCTGGAAGTAGCAGGAATATAAGACTAAAATTCGTCATCGGTAAGAATTACTTGGCCTACCACCAGACGGTCTGTATGCAACTTAGGAGAGACCTCGGGAGGGGTGTAATAACGGCTACATCTTCTGCAACCCCTCCAGTTCGTAAAGACTATCATAAACGAATAAAACTGTCTGACATGTTGAGAAATTAGTAAAAAAAAGATATTCCATCTGTTGGGTAAGCTAATGAACAGTACCAAAATGCAGGCCTAAGGAAATCGCAGTTGGCGCTCAAGATGTTCAGGCACAAAAGCGTTTCTTACTGGAGGGCAACACACCCTTTGACTGCGGGGAGTTTTTGTGGACTGAATAAAATATTTCGTCATGAGCTGGAATGAAATACGAAGTCCTTCATTCTCGGCCAGTACGATAACTATAATAATTCTCAACATTTCTATGCCCTAGCTTTCACTTCAGTACAATGGCATAGTATGCTGTTATTTCCCCATATAAATAAATAAATAAATAACGTACAAAGCAGGTGATTTGCAAAGGACTAAACCCACCCACTGCGTTTTGGATAAAACAGTTGACAGATGAAAACTACAGCCATTATTGAATCTACGAGTATGCTTCCCTATATTATCTGAACATATATAGTGACCACGAATAAAAAACAGATAATGTCCACAGATTGAAGAAGTAAAGAAATGAGATACTTTTTTTTTTTTTCTGCTTCAGGTGAGGTAGGGTGACGATGAGGAACATTTACTACTCTCAGGCTCCTTTGGCTCACTCTCAAATGAATAAAATCGTTTGGCGTTAGCTGGAATACAATAACAAAGTTGTTCTATACGTGAAACTTATTACAGACTGTATTAACACTCTCAGGCTCCTACGACTCATTCTCAGCTTCAAAAAATAGTCTAACGATAACTGGAAAGAATAATATGAGCTGTCCCGATCATGACTGGGTGAAATTAAAAAATCAGCTGATTGAATTCTCTCCCAACCTTAAAAAATATTAAATGAAAATCTACCTATCTACTGCCTGACGCTGCATCGTGAGAGGGGCGATCTAGAGAAAAGAATACCGACTGCGTGAACTGTGATACTGTGCTGTGCGAATGTACCATCACTACAGTCACGGCATTAACCCTTCGAATCATGTGACGCAGCTATTGTGATTCATGTTAAGACAGACGATTTTGTTCATCTTACGAGAGACTTTTATGCAGTGCAGAGGTAAGTGAGCGCTCCATCTAACCTCCAAAATCGAAAAGTCTCTCCCAGGCTCACCATTTTGGAAAGGCTGACGCCTTCACGGCGATAAAGTATTTTTAATTTTACTTGGAAAAAAAAAAAAAAAAGATTTTATTCGTTATCAAAAACCACAGGACGTGAAGGGATGAATGAAATCGTGTAGGGTGAATAAAATCGCCTAGAGATACCATGAAAAAATGGCAATGACATTACAAAGACAACTGGAGGGATGATCGTTTATCAGTATTTGCTAAAAAAAAAAATCTACGCAAGATTCTCAGATCACTAATCAATATCTGCTTCCTCTCCCCCTTCCCCGCCTTCCCCCCACCCCCCCACCCCCCAAAAAAAGAAAGAAAAAGAAAAACAAAATTACACTCGCCAGTATCTGATTATACAGCAGCTCATACACAATCTGGAAATAAGTCAGTCAAATTCAAATCTCTATTAATGTCAATAAAAGTCACACATCTGCCAAACAATAAATATATAAATAAATAAACAAATAAACAACAGGCACTCAAACGCACATTCTGGTATCAACTATAAATAACAAAGCCAATGAAACGAACTTATCAGGTAGAACGCCACTCATAGGAACCTACTGATATCGGTTCAGTTGCTTAAATCCGCTAATAAAAACACTCGGGTCGATGTGTTGGTATATGATTAAAAAAAAAAATCTCAAATACATCTGAAAACAAAATGCCACTTAGATGCTCATATCAGCTAAATATCAAGCCACACTTACAAAAAAAATACCTAATGCAAAATTATACAAGCCACTCCAACAAAGCCCAAGCCAGCCGCACCACGGAATGTACTCTCCTATGTTCTCCCTTCAGCATTACAGGTGACATTACAGAGATGACTCGGCTCCTCCTTAATACATGGAATTACAAGTTCCTCATTTCCGCCAGCATGCTACAGGGGCGACATTTCCTGCGTCTTGCTTAGAGTTCACGGCTGATGAGTGGATGGGGGTGGGTAGGAGAGAGAGAGAGAGTGGGGGTGGGGGTGGGTCGGTGGGTGGAAGAAGGGTGGAGAGACAGAGCTGGGGTTGTTGGACAGAAGAGAGGATGGGAAAAGTTAGATTAAGCTAGATTAGGTTAGTTTAGGTAAAATTTGATTCAATTATGTCAGGGTGAAATAGATAAGGAAAAGTTAGGTCAGGGCAGGTCAGGTTAGGTTTAGGAGGTAGAGTGGGAAAACAGTGATGGTAGGAAAGGTTAAGATAGGTCAGGTTGTCAAATTAGGCTACGTTTTGTTTCGTTAGGTCAGGTCTTTTAGTCTGTTTCGTAAGTCAGCTCAAGTTATACTGCCAATTTATGTAGTGTCTGATTAGATTCGGTAAGAGTATGTATGGATTAGAAGATATGATGGAGTAGCATAAGATAGTGGGAAACAGAATTGAGGAGACATTTTCCATAAACCTTCCACTGATATAGATTACCAAAGGTGCTCAATTTTAGTTAACACCAGATGGTTTTATTCAGCTGAGAGAAATCATCAAAGGATTAAGAGGAACAACAATAAACGTTCTACTACTAAGGACGCACTAAGATAGGAATGATATACAGTACTCTTGACTCTTATTCTTTTAAATGTGAGATCTCTAATGGCCACCTTAAAGTGACTTCCTTGCAAAGCAATAAATTTCTAAGCCTCATCTAAGGCCTAAAGTACATAAATTTTTAGTCTTTATAAAAAAAAACACTGCAGGGTCATCATCATCGTCTGTCATCCCACCAAATAAAATGGGGTTGTAGTATCCTAAAACGGAAAGATCACACACGAAGCTTTATTCTGAAATATGCATTCGGGCAATTCATTTACATTCACCGTGCACGCTGATGTTATATATCTGTGCCAAAAACTACCGTAGACTACATGAGTACAACAAGGTTATGATCTGACTGTGATAAGAGTTATGTTCTACGTTATGGCTTAAGCTCATGTGTCCAAGTTCAGTTTTTTGGGACATGACATACAATACACTGCTAAATTTCCCTGTCATCCTTGTTTTCCATATTTTATTGGTTCACTCTGACCTCATGAAAAATAAAGCCTGTACGAGTGTAGCTGAACGGATGAAAAAAGTGATTTTTCTACTTCGTTTTCTCTTACTCCCTATTATTAGAATAATGTCATCAAATTTGGCATTATCTATATAATTTTCTACATCCTTTCCCTCTGGCATCCTAAAAAAAGGGTTGCCAGTACAACTGTAACCAAGTGCATAATCATATTTTTTCCGTTATTATTTCTGTTTAGCAACACAATACGATCAAATTTTCTAAGACGGACTTTTTTTTCTGCTCCATTTTGCATCCCTTCTCTCTGACATCCAGGAAAAATAATTGATATAAGTGTAGCTAATGGATGAGAAGGAAAATCGCTTTTTTACAACTCATTTGCATCACAAGACAAACTGAGAGTGGCTAAATATATGAAAACAGCAAACCTCTCTGTTATTTCTATCTGTCTATCTATTGCCAGACACCATGATCCCGTAAGGGGTGGCCATTTGACTCTGAGTTATTTGTTTTACGCGGAGGGGCACTAACCCTCCACCAACCCACTTGTTGACACGTAGGGAGCACGTATGGTTTGGTTATATGGTTACCCCCCAGCCCTGTAAATGGTTTCTTGGCTTACAGGACCCAATTTGGCTTGTTATTCAATGTAAAGCCACCTGCAAAGGAAAGAAAAGCAATAAGAAGCGACAGGAAAGATGGGAGAAACAGGAAGAGAGGAGGGCAGGTACAGAAAAGGAATGATAAAGGCTTAGGATGAAGTAGGCAGCACTACATCAAGTGAGCGGATGATTTCTGTGATCGAACAGGAATTCAAAATTTTCTCTTACGTTTTCTCATTCCCTCTTATATCCTTGCTCCCTGGCATCAGTAAAAGAGTACAAGATTCATATATGCTCTCTTTTATCTGATATCCTTTTCTGACTTTCTTTGAAGGTGCCTCTCAGAAGCTGAATAAAATCGTATGGCGTTAGTGTGAATGCGAAAGAAAGTATCATCGTATATTTTACAACTTCTTCCCTTATGTGAGGTCTTCCCGTAGCTTAACACAGCAGTCTGACGGTAGCGAAGGCAAAACAGACAGTCACTCTACAGGATGTTTATAATTTTTCTCCTTCCTTGGATTCTCTTCTAAAGTCTCGCCACTTCTCATTTCTTCCCTTCATACTCTACCTCTCCTCTTCCTTCTCCTCGGTTTTCTTCTTCATAGTTTTTCAGCCCTTTCATTTACATTTCTTTTTCTTTTTTCTTCTTCCCTTCCCTTTCCTAAGTATTATGTATTACTTTTGATTCGTGCTGCAGAGTTATTCATCTCTTCTCAATTTATTTTGTTCGTGTGTCTCTGTCCTTTTCTCTTTCTCTTGTTCGTGTGTTTATATCTTTTTCCTTTTCTCTCACTTTCCCTCAGTCTTCTCTCTCTTTCTTCTTTTCACTATCCTAGCATTCCACTTCTTTTTCTCTTTTTCTGTCTGCTTCATTTGTAATTTAAAATTCGTTATCTTTATTCCGCTTTTCACTCTCTTGCACCTTCGCCTTCCACATCTTTCCCTCTCCTCTCCCTTTTTTCTCCTTACTTTATCACGTGTTTTTCCCATTTCCTTGTCTTTCTTTTAGCTCTCTTTCTTCCCTTCCTCTGTTGCCTTCTTTGCTTTTCCTCCTCTATTCCTCTGCTCTCTATCTCCTCCATTTGTCACCTGTCTCTCTCTCTTCTATTATCTCTCACACTGCTATCAGACCGGCAGCAGATGCAGTCGCAGTCAACAGTTCTTTTCCACCCACTCCAATTCGTTAGTAAAATCTAATGAGATCTCACCAATTAATCGACAATAGACAAATGAGCTGGTATCTTCCCTTTACCCGTTCAGAACCTCCTACCTGTGGCTGAGAAAAATACCAGGGGAAGTATTTATAAGCTGTATTAAACTTGAGCTGTGTTTAAAAATGTTAATATACAGATACCAAACTTAGCAATTAGAATAGATGTTAAATAAATGTGAAAAATACGAAAAAGAAATGATGTTATGGAGACTCGTTTATTGACAGAGGTGTGTATCAGTAGGACCTTAGGGCTCTACCATCAACAATTCTGATGATCTAGACAATTTGGTACTCAATCGTGACCAAACCAGAATGAATATTCACACCTAACTGAAAGGAATATTACGTCTTAGGAAACCCATATGAACTACCATGACGTTATTGTTTTTATATGAGTCTTTCTTTCTCATCCTATAGTACAGCAGCCATAACAGTCCCTCCTTATCCATAATCAACTTTACATTCCTCTCTAATTATTTTGGTCAATGAAAACCTAACGATAATCCACCTATATTTTTCTCGCCCTCCTCATCACCGCCATTATCAGCCTATCTAAAGCATCGTGGAACTCCTCACACCCACACAAGAGCCCCTTCTCCCCAAAGCCCCTCCTCATATGAACTAAAAATCAGCTAGCAAGGCCGCAGTCAGAAGTCGTGAATGAGGGGAGGTAATAATTCAAAAGCTCGCTCTGTCCTCCCCTGAAAAAGAGAGACGGAACTACTGCTGGTGTAGGAAGAGAAAGAGAGTGAGGGGAGGGGGGGGGGAAGTCGTGAAAGATCCAGGGGCCATCGTGTCGTGAGGGGTCGTAGCCAGGGCGTCGGGTCGTCCGTGATTCATAGGTCTATCCTCAAAATACCGCCATACGACCCCTAGTGGCCTTGTGGGTAGAGAGAGAGAAAGAAAGAGAGAGAGAGAGAGAGAGAGAGAGAGAGAGAGAGAATCGTAACTCGGGGTCCTGGGTAATTCATCTGTGTGCCTGGGTAGAAGGGCAGAGGTGTGAGGGAGAGGAAAGATAGAGAGAGGAGAGAGAAGGATTTGGAGAGAGAATGGTGTGAGGGAGAGTAGAGGAGGGAGAGAACGCGAAGGACGGAGGAGAGAAAGAGGGAAAGATGTAATTTGGGGACGTGGGTTATTCATCTGTGTTTGTGTGTGTGTGACAGAGAGAGAGAGAGAGAGAGAGAGAGAGAGAGAGAGAGAGAGAGAGAGAGAGAGAGAGAGAGAGAGAGAGAGAGAGAGAGAGAGAGAGAGAGAGAGGCCACACGGTAACTCGGGGATAAGAGTAATTCATCTCTGTACCTGGGAGAAGGGCAGAGGTGTGAGGGAAAGCAGAGACAGTGAGAGAAAAAGAGAAACACACTAAGACCTGAAGTTAAGGTGACACAGAAAGAAAGAGAGAGAGAGAGAGAGAGAGAGAAAGCACAACATGGGGGAAAGGACAGTGAGTGGAGGAAGAGATACAGAGAAAAAGAAGGCTTTGGAATGAGTAAAGTCTGTGGGAGAGCAGAGAAAGGAGAGAAAGAGAAGAAGAGAGAGGAAAGCGAGGGAAATATGTGGGTGAAAGAGGGCAGGAGACATCGTAACTCTGGACGTGGGTAATTCATCTGTATATATGGGAGAAGGGCAGAGGCGTGAGGAGAATGGTGGAGAGAAAGACTTGAAGGGAGAAATGTGAGAGGAAGAGAAGAGGAGAAGGGAGAAAACGACTCTGGAAGGGGAGAACGATGAGAGAAGAAAGAGAATGGAAGAGAGAAACGTGGGAGAAGGGATGAGGTGAGGGAAAAATGGTATATATGTACCATAAAATTACATACATACGAGTATAAATTAAAGCACTACAGAAATACTGGATATGAGAGAGAGAGAGAGAGAGAGAGAGAGAGAGAGAGAGAGAGAGAGAGAGAGAGAGAAATAAGGGAAAAATATAAGAAAAACCTTGTGAAAGAAAAAAAAAAAGAGAAAAAGCAGGAAGAGCAAAAATGTTTTCTTGAGGCGGTAATAAATTCATAAAAGGATGGAATTGAGAAGGAAAAGAAGAAAACAGGACATGATAGACGAGGAGAAAATTGAAAAAAAAAAAATAGGAAAAGGGGAAGGTGGGATATACAAATACAGGCCAAAGAAATAAATAAGATAGAGGTGGGGGGCAAAGAAGGAAACTGAGAAGAGAGAAGAGAAGAGAGAAGATGGGAAATGGAGAACTGAAAGAAGGAACAGTAAAGAAATTAGGAAATTGTAGCGCCAGGTGAGAGGAAAAGGATCAGAAACCAGAAGATAAAGACTGGAAATCAAAGAAGTATGAGTAGAAAAAACACACACACACACACACACACACACACACACACACACATACACAAGAGCAGAAAGGGGTGAGCAAAGAGGAAGAACAGAGATTTGCAGAATATGGGGACAGAAATGGCAATAAAAAAAAAAAGGAACTAAATAAATGAAGGAAAGAAGTGTATGGTGAAGAAGAATGAGTCAAGACAAGAGACGGAGGAGGAAGGCAATGGTAAGAATGAAAAAAACTGAGAAAAGAAGGGACGAAGGAATAGTAAAAGAAGAAAAAGAAAGAGGAGTGGAAGAAGAAAAGAGAAAGAAGCAAAGAAGGAAACAGTAGCCACGGACAGGAAGGCGAGGAGGAGGAGGAGGTGGAGAGAGGATAATGAGAAAGGAGCAAGGATGGGAGAGACAGACAAAAGAAGAAGATGCGTGAGAGGAGAAGAACGAGACGAAGGAGACAGAGGAGACGAGAGGAAGAGAATGAAGAGAAGGAAGAAGGAGGGAATGAGAAAACGGAAAAGGAGAGAAGAGAAAAAGATAGGAAAATAACTCCCAACAGACAATACAGAACAGTGGAGATGGGATAGAAAGGAGACAGGAGAGGAGAAACAGACACAAGAAATCGAAGAGAAGGATAACAACTAAAGCGAAGGAGACTGGACAGAAGGAAGAAGAAAGAGGAGAAAGGAGAGGAAGAAGGAAGGAAGGGAGAGAAGGATAAAGGAAAGGAAGAAGGAAGAAAGGAAGAGAAGAATGGAGATGAAGAAAGAAGGAAGGAAGAGGAAGCAGAAAAGAAGGATAAAGAAGAACGAGGATAAAAAGAGGAAGAAGGAAGGAAACATGAGAGACGGAAGAAGAAAAGGGGGAGAGGGGAGAAAAAACAATGAACGAAGAGAAGACATGAGAGAATGAAGAAAAAAAAAAAGGGTGAGAAAGGAGAAGAAGAATGAAGGAAGAGGAGACACGAAACGAGGGAGAAGAATGAGGAGGAGAGGATGTGATGAAGAAGGAAGGAAGAGAAGATAGGAGATGAGGAAGAAAAAGGTAGAATGGAGAGAAAGAAGGAGAAGGATTAGAAGGAAGGGACTGAAAAAGGAAGGAAGAATGTAAAAGACGACGACTTACCCGAGGGCCTATCCAGCCACTGAAGGAGTAAAGAAGAGAGGAGGAAAAGAAGGAGGAAAGAAAGGGTAAGTTATCTAAGGAAAGGACTGAAAGGAGATGCTGCAAAGAGGAGGAGACAGGTGACAAGATAGGAATAAGGAAGAAAAGAAGAAAAGAAAAGAGGAGTGAGATACCTCAGGGCCAACCCCAAACTCAGGCTACATGTCGGAAGAGATGAAAGTGGATGAAGAGAATAAAGAAGAGTAGAAGGACGTAGGCTAAATGGAAGAAGATAGAGCGACGTCGTCCTTCCTGAAGCACGGCCTATCAAGTAGAGAAAAGATGAAAATGAGAACAAGAAAGAAGAGAAGGAGAGGAAACAGGAAGCAGACGGAACTCAAGAGACAGAAGAGGAGAACTAGGACCTATAGGAGGCGAATGGGGAGGATGGACGGAGGGAAGAAAGAAAAAAGAAGAGGGCCGAGTTACCCCAGAGCCTACCCAGACACCTAGGAGACGTGTCATAGTCAACCGTACACGCCGATGGAGGGAACTGCCCCAGTGTGTAAGGCTAGGGTGACGGCAGGCCTAGAATATGCTACTTGGAGGACCGAAGAGGCTTGTGAAAGAGGGTGGCTGGGTGGGCAGTGTAGGGACTCTTTGATGTGGCTCTTTCTTCAGTATTCTCTCTCTCTCTCTCTCATATAAATCTATCTATCTATCTATCTATTGCCAGACGCCTCAATCCCGTTTGGGGTGGCCACAAACAAATCGCCTCCAAGTCGCCCTGTCCCCCGCCATTTCACTGCCCTGCTCCCAACTCACACCCCTCTCTCTCATATACCTCTCCACCCCATCCCTCCATCTCATCCTCGGCCTCCCCCTCCCTCTTCCCCCCTCCACCTCACTCACATACACTCTCTTCGTCAGTCTGTCACCCTCCATCCTCTCCACGTGGCCAAACCACCTCAGTGTGTTCCTCATAACGCTTCCTATCACATCCACATCCACACCACAACGCTCCTTTATATCCTCATTCGTCAGCCTGTCTCTCCATGTGACTCCACAGGCTCCTCTTAAATAACTCATTTCCACTGCTCTCACTTTTGACTTGTGTCCTTCCAACAATGTCCAAGCTTCACTTCCGTACGTTAGAGTTGGTATCACAATACTGTCATGTAGTAACTTTTTCACTTCCATGCTCACTTCCCTGTTTCTTATCACTGCTTTCAAAGAACCAGCAACCTTTCTTCCCTGCTGTACCCTTTCAAGCACTTCACCCTCCAAACCTCCATCCTTACTCATCACACTACCCAAGTACTTAAACGTACTCACATTTTCCAATTCCTCACCATCCAACCTCGCTGTACATTCACTAACTTCACCTCTCTCAAAGACCATCACTTTACTCTTCCCTACATTAACCTTTAGATTCCGTTTCTTACACACTCTCTCAAACTCATCCACCAAGCCTTGCAGCTCCCCTTCGTCTTCACTCAACAACACAGTATCATCTGCAAACAACAGTACAGGGAGTTTCCAAACACTATCCTCTCTCACCAGGGCCACTCCAACATCCACTACCCTACCTTGTACCTCTTTTATTACCCCATCCATGTACAGATTGAACAACCATGGAGACATGACACATCCCTGTTTCAACCCAACTTTCAAAGAGAAAAATTCACTTAGTTCACCATCCACACGCACTGCAGCCTTCGCACCATCGTACATACTCTTCACAGCATTCAACAACTTCCCATCTACTCCATATATTCTTAACACTTTCCACAATCCTTGTCTATCCACCCTGTCATATGCTTTCTCCAAATCCATGAAAGCCGCATACAACTTCTTTCCCTTCTCTAGAAACTTTTCCACTAAAGATCTAAGAATGAATATCTGATCTACACAACCTCTTCCCTTCCTAAAGCCTCCCTGTTCTTCTCCAACTAATTTCTCTGTTCTTTCTCTAACTCTGTCTATAAGTATCCTACCATACACTTTTCCTATTATACTAAGAAGACAAATACAATCACTATTTTTGACCAGCCTCTCCCTTCCTTCCCTTTCCCTTACCTCCGCCCCACCTAAGCACACCTGGTTAATAATCCACGGACGTACTATCACTCCTTTTATCTCTGTCTATTAAACACACACACACACACACACACACACACACACACACACACACACACACACAAACTAAACACGTGCATTAAGAAACATAACAAACCACACAGAAAGTATACAATTATTTTCAAGGTTGGCAGTCAAGTCGTCAAAGAACTCGTATGATTTGCAAAATTGCTTTTAGTGTACAGTATCATCATCATCATCATCATCATCATCATCATCATCGTATTCCCTTTCTTATGACTAGGATGAACACTAAACGACCCAAAACGTGTAAGGAATACCATCAAACCATCCACGAAACTGTCATACAGTAGATTTCCCAATTTATAATTCTGAAAGTCATAATTCCAAAACTGATATTGTAATGAACATCTGGGCGATATTTCTTCCTTGATGCAAATATTATGACATATTATTTCAGAGTGGGGGATGTGAGTTGGGGGAGGGCAGAGTAATGGCAGGGGACAGGGCGACATGTAGGCGTTTTGTTTGTGGATTCGGGAGTCTGGTTATAGGTAGATGGATAGACAGATAGATAGCAGCCGTGGCTCAGTGGGTTAGAGCGCTCCGTTCTGACCGAAGGATCGGAGGATCGAATCCAACCAAGGGTCATTGGTAGGCATCAGGAAGGGCATCCGGTCATAAAATGCTACACGCTCCAATCCAAAGTCCTCTACCCAGGGGCAACGCCTTAGCCCTTCGGGGATACCTGCGTAAAACCATTTTTTTTTTTTTTTTTTTTTTAGATATTACAGTGTTGTTGTATATTATACACTATAATGTCTGAGTACAGACAACGAAGTGGATATCGAAACTAAATATATTCTGAACCAATAAAGGTGTTCTCAATAAAATAAATGGTCAAGGTAAAGGAGGATACGAAGAGAAAAGAAAGCAGGACGGAAACTCTATTTCTTGTCGTTTAAGGAAGATCATCAGCTACTCCTCCTCATCACTTAATTTTACCTACTGCTGGTTAATAATGCCTTCTTTATTATTTATGCAATCTATCTGGCATTAAAATGACAAACAACAGAGCAATACGGTGTAGTATACAAAACCAGTCATTAAGGAAAAGGTGTTAGAAGGCCTCCTAGGTTGAAGAGAATAGGACCCAGGGACGTGTGCACAGGTAACAACGTACGTGCAGTTGGGAGGGACAGATAATTAACCTTTGCACATGAAGATAGGGTGAGAGTATCCCCTTTCAAATCTGGCAAGAGCAATAAAAGTAGGTAAGTAATGAAAACGACAACTGGATAAAAACAATGGCACAAGATCGGATACCAGACGAAACACACTGGCATAAGGTAATATAATAAAACTACGCACAGGAAGAATAGTGATGTCCCCTTTCAAATGTAATAAATGAAATAAAAGAGGCAAAATATGGGAAAGGAAATAGGCTGAAAAAAAGGTATAAGACTGGGAAGCATACCAGGGAAAATACTAAAGCTGTGGGTAAAATAAATTAGTAATAGCATCTCCCATGAAAAGATGAAAACATAAAAGGCAAAGTGAAAGGAAAAATACAATAAAACAAAAGCAGACGGCCGGGCACCGAGAGAGGCTGGAGGTCCGCCATTTTGTTGAGGCTGGGAGAGTAGCAGGGAGAGGCTGGGAGAGGAAAGGAGAGGAGAGGAGAGGAGAGGAGAGGAGAGGAGAGGAGAGAGAGAGAGAGAGAGAGAGAGAGAGAGAGAAATAAGCAAACCCCCCCCCCAAAAAAAAAGGAAGAAAAAGACAGAGGAAGCAGCAAATTTACCAGAAGGAGTGAACTGGAAGAGGGTAAGATCAAGAAGAGATTATGGAAGGAGAATAGGACAAAAATGAGGAAAAAGGGAAGAAAAAAGAAAAATGTGTCTGGTAAAGAGATCTTGACTTGGCCATAAAATTAACCCTTCCACTACTCTTCCACAGGCAGACAAAAAATCGTCTGACGGTAGAAAGACTGGATTGAAAAAGGCGTCCTCGTATGGAAAGAGGTGAATGGAAATTGTCTCTGAACCATTTCATACAAGGCTTCTTCGAGGGCTCAGTAAAATCATCTGATGGTGGCAAGAATATTTGGAGAAAAATATAAGGAGAAAGGTCAAGGAATGGACGCGGAAGACAGGACTGAAAGAGGGGAAAAAATTATTAGCGAAAGGCGACAGAAATGAGTACAGAGGGAAGGAAGAAAAAGGGAAAGACTGTTAAGATGACCGAGAAAGGAATATGAAAAACGAAGACAAAACTGGGAGAGGCTGGGTAATGGAAAGAAAGAAAAAAAAAGGATAAATGAAGGAAAGGAAATAATGAACAATGGAGACAGAACCAGATGAAACCATTCCACAAAAGAAATGGATGGAGCTGCATTAAAAGACTCGAAGTGGCAAAAAGGCCAAAAGGAGAAGAGAGAACGGGTCATGCAAAGAAGAACTGGAGGAGGCGGCTCTATAATGCAAAAGATGAAAGTTCAGGGCTAGAAGAATACAGCCAATAAAGAAAAAAAAAATGAGGTTGACAGAACTGGAAGAAACACCACGACAGACAAGGGAAGGTGTAAGAAAAAAATGAATATGGAAGCGAAAACTGAAGACCTACAATGATAAGGAAATAAAAGAGAATGACAAGTATGGAAAGAGACCTGCAAGAAAGAGACAAATGAACAAGCTCATAAAGAGAGAAATGAAAATAAAAGAAACAGCTGGAAATGGTATAAAAATGGACAAGACTGGGAGGAAGAGCAAATCAGATACAGGGGACCTTACTAGAAGCGCAAGCAAAATGAAAGCAAATGGAAGAGAAGAGAATAAAGAATCTAGAAGAGAAGGCTAGATGACAGTAAACGAGCTGAGAAGGAAAGGAAAAGAATAATAACCATGAGGAAGAGAGGAAGAGACAATAGTATAAAACAGAAAATTAAACGAGATGAGAAAAAAATAAATATGGAAGAAAAATCTGGACGACACGGGAAAAATAACAAGCATATAGATGGAGAAGAATAAAGCATCGAGAAGAGAACTTTGAAAGCGATAGTCAAATGAACGAAAATTAAATAAAACGAATAATAACCATGGAAGAGCTACACGGAAGTAGTAGTAATATACAGCAAAGGATATGAAAGATAACAGATACAGAAGAGATGGCTGAAAAAGGTAGCAAAATGGCGGAAAAGAAGGGTGGGATAAAGAGGAAAAGGCCTAGAAAAAAGCAGAAACATGTATATGTGAAGGAAGATAAAAACTAGGTATGGAAAGAAAAAGAAAAGCTATAATAGACATTATAATCAAATACGGGTACTGAAAGAGGATAACAGATCTGGAAGAAAAAAGCCTTGAAGAAAGGGTAATTTGGCCGACAGCAAAAAAAAAAATAAATAAATAAATAAAAAAAATACAATAAAAAAAATAACAAGCATATATGAGAGGTGAAAGAGGCTGTAGAGTCAAGGGAAGGAGATAGATGAGAATTACAGATTTGGAGGAGAGAACTGAAAAGTGACAAAATGACCATCAGAGAATGAATGAGTATGAGAGAGAAAAGAAGTAATAATACTGAGCAAAAGAGATGGAAACAGAATAGAGGAACCGGGAAAAGGGGAACTGAACGAGGCAGAAACATGGACAACTAGAGAAGGGGAAAAAATATGGAGGGTTGGAAGAAGCAAAAAAATGGAAAAGAACAGAATGTCGCTGGAAGAAACTACAAAACAAACGATAAGCGAAGGAAGAGAAAAAAAAAGGTATGGAAGAAAGAGCTGGAAAAGAGAGTAAAATCAAGAAAAGGGTGTTGAGAAAGAATAGAATGTCGGTAGGAGACGGCTGGAAGAAATTGGAAATGGACATGGAGAAACTACAAATCAAAATAACTTGACATATGAGAAACAGATGGAAAAGAAGGGGCTGAAAGAATTATGGGTCTGGAAAAGTAAATCAGAAGAACCAATGAAATGGTGGACAGGGGAATGAACAGACCAATATGCTCGGAAAGAAAGGTGAAAGAGATGATGCAAACAAATACAGAAGGAAGCCTATGAGACGCAAGAGAGAACTAGCAAAATGGCCAACAAAGAGAAGAATAAGGGAAACAAAGGAGATTGAAGAAATTGCTGGAAGAAGAAAAAGCTGGAAGAAGAAAAGGCTAGATGAAGAAAAGCTGGAAGAAGAAAAGACTGGAAGAAGAAGAGCTATAAGAAGAAAAAGTTGGAAGAATAGATTGGAAGAAATGACTGGAAGAGGAAAAAGCTGGAAGAAGAGACTGGAAGAAGAAAAAGCTGGAAGAAGAAAAGATGGAAGAGAAAAAGCTGGGAGAAGAAAAGCTGGAAGAAGAAATGACTGGACGATGAAAAAGCTGTAAGAGATAGTAAAATGGCTGACAATGCGAGGAAGCAGAATTTTGGATATGGGAGACAAGAATCTGAAAAATAATATACAGATCAGGAAATGGAGAAAATAATGGCTCGGGAAGAGGGGACTAAGAAAAGGTAATAAAGGGGACGAAAAGAAAACAGAATAATAAGAATAGAAGAGAAAGAGCTGGAAGGAGAAAAATTATCAATAAGGAAAGAAAAATAATAACTGGTATGGAAGGGTAAACTAGAAGTAGGTATAAATTTAAGACGGAAGAGAAAAAAGAATTGGAGAAGGGAATCTAGAAGATACAGCAAAATGGCCCATATATAAGTAAAGGAAGGAAACATGGTGATAAAAGGGAGTAAGAAAGAGAGAAATGGGAGACACGATACTATAAAGCAAAGCCAAAGGAAAAGAGTATTAGGGTCGGGAAAATAGGCCTGCAAGAAGTATACAATATGGCAAAGGAGCTGGGAAAGAATAAGTCATCGGAAGGGAGAACTGAAAGAATGAGAATAATGGACGATGAAGGGAAGACAAATGGATATGGAAGAGAGTGCTGAAAGAGGCAGGAATTGGAAGATAATGGAAGGATAAAAAAAATGTGCAATGGAAAAGAAAGAAGAAAGAAGTAGTGAAAAGGAACGGGGAGGAAAAAAAATTGGGGATGAAAAAGAAGACTGGAAGAGACAGGAAACTCAAGCAAAGGATTGGAAGTATTAGTAAAACGGACAAGAAAAGGAAGAGAGAGATGGGATGGAAGAGATGGCTGGAAATGGTGGCAAGCAAAACAGCAAAGATAAAGGATGATTAGTGGGGGTCTGGAAGAGAGAGATGGAAGGAAAGGAGCTGAGAGAGGTAGGACACTGTACAGGAAGGAATAAGCATGAACAAAATAACAGAAGAATTAAGTGAAGAAACGTAGAAAGGTAATCATCATCACCGTTCTTCCCGCCTGAGGAGGAGATGAGGTGCGATCCAGTGACAAGGAAAGAGAAAGTACGAAAGGAGGCGAACTAACATCATGCCCGGTGAAAGAGGGGTGACAAAATGGTTGCCAAAAAGGAAGCATGAGTATGGAAGAAAGCTGGAAGAGAGTGTAATATAAAGCAGAGGATTTTATGGATATGAATAACTGGATTTTAAAAAAGTGACTAAAAAAAAGAAGGGAAGTAAAAGAGCATATATATAAGAAAGAACAAGGAAGAGGCAAAATATTCATGCAGTGGAGGTGGTAAAGGGTTGGAAGGTTTACTAGAAGAAAAGAAAAAACAATGAAGATAAAAAGTGGAGAAAATATATAGCAGGGAACTGAAAGGCTTAAATGAGGAAAAGAGAGATTAAGGTGGACTGCAGAGGCTTAGAAAATGAACAAATAAAATGGACCAGAAAAAAAAAAATAAAGGATAGCTGGATGGAAGAGTAAAGATGGAAGATGTGGATGGATGAAGAGAGAAACATGGTCAATGACAATAGATTAGAAGGCAGAAAAGACAAAAGAAAAAATAAGATACAAGTACGAGTATAAGAACGCTGGAAACAAGGAGAGAAAAGTAAGGAAACTGAGGAATATAAAAGAAGAGGATGACATGGTAAGAGCGCTAACAGGAAGAAACTATGACTGGGAGGAAACAGACTATTTGAGTGGAAGGAGAGAGAGACAGAGGGATGACAAATCTTAGAGGGGTGACAAGAAGTACCGGTAACAAGAAAAAAAGAATGTAAAGTAAGTGGAAGAGAAAAATAAAACAGAAGGAAAGAGAATGGCTGGAAGGATAGGAAGAGGTAAAAACACTGCTGGGGTATACAAAAAAGGAATGAACAAAGAACAAATAAGGCTAAAGGAAGGTTAAAGGATTAAAAAAAAAAAGGAGGAGGAGAAAGGAGACTGACTCGAAGGACTAGAGTGAATTAAGGAAGAAGGCAAAATGTTAGAAGGCTTGCTGAAAGAAATGGAAAATATAGTTGGGATAACTGGAAGAAACTGATAGGAAGAACAGAGAACATGGAGGCAACTAGAAAAAAAAGGAGGAATTGCTACAGGGACGTAAAAAAAGAAAAACAAGGGAGATAAGGAAGATTACTAGAGGTTAAAAGAAAGAAAAAATAAAGGACGAATAAAGCAGAAGGAAAGATAAAAAAAGAAGGATGGCTGGAAAGGCGAAGACAAAAACAATGACCAAATGTCAGAGGATTGGCTGGAAGAAAATAGAGAAGAGGAAAGGATAGCCAAAAGAAAAAAATAAGGAAAAAGGAAAAGGCGGTCAGAAAACAAGGAAAAAAAGTACCAAGGTCAACTGGAGGGATTAATAAAGGAAACATGATAAGAAAACAGGGCATGAAAGCACAAGGACGACCAAAGAGAAGGGAAAAGAAATGAAAGGAAGGCTGGAAAGAATAATGAAGAAATACATGAGGTGATAAAATGTTCGATGGCTGTCTGAATGAAGATGAAAAGGCAAAGTGGCGGTTGGAAGAATAATACAATAGGGACAGATGATAAACTGGAAGAAAACTGACTAGAATAGGAAACAAAGAAGATAATATACGACTGGAAGAAAAAATGATAAAGGAAAAAAAAACAACTAAAAGTAAGAAGGGTTGGCAGAAGGAAGATGGAATACAAAGTTACAAACAGTTTGAGGTTAACATGCTGACTGTATAAAAATAAAGAAGAATGACATTAAATGAAAATAAATAATAAATAATTAGAATAATGATAGCCAGAAGAAAGAAAAGAGAAAGATGAAAGATGACCAGAAGTTAGAAGGCAAACTGGATGGAAAAACTATAAAAAGAAAGCGGGATGCAGGAAAAATAATACAGAGAGGAAAAAAATCTCTGGATAGAAGAGGAATGGCAGAAGCGAACGAACATGACTGATGAAAAAAAAAGTCATTAAAAGCCGCGAGATAAAGATGTTTGTCTCCCAATCTTGATGCCGCCAAACGAATTTATTCAGTTTAAGAGAGACGCATGGAAATGAAAAGATTAGAACCAACAATTACCATTATCCCTTCAGTAACAAGGCTTCCAGTTTTCCTTTTCTTATCTTTTTGTTACTGCCACACGTTCTTCAGCTCACGCGAGGCATCCGGTAATGAAGAGTTTTGAACGAATCTCCATTATTCCCTTCAACACGATGGCTTTTTTTTTTTTTTTTCATTCTTATCAAACTAACAATTGGCAATTTTATTACACTTTAGGAAGGCATTCAAGTGACATAGTGGTTGATGGACGCTCTATGTAACCCTCTTCAGTTTGAAAAATCTCCCTAATATATCTCCCTAATCTAAATAAGAACATATAGATAAAAATATTATAAAATGCATCGAGTTGAAAGGGTTAAGGTATTCATCATCAGGAGGTCATGTATATGTAATTATTCTCTGTACCAGAATGACATGTATAATTTAATATCTTTTCTTGCTACTGCCCTGTGAATTTCTGCAGCTTAGGAGAGACGCCTGATATTAGAAGAAGTCAGGGAAGAAAGACGTTTGGCCAAAGAACGAAGGCTTGAAAATATAGGAATATGGATTGCACAATAAAGAAAACTACTGTGTATATATTTTACTTCCGCCAGACGGTTTTATTAGGCGTGCGAGACATATCTGCTAGTGGTGTTTACGGAGAGGCAATAAGAAAGAAGGAACAGTGAAAAAATAAATTAGGAAAAGGATATAAGGAATTAGGAAGAGGGACCGACCCAGAAAAAAAAGAAAAAAAGAAAAAAGAAAACAGACTCAGTGCAGACAAGAGGAAATGTCTGCATGTTGTCAAAATGGAGACGTAGGGAAGAGGGTACAGTGCATGAGGACCCGGGAATAAGGAAGACATGGGCGAAAGAAAAGGCTGCTTGAACCCGAGAAAGTAAGAGAAAGCTACGAAGAGAGGCGGGAAGATGCTATGTTGTCGAAGCAGATACATGGGACAAGGGAAATAACCTAAGAATCAGGACAATAAAAGGAATCGATTGTTTTGTGAAAGAAGGAAAGGAGGGAGAGAGCAAGTGGTTGTTGTGAAGGCAAATGGACCCGGAAATACGAAATAGGGAATCAGGAAAACATAGGCTAAGTAGAAGAATGACCGTCCTTTTGAGAGGAGGAGAAGGAAGCGAGGAGGAGAGGTGTAAGTTCATCTTATTGTGAAAGTAGATGAATTTGAAAGCTGGAATGAGGGATAGGAAAATGTAGGCGAACACGCTTGGCTCGGCGTGTGAAGCAAAGAGGAAGAGGGCCTAGGAAGAAAAGTGTGTCCGTCAAGTGGTGTAAGGTGAGGAATATGGGATAAGGAACTCGTAAATAAGACAAACGACACAAAAGACTACGTAATATTACGAGAGCAGAGAAATAGGGAATAAAAGAATAATGATTAAGAGTTATGGAAGGCGACGAAACAGAAGATTGCCTGAACTTGTGAAAGGAGGAAGAAGTTGGAGGATATACGGTATGAAGGTAAATAAGGAAAAAGGATAAAGGGAGATACATGATGATCCTGTTATATAATAAAAAGAGGGACAAGAGGAGGACATGTGAGTGACGTGGGATATAAAGAATAATGATAAAGAAATTACAGTCACACAGACAAAACAAGAGACAACTCTGTGCTGTGAAGAATGATGAATAAAGAAGACACAGACGAAATTTAAAAAACTATACCATATTGTAAAAGGAGAAAAGTAGGAAATAATAAATAATGAATACTTTACAAGGAAGGCACAGATAAAGCCAAAGACTATTTGACCTTATACAAAAAGTCGGAGGCAAAGAGAAGAAGGTGGCTATGATACTGAGAGTAGAGGAATAAGGATATACTAGTAATGAAAAATACAAGCGAAACGGTGACTGACCGGCCCTGTGAGACAGGAAGAACGCAAAGAGAGACAGAGAGAAAGGACGGTAGCAGCAAAACTATGAAAATAAAGGAACAGAAAATAACATACAAAGGATAAAGACTTAGTAAAAGAAATATGGAGACTAAAAATAAAGATTAAGGAGTTAGAAACAGAGGAACAGAGAAAAAATAATAAAAATAAAAAACAGGGAATAAACAACTGGAAGCAGAGGAACATGGACTAACATACTGTATAAAAGGTAAGCAATGAGGAACAGAAGAACAGGGAAAAATGGGTAATAAACAGTTAGAAATAGAAGAACAGTGAATAACAAACTGAGAATAAGGAAGCTGGAACAGAGGATAAGGAAAAATTGGCAAGAGAACAGAAATCAGGACTACATGAAGAGGGAGTAACAAAAAATAATAAGAAACTGGGAATAGAGGAACAGGGGAAAAGAACAGTGAATATGGAAGTAGGAACAGGGCGTGGGGAATCACAAACACTGAAAAAGAACACAGGAATAGAAAAATAGCAAAAACTAACAAGGAATAGGGAATTAAGGACACAGGGGATGTATAGCAAACAGAAGACTAGCTAACTTTGAAGGAGGAAGCAGTAATGAGGAAGGAGGAGTGTTCGGATTGATTCCTTGGATCTCCTGATGTCTATTATTTCCTAGCTGTCTTAAGACGGTTTTCATTCATCTTAGGAAAATATCTTGTACTTAAAGGTTAATGAAGGCCATATATAAATCCCCCTGTTCGAGAAATCTCTATTAATCCGAATACAATAATCTGGATCTACCCAGAAAAAAATTATTAAAATGCTGTACGTCATCAAACTGAAGGAATTAAGGAACCGAGAATAAGAAAAGAGGGTAGACACTCACTAAAACAAAAGACAGCTGGCACATACGAAAGGAGGAGGCGAAGAGAGACGCGGGTAGACGACATATTATGAAAACAGCGATGCAGGTTAAGAAAAAAGACAGATGATATAATCGAAATAAAAGACTGGCTAGACCATGGAGTAACGTAAATAAAGGAAAATTGACCGGAAATATATGTGGAGGAAGAGGAAGGGAAGAGGTGAGGGAGGTGGCGGCCATGTTGTGGAAAGGGAGGTTTGGGGGGATGGGAGGAGAGAGGTGGGGGACAGGGGGCGCAGCTGGATCAATCTCTGTCTTTGCGGAGGATACTGAATTTGGGGGGGTCATCGTATATCAAAAGGTCATATATATGTTCCAGAAAGATATATGACGAAACTGCGACGATACGAAAATATGTTTTGCAAGGGAAGAGGAGACGATGGGGAGAGGGAGACGAGCGCCTGGATCAATCTCAGCTCGTCTGAAACAGGACACTTGAATTATAGGATTATTGTGATGCAGCAGGGTATATACATATAGAACCAAAAGATATATGGCTGAAGCAAGACGATTTTCCTCTGATGTCTACGTCAGGGCGGGGAGGGGTGGTTCGGGAAGGTAGTGAAGCTTGGATCAATCTCAGCCAGACTGGAAAAAGACATTAACTTTGCGGTTAGTCTATTGTAAGCAATTACACATCCGAGACAAACTTCATCGAGCATAATTATTCCGTCTAAACTCTATCCGTACGAGGCAGGTAAGGGTTTTCTGATTACCAGAGACGCCAGGTGATCCAGTGGCTACAAAGCTCCAAGGTTCGATCCAGAGGAGGCGACTATATATTTTTTGATCATACGAGTATAACGCCAACCGGGGAAATAGGCTGGTCATCTACCCTTAACAGTACTGGACTCCGGAAGCCTAACCTCGGGCCCCTACCTCTCGTAAAGAGATATATGGTAGTGGCTGTTATCGTTTTTATCTGAATTATCTCAATATAAAATATTTCAGTACTTCGACACTCAACTTCAGCTACGACCTGTATTTTTCTAACTGGTATCCAAAAAATATAAACTATTAAAAACAACCAAAATTTCATCATCATCATCATCATCACTTCCATCGCGTATGAAAAACAAATCCAAAATAAGGAGCCTATGACCATATCATCATTTAAGTCCCCGTCACACCATGTCACACCTTGATTTTGTAACAAGCCAGAATCACAAGAAAAAAGGCCGAAATAAGAATGTAACTATAATGAAGATAATGATAAAGCTTTATCACAATGCACGAGAATTTCATCTCAGGCAGACGATGAGACAAGAAATCAACCCTACAGACATACGAAGCTCATCAAAATATACTGATTAAACATCCCATGAAAATATACCCAAAGCCTAAAAATAAATAAATAAACGAATAATAAAATAAAAATAAGACTAACGAAGAGAAACAGTGTCAACCACAGAACTTGACTATGGAGTCACATAAATAGAAGGAAAAAATAACAATGTAGAGAAATTGCATGGAGGTCGATTAAGGAAAGCACCTAAGTATGAGAAAAAATATCCAGCGAAAAAATAAAAATAAAACTACATACACAAAACTAAATCAGAATGAAAAGAAGTAACTGCATCAGAAGAAAAGTGAAAAATACCTGAATCTAATAGAATTCAACAAATGCATGGACAAACTCATACGAAATTCATCCTAAAACAGTGAAAAGGGGAGAGCACGTAGACAAAATATCTTGGCACTGCGATGAAGATATAGCCTCCATATTTCAACCCAAAGCAGAGAACAGACACGAAAACATACAAAACTCTAGTATATCCTTCAGTATGATAATAATGACGTTTTCTTACTGAACAGACAAAAAAAAAAAAATCCAGTTAACCCCCCTTATTACGAAGACGATTTTTTTTTTCATTAATTCTGTGCTATCACCAGACGATTTTATTCACCCTAAGCTAAACGTCTAGTACTGAAGGGGTCAGAAACATGCTTCCTCAACTCCTGTGCTACGAGAGGTCTCTCTAACTGAATAGAATCACTTGGATGTAGAGAGAATACAGTTAAAAAAAAAAAAAAGGACTTCTTTTTGAAACACCACAACATAATGAGAAATAAGTAATATGTGTATAAAATCAATAACCAGGACTATCAAATTATTATAAAAAGACATAGCTGGAAGGATGAGAGAAAAAATAAACATAAAACTATAAATCGAAAAAAATCCGATCAAAATCTAAACGCGAACGCACACGGAACTCGAATAAAAAATACATCAAAGTATAACGATAAGAAATAAATAAAATAACTATCCGTAAGGCAAGAAAAAAAAAACTAAAATACTGAAGACGTACTGAAAGGCAAAAGAAATACAACGAAAAATGATGAAGGGAAACGTAAACAAAAACAACCCCATGAATGAATTACACAAAAATATCATGAAAATTTAGTCAGGTAGACAATGCGAAATACGTTCAGACACATATAATGATGATGGCGTACCCAAATCCAGAAGAATTTCACTGCATATTAAGGATGTGAAAGGAAAACACACAAAACTCAAATTGAAAATATATCAAAATATAATTAAAAGAAAAGTAATGAAGAAAGACATTCACAGATAAAATATATATTGTATATATTCAAAATAATGAATACACATAACACACTCAAATCCGAAAGAAGTGGAACCTAAACAATGAGACACTAAAGCACATACAGAACTCATTTCACAATACACCACATCGCGATGAAAAATATAATGAAAAGAAGTAACACCGTCAACCAAAATAAACCCCAAAACACAAAGATAAGAAAATTCACACCGAATCCTCCCTAAACTAGTGAAGAAATATGAGACATAAAGAACAAAATCACGAAATTCACGAAAAAAATGAAAAACCCTCCATAATGAAAAGAAATTACAACACACACACACACACACACACACACACACACATACACACACACACACACACACACACACACACACACACAGTGAATAATATAAATAAATTTAAAATTCCCCTTCAAGCTAATGATGATATCCAAAAGCACTAAGAATACGATTATATCAAGTGCACTGACAAGAGAGATCCCCCTCCTCCTCCTCCTCCTCCTCCTCCTCATCATCATCATCATCATCATCATCATCATCATCACAAGCCTAATTCCCACGTAAGAGATGGAGTGAGGTAGCACCAAGAAACCAAGAAAGGAATCTGAAAATGAAAAGTATGAACAAAATGGCCAGCGAAATGCAAAAATTCAGGCAAAATTACTACGAATATATGACCACATCCATAAGAAATTCACTCAAGTGGTAAAAGGAAGGGATTCGAACATTCAGAGAAGAACTGCGACAAAATACAACAAAACAGCAACGAAAAAAAGACCAAAATGAGGAAGCTAATGGTATAGTAGCCGCAGCGAGAAATGAACGCTGTGGTGGGGCAGCCGGTCATCCGGGGATTCCCCCACTGTAGCCATATCTACATGTCACCGGCCATCGGCCACCGCTGCAGCCCCGCTCCATGATCCTTACCCTGTGTCTCTGGCTTTCTCTTTCTCTCTCGGTTTTTATATAAACTGGTGTATTTCCGAAACTAATTATGAAATTATTATGACTTTTGTTCCACACCACCTTTGAGGTAAAAATCAAGGAGAGTTTTCTGTATAAAGGTTTCCCCCCCCTCCTAAATGTGGCATATGAGCGGGGGAGTGCGGCCTTGCCGATACCTCCGCCTGACCTATAATTATACACTCGCCAGAACTGACCTGCCCTCAGACAAGGGGGGGGGAAACCTTTATACAGAAAACTCTCCTTGATTTTTACCTCAGTGGTGGTGTGGAACAAAAGTCATAATAATTTCATAATTAGTTTCGGAAATACAGCAGTTTATATAGAAACTGAGAGAGAAAGAGAAAGCCAGAGACACAGGGTAAGGATCATGGAGCGGGGCTGCAGCGGTGGCCGATGGTCGGTGACATCCTACCTCTATGGTCGGTGACATGTAGATATGGCTACAGTGGGGGAATCCCCGGATGACCGGCTGCCCCACCACAGCGTTCATTTCTCGCTGCGGCTACTATAGTGTAAACTGAGGAAAGTGGGCAATCAGCTTTACAAGTGCCAATAAAAGTTCAATGGGCATATTTTGTAAATTACTGAGTATTTAAAAACAAAAAAATTAATGATAAAAAGGCACCAGAAACGAGGGCTTTCTATGTGCCAAAATCCAGAAGACACCCAGATCTGAATATTCACACGGAGCTCTTAAGCAGGAACACAAACGAAAACTTTCTCACTCGTGGCCAAAATTCCAGAGCGTTCCCCTGGTCAGCACTTGCCACTGAGGCCCAGGTGACGACAGGGCTGAAATTAAGCAGCGTACGAGTATTGTGGTGCGGGGGGAGGGACGCCTTCACGCGGTGGCACCTATATAAACGAGGGCCCCCTCTGCCCATTTATACAAACGTCCCTCAGCTCCATCCCCATACCCCCCGAAAGGAGGATAGTGGAATGAGTGAGAATGGCGGCTTCAACTTGTAGTCCCCCAGGCTGACGTACAGATGAGCATGGGGCCACGTCAATAGGCAATACTCTAACCCCTCCAGTACAAGGTGTTTCCTCGTAGTGAAGGGGTCAGAAACAATCACCATGAACCTCTTCAGTCTAATTATTTTTCTTACTACCACCATTTTTTTTCTCCCCTTAAAGAAGGTCCTCAAGTAGTGAAGGGGTCAATATAAGTATATGAGCGATCTATCGTACTGAAAATGTTAGAAGCCGTCTCCAATGACGTGTTCAGTATGCAGATGTCTTTATCATTTACCACAGGTATTGCTGGAAAGCTCTCCATGACTTTCAGCCAAGGTAATCTCACGTAGCGAAGGATTTATGAATTTATTCAGAGAAATAATTTAGCTTGATAGAAAATTTTCAGTTCCAAGTCAGGTCAGCATCACACGACATTATTACTACTAACAGCTCTGATTTCAACGTGAAACTTACGAAAATCTTAAGAGAAACGTGGGATAATGTTGGTGACTCTCGGTCCCTTGTGCGCCTCCCTCGTGCTATACGCCTCTTGCCAAGTTTCCAAGCCTCGTCGTAAAGGGGCTGCTACGACCCTCGCTTTCCTACACTGTCCACATTATTATCGTACTTTTTGTTACGATGGTGTGTGTGCGTGTGCTTACTCCTACGCTGGCTGCAGAGTACAAACATGTGTGGAAGGGAGAAAGGTAAGAAGGGAGGAAGGTAGGAGGCAAGGAAGGAAGTAAAGAAAGAAGAAAGGAAGGTAGGAGGCAAAGAATTAAAGAAAGAAAGGACGAAGGACGAAACAAAGGATAGAAGCAAAGTAGATATGTATGCAGGTAGGTAACTAGGAAAAAGGCATCGAAGGACGCATGCAAGCAGTAAGAAAATCATCATGAAGGGAAAGAAGGAAGGCAGAGAGACATGGATAAATTATGCTGTTTTTTTCATATTTCCTACACTATACACTTCATCCTGTGCTTTTTAATGTTGCATAATACGAAACTGGAAGGAAGGAAGACAGATAAGGATAATTATGCTTTTTTTTTTTTTCTCATACTTCCTACACTATACAATTCATCCTGTGCTTTTTAATGTTGCATAATACCAAACTGGACGGAAGGGAAGGAGGGAGGACAGGATATTAAATATGTCGACTGAAATAAGGAAATTAGGATGAAATTACGGAATATGTGACGTGTCATTTGGTACCTTCGTATACCATGCACGGCTCCTCCCTTCAACAACTCTGTCTGAGAGACATTCGACCTGTCAGTACTTACTGGCTATTTCCAATGAGCAGCTACTCCCTTCTATTGCCCCTGGGAACTTTGATATGAAACAGAAATTCGTTGCCAATGTTGTGTACCCTCTGTTCTACTGGAAGGTTTGTGTATTACTGTGACATCTCTTAAGGACTTTAGTCAATCCTTCCGAAATCGTTTACCTATGTACAAAGTTTCTGACAGGATGAGGCACAAAACTTACTGTGTTGTTTATTACCTAAATTTAAAGCTGTTCTTCCCACGTGACTAAAGAGATCATATACACAAGATCCTAAGATTTCATGATAGTACGATAGTCACTCTCGACCTTTTCTACCAGGTGCATGTACTGTGCAGTTTATTCTGTCCTTTGTACTTGTCTTTCTAATTTATTTACTCCCTCTTTCACAGCTTACAAGGTAGATTTTAAAAAAGTGCTTATGGATGAGGTAGAAAAGAACGTTACATCATCATCGCCATTTCTCTGCTGCTTCATGGGAATACCCTAAAATGGTGACGGTCAGAAGAGAACGCCTTCAGGATATATAATTGTTAACTGTAAATTATATATATACATATATATATATATATATATATATATATATATATATAAATATATATATATATATATATATATATATATATATAATACCGCTAGGAGCAACGTAAGCCTACATTACTACTAAGAACCTGTCTGTTCAATGGCTCTAAACAACTCAAATGCGAGACATTAATCTACTTATTGTGAACTTAATTCTCTATATTTGAAGAATACATCTAGTGTTACTGGGTCTTCCAACTTTATATGTCTACCACTCTTAAAATGTTTACAAGGCTGTGATTTTTACAATGAATAAAGAGGACCTCTAACTCGTGTGAGTATATTTTAAAGGGATGTAGTTTCATAACGCAAAATTCATGTACAGTTCACATATCAAAATAGAAAGCTAAGCTACAGCTTTACACTATACCAGAAAGCAGCTCTCTTGAAAAGTCTTCATCATTTTCCTAAGTGCTGTAAAAAAAAAAATCAGCTGTGAACTACAGTAGACTGCTGCTTCTCATGACCATGGGCAATCCTTTTGTAAGCTTACAGTGATCCCTAGTTCTGTACAGCTTATCTTACATAGTGAACTTTAATATTCTCATGTATGTTTATGGTATTAAAAAAAGCTATACTAGAAAGGAAGAGATAACTGCCAACCACTGCAGTTCACCAGAATACGGGCCTTGAATGCCTCGTACTTGTGGTCGGTATGCCTATACTTCCCGTAATGCTTTTCCTTTTTGTAGTCATCTAGTGTCATCGACGGTACTGTATGACATTATTAAAACAAAGAAAACAATTTGGTCTGTCAATCTTCATTATATATATTTTTTTTCTGCTGCAATGATCAGAATTAAATGACAAACTTCTTTTGTGAATTGCTAGCTGAAGATGAAATTAATGCATCGGCTACACAGTATATAAGACGCTACAAAAGATGAACTAATCACTGTTTTATACTTAAAATAATCGTATCTGTACTGAACACAAAAAGTCTTCTTGCATCCTTGGATATGGATACTGCATGGAGTGTGAGTGCCAGAAGTGTACTACCAGTTTTACCCTAATCTTATCTAAAATTGTCATCATCTTGAATACTGAGTTGTTACAAAAAAGAGAAAACACTAGATTATGATGCTATTTATGAAGGAGTACTATAGAAAGGATGTGGAACTACAGCATAATCTTATTTTGCCCCTGAGATCCTTAAAAAAAATCTGCAAAAGGACGAAAATCTGGGCCAGGTCTGAGTAGAGAACAGTAACTTTTCATTCTGACCTAGAAATGTTTCTTTTTAACCAATGGCTCTGCCTACCCCTTCAGTCCCATGTCGCATTTTCAATTTCATTTTTGCAGCATCCAATCGATTTTGCTCATTTCAGTTTCATTCATGCAACAACCAGATGATTTTGCTAACATTGCAGACAACATCTATTGCGATGGGGCTAGAATATCTCCATCAATCCCTTCATGGCCTACCGCTTAGCTGAATGAAATCGTTTGAGGGTAGTAAGTATACGTAATTAGACTGAAGGAGGTAAACTTTGTGTCAAATACTGAGCATAAATGAGGCAGTGGTATATGTTGACCCTTTCATGGTCGGAAATTGTTTACTCTCCTATTCCAACTGACGTTAGACGATTTAACTAGGATGAGAGGGAAGCACTGGACCGACCCAATGACGATTTTGGTCAGTTGAGGATACTCCTAAGAACCAACAAAAATTACCGTTCTACTTTGCAAGTAATGGCATCCACTTTTCTCAGCTGAAACTTAAGTGCTAGTAATAATTTCATATGAAATTCTAACTTAATTATTATGTATCGTTCCAAACCAAGGCTATTAGAAAAAAAAAGTAGGCATTACAAACTGGCACTGTGTTCTAGACTGACGAATAAAATTAGGGCTTTGACATTATGTTACTGTAACTAGCTACTTCAATAATCTAAATATGCTCCTATTCAACCCCCCAAGTGCAAATTATGTCTTCCTCAGCATTACCCCTCATAATTTGGGCAGGCATATCAGGAGGTCAAAATTTCCGGCTAGAAATCTGAATTCCCAACTACAGTATGACTATTTTTGCCATGTTCATTCTGCACTGATTCAGCTACTTATGCACTTAAATGTGCTAACTTTATTCCTATATTGTTACTTTTCTTGCAGCCTTATTTCCACAGTGGTAGGGCAATCACGTCGGGGTTAAGGCCACACTTCAGACCACTACGAGGTGATTGCAGGTTTTTCTATCACGTTAAATGCTGCCAGAGAAGTAGGTAGGTCTCCTATTCGTAAATGAGATGAACTACGATATCCTAACCTGGGCCCGTCTACGAAAAGGATGACTGGTTTGACTTAATTTTTCTTGTGTGTGTGTGTGTGTGTGTGTGTGTGTGTGTGTGTGTGTGTGTGTGTGTGTGTGTGTGTGTGTGTGTGTGTGTGTGTGTGTGTGTGTGTGTGTGTGTGTGTGTGTGTGTGTGTGTGTGTGTGTGTGTGTGTGTGTGTGTGTGTGTGTGTGCATTTTAAACTCCTGCTGGGGAAATCACAGAAAGTATAATAACTATCCTGGAAATACTATCATCATTTCCATTACTGCTGCCTCACCCGGAGTTGTGTGAGTGACTGTGAGCGACAGTGTTTGGAAGTTGACTCTCCAAGTTGACGTTGCTACCATAATCTGTCGTTCCAAGTTGTCGCTCTGCCTTCAAACAATTCCCCAAGACGAGACAGTGACAATGGACAACAGGATCGCCCACTGGAATTCTGAGTAAGTACTTATAATGATCATCACCAATTTACAAGTCTTCTGAGCAGTAAATTAATATCGGGAAATATTCTGCATGGTTGTATTATTTCATTTTAATATTCCCTCTAGGATGGTTGTACGTGTGTGGTAGTTGTACGAGTGGAGATTTAAAAAAAAAATAAAAAAAAAAAATAAATAATACGCAAATAATCTTACATTCAGCATAAGCTCAGTGAAGTTTATGGAACCTCCCACCATAGGATTCAGTCCCTCAAAGCTGTCGTTCTACCATTCAATTAACTACCCAGGACGAGACAGCAACGATGGACAACAACATCGACAACTGTACTGTAGGGCCGGGAGAGGAGGAAATGGGCAGGATCCGGGAGGGGGAGGGGAGGGAGGCCAGAGGAGGGAAAAAATGGAAATAAAATAGAGGGAGGTGAGGGAAAGGCGGATAGAGAGGGAATGACGGTGGGAACAAAAACATAAAATAATATAAAAATGACAATACCAGTACGTCTAGATGTAAATTAATTAAAAAATAGTATTATAAGAAAACAGTAAAAGTACACTTAAAGTGAATTCTATAAAAAACAAGAAAAAGAAAAATAACGACGAAATAAAACCAAGTAGGTAAATGAAATACAACAAAAATGAAACAGGAAGAAAACAAAAGCTAAGAACAGAAACCACAATGCATAAAAAATACGTAAAACGATGAAAGGAAAAAAGAATAAAATAAGAACAGACAATAATAATCAGACGTATATTTGAAAGTACATGTAAACTGAGACAATATAAATAAAGAAATAGCAAAATACAATAAATAATAAAAACAGACAGACAGATAAAAATGAAGTGAATATCTGTACCGAAGTTAACAGGACAAAGTAACGTCTATGAAAATCGTGGAACTTGAAATAGGCACCGCTCCAAGAAATAAATAAATAAGTAAACAAATGAATAAATAACAGAGGTGAAGTATGAGAAAGGCAAAAAGGGCTAGTATTATTGCTCATCTGTCCATCTATCAATTTCTGTCTACCTATCTAACGATGCTGTGAATGGTGAGCTCGACAAAACGACCTCCATGGGAGCACAGGCCTACTCAGTAATGATCACTCCCACCAAGAAACACCAAACTCCCATGTACAGTATTAGCCCATTCTCTCGCACCACATTGTTCTTGGTTTATTTTTCTTGGCTCATCTCCTTTCCTTCTACCCATTTCACTTTCGCTCTCCTACTCAGTCTTTCCATCTTGTCCTTGGTCTGCCTCTGCTGCTTGCTTTAATCACCTACTATCACAAGCTTTCTAAGTTACGTCTTTCACCCTCCATTTGTTCTAAACAGAGCCTTAAGTAAGACTCTCACCTTCACTACTTTCTCTCTATGTCTTTCTTTACGCCTGCTTTCCTCTCTCTCTCTCTCTCTCTCTCTCTCACACACACACACACACACACACACACACACACACACACACACACACACACACACACACACACACACACACACACTTCCTCTTTGTCTCTCCTAGTTTCATCTCCTTCCATCCTCAGTACTGCAGTCTTTCTCATTTTTTCTAGTCGGTTTCAGCTGGGGAGTTTGGAGTATAGGAGAATCTTTCTGCTTTCATATCCTTGCCTTAGACTCGGAGAATAGATACCGTAATATATCCTGAAGTAAATGACCTCGAAAAAGCCAACAGGTCTATTGTTGTATGCTTTCCTTTTTTACCACAGTTCATCCACCCTTTCCTTCCCATCCCAGACCCCTCTCCCTTCCCCCCAACTCCCTCACGTTTCCCCCTGATCCTCCCTCACCCTCCCCTGCTGGTGTTTATATAGGAGTTCAGTAAAGGCGTTGTGTGTAGGTCCTCAATAATGCAGTGTGCTTGCCGAGTACCCCCAGTACACCACACCCAGCCTACCCTGCCTATCCTGCCTCAATTATGTACACGGCTGCTTCCCCTACTAGGCTTCTCCCCCTCATCTCTCTACAGAACTGTCCGTCCCACTCATACGAAGGCAGCACATGGGCTATACATATACACAATACAAAGACATGCACACAGGACGTTCATATACACATGGCATGCAAAAACATACACTCAGGACGCATGTATATGCACATGACATACGCATACTCACACGACATGCAAAAGCAATACACTATTGATAGACACAAGGTGTACACACGGCATAAACAATTGATTAACTCTGAAAGTGTCTTCCTCAGTAGGTCTTTCCCACCGCCAATGACCCTATGACCACCAGTCTTTTACACGGTGTGTGTCCACGCATCTCGAGATGCACTGATATTAATTTTAGTGTTCCATTGTTCAAAAATACCTGGAAGGACTAATATTACATGTTCTCAGTCTCTGGTTCTTTCTTTCTTCATAAATAATACAAAAACATGTACAGGGCACGTATACAAAATACACAAACACAGCCTATACAAAATATACACACAGGATTTAGAGGCATACTGTATTTGCACGCCATTAAACAAACACAGACCATACACAGACATCCACATAAGACATCCAAAACACACACACTTGACAGAAACAACCATGTGATAGGTATATGCGACTGGAATACAGCATATATATATATGTAACTTAATAAATAAATTATCGAGGCAGGCAAATGAAGAGATAAACCGGTATGCTTACATAATTAAGAAACGGTATACGATACACACATATGAGACAGTCATAGAAGAGGAGCAAAGCTATTAGGTACAGTTGTAAATTACTGCAGTGCACAAGTGTAGGTGTTAACAGGTATTCTTTACCTCCTGTTTTCCTCCTTCCCATTAGCCTACCTGTGTTTTCAAACCTGCAGTAGTGTATCTTGATTTTTGGTTCTCTTTTGTTTTACTTTGTTTGAAATGGATGAATATTGATGGCTTGCATACTTTAACTACTCTTGTAAGCAACCCATTAAATAAAAAAAGGGAAAATACTGTACTGTAAAGGGATAAATTACAATGATGGCACATATAAGGAATATAAACAACTCTCTTAATCAGTCATAGAAAACTCAGGATCCATACAAGGAATGAACAGCCGTCAAGCACAGTAGATGCAATGAATATACAGCCAAGTTATAGATGCATACGGTGAAACCTGGAAAACCATACAAACAGGGTGTGTACACACACACACACACACACTCACACACACACACACACACACACACACACACACACACACACACAGTGCTCGGGCCTCTGAAAGATTCACAAACATCCACAAAAGCATCATAACATAACACACAAACACCTCCGCCACACAGACACCCAATCATTTCTCCCTTAGCCTACTCCCCCCTCCCCCCACAGACACACACTCAAAGTACACAAACACACATACACCACAGTACTCGGCCCAGTGAAAGGTCTCACTCAACAGTGTTCCTGGAAGCGATTGCGGTGGAGTAGAGGCTTTGATCCAGGCGCCTGCATACTTCATTCCTCTGCTCTGATTAATCTGACGTGTTTTGAGTGGTGACCGAGTTGATGGGAGACCCAGGAGATGAAGACCGCGAACGAGATGATGAATGCGTTCTGAGTGGAGGCGACAATGATGGGAAAATGATGACCAAGATGGATAGGGAAGGGATTTTAGTGGAGGCGGAAAGGATGGGAAAAATGATGACCAAGAACGAGATGGAAGAGATGCGAGTGGAGGTAAGAGAGAAAAAAAGAGATAGACCAAGAAATAGAAGACCAAAAACTAGGTGGCAGGACTGTAACTGGAGGGTAAGCTGATGGGAGACCGAGGAATGAAAGACCAAGAGAGAGAGAGAGATGAGAAAATGGAATGTAGGTGGAGTTGACAGGTGACTTGTTTACCGGCCAAGCTTTGAGTAGATGCAAAATTGAGGAGATGACGAGGCAATAAAGACTGAGAACGAGATGAAAGGATAGATCGGAGGTGTGCAGTACATGAGGGACGCCGGCTTGAAATAAGGTTGAGGGAGTACAGGTGAATGGGGAAGCTGCTTGGAGCTATCTAAATCAAGGCCACGGTGGATGAATTTCGGAATCAGGTGTGACAATCGCTATAAAGATAAAACATCAAAAATTCTGGCTTAAGTTTAAAGTCTCTTTCTATAATCAGAATGTACCTTCACAGTCGAGTTCAGATTTCAAAATCTTTTTCTTTTAATTACAGAGTGTGATATGGCTGTTTCATATTTTACATTTATGAGCTAATTCTATAATTCTACTTTCATATACTACTGCCACCTTTTATTGTTGATTTTAGTTTCAGTACAGCTAATATATGAAAAGCTGACCAGAAATTATGAGTCTGACAATATGCTACTTCTCCGAATTCTTGTGGTGTGTGTGTGTGGGGGGGGGGTTGCTGTTGCTGTTGTTGTTTTTGTTATTGTTGATGGTGGTAGTGGTGTTCCTTGTTTGTTTGCCTGCTTGCTTGCTTGCTTGCTTGCTTGCTTGCTTGCTGCTGCTCCTGCTGCTGCTGTTGGTGGTGGTGGTGGTGCAGGTGCTGCTGCTGAAATATTCTTAACTTGTAACATTTCAAGTCTTGATATACTGTTTCAAAAGATCATCATCATCATCGGCAGCAGCAGCAGCATCAACATCATCATTACTATAATCATCACCATTAAAAGTCGCAGCGGCAGCAACAGCAACAGCAGAAGCAGCACTATGCGTGTTATCTTCTCAGGCCAGTTGCCACTGCTATACATGGAGTGTATATGATTCAGAAACAGGGAAAAACGAAATGCACAAAGTACAACTTCCAAAGAGCCACAGAAAATAGGCCACAGCTCCATTTACTGATAACACATACACACACAGACACACACAGACACACACACACACACACACACACACACACACACGCACACGAGAGACAGCGATAGGGGGGGGGACTAACAAACGCTCACAGAAACCCATTCATGCCAGAACCACATTAATATCAAAACATCTATATAAACACAGAGAGCCATAATACGTACATATCACCGCAGCAGGAGAAGCACACACGGCCACCCACCCCACCCCCACCCCCACCCCCACCCACACACACATACAAACACCCACACCCACCCCACTGACACACACACAAACCCCCAAAACACACACACATATATCATAGCAGCAGGAGAAGCACACACGGCCACCCACCCCCACCCCCACCCACACACACATACAAACACCCACACCCACCCCACCCACACACACACACACAAACCCCCCCAAACACACACACATAATTCAAACTTATTATTCTATTATCCACGAAGCTTATACATATCTCTTGTTATCTATGACATTTCTCATTCGAATCCTTCTTTACTCAAACCTTCTCTCACTCACATTCTAACTCACCTCATCATCTCCCCATAAATCCCATCACCCACAACACTCACAGTTACTTCCTTTTCACTCACTGATTATTTTATTTACTCCCTCACACACTGTCTCATTCAGATCTACCTCATGCACACCTACATCACCACCTAAACTTCCCATCAATAATACTTTCTTTTTCCACCTCCATTCTCCCTCACAAAGCCCCTCTCTCAACCACAGCCTCACTTACATTAGCCCTTACTTTCACATTCCTTAACCTACAGCCTACACCTCTTTTCACACATATCCACATCCACTCTCTCCTTCACTTATCCACATTCTTCGTTCAAGTCATTATTCATTCACATCCTCCCTCACCCAGATACACAGTCAAGCACACCCTCCTTCATCCACACTCTGCCTTATTCACACTTACCCTCACTGAAACCCTCTCTCACCCATACCCTCCCTTATCCACATCCGTACCCATGCTCTCCCTCACCCCCAAATTTCCTCAGCTACACCCACCTTCACCCACAACCTCCCTCACTCACATTCTCCCTTACCCACAGCCAAACTCACCCCTTCCCTTACCCACACGCAATCAAACTCACTCCCTCCCTTACCCACACCCAATCAAACTCACCCCCTCCCTCTCCTATATTCACTCTCTCCCACAACTTCCCACACAGCTTCCCTCACCAACATCCACAACTTGCCTCACCAGTAACACCTTCCTCACCAGCGCTCTTATCCAAGAACTCCATCACCCACACCTTCATCTACACCCTCCCTCACCCACACCCACCCTAACCCACACCCTCCCACACCCACATCCCCTCATTCAAACCATGCCTCACCCACACCCATCTCCATCCACACTGTGCCTCACCAACATCTTGTCTCACCCTCTCCCACACCTACACCCACACCCACACTCTCCCTCATCAACACTCAAACCCACACCCACCCACACCCACACCCTCACCCAAAGCCTCGTCATCCACGTCCCTATTCTCCACTCACGTCCTATTGTTTGTCACTCATCCCATCCCTCGTGTACTTTAGGCTTCATCTTACCCCGCCTTAGCTAACAGTGTGTGTGTGTGTGTGTGTGTGTGTGTGTGTGTGTGTGTGTGTGTGTGTGTGTGTGTGTGTGTGTGTGTGTGTGTGTGTGTGTGTGTGTGTGTGTGTGTGCGCGCTTCCCTCTTCTACGGTGATATGTACATATTAGGGCCTTGTGTATGTATGTAAGCTGTGTGTGTGTGTGTGTGTGTGTGTGTGTGTGTGTGTGTGTGTGTGTGTGTGTGTGTGTGTGTGTGTGTGTGTGTGTGTGTGTGTGTGTGTGTGTGTGTGTGTGTGTGTGTGTGTGTGAATACTACTGCGTCTAGGAAAAAAAACAAGAAACATAGAAGACACAGACAAAACCATTGTGCACAGACAGATGCCATAACAGACTGAGGTGAGACAGCAACAGGGAAGAGGGCACTTGGAAAAACTGACCTGATGACAGACAGTTTATCAAATGAATTCTCGGTGCTGGTGTTTACAGACGACTTGATTCAAATTATGGGTGGCCTCTCCTCTCTGAATGATTAACAGCAGTGATCGAGTTAGCAGACATTAGGGGACAGAGTATAGAACCTCGGATGGGGATCACCTATTTCCGCAGGGGAGGTAGTTATGACCCTCTGAGGCCTATAATGTTGACAAGAATTAGGGATGGTTGTGGTGGTGATGGCTGGTGGTGGTAGTGGGGCTGTAACTGGGGTGATGGGAATGGTGACTGGGATGATGGGAGTGGGTATGTCAGAGTTAGGTTGATGCTTGTGGTGTTGCTGATACTGTGGTAACTGTGGCAGTGTGAATGGCTGTTGGGGTGATTTTTTTTTTTTTTATAATGGAACTGATAACTGAAGATGGGAAGGAGCGAAAAATTGGTAAAACAAGTCTAACCAAAATTGATAGTGATTCTGTTAGATTAGTGAGGCAGAAGGTTGTGATCTTTTCGTGTGGAGGAGCCGTGGTTGTGAAGTGGAAGTGGGGACTGGGATAACTTTAGGTAACCGTACCGTAGAAGTATTGTTGCATAAGTAAACATGTATTAGTAAGGGTAATTATGATGGAGTACTAAGACAGATGGTAATGGTTTATAGCATGTGGGGTTTGAGGCGCAGTGGTAGGCTAGATAAAAAATGGAGGTGGTGAATGGGACGATGATGATCATGGTAACGATGGTGATGATGCAGATTAAGCTGATAGTGATAACAGAGACGTGACTGTGGAAAACATGACAGTACTAAAACTGGTAATCGATTTAATCGAAGCATCGGGTGATGAAAAACCTGAAAAAAAAAAAAATGAGATGAGTGTTCCGACGGGTCGTCGAAGTCGGCTGGGTGCCTGTAGATTGCCGAACTGTTAGTTGTGTGCGATTGTTAGCCGGTAACTATTACGTGTGCGGATAGTGGCCAAATACGCAACAGGAATGTGTGTTCGGACAGTAGAAGAATAGTTTTGCTCATATTATTTGGTGATCGGTAATTTGTGTTCGGAAGGATAGGCGGTAATTTGTGGTTGGAGTGAAGTATTCAGAATCGCTAGTGAGTGTTCGGTCGGCCTGTCGGTCGGGTTATGAGAAGGTCGGTAATGAATGTGCTTATGTCGTCGGCTTGCTGTGTTCGAATTCGCAGTGAGGTCGGGTTGAAGTGTTCAGCTAAATCATAATTCGGACTGGCGATCAATAATGAGTGGTCGGTTGGGTAGGTAGGTACTGAACGTGTGCTGGAATAAGTAGTTTGTTAGCTGTGTTCGGATTAGTCGGCATCGTATTCGGATTGTTAGTCGGTAATGAGTGTTCGGTGGTCGGGTGGTGGGTGGATGGGTGTGTATTGAACCAGGGGTGAGTCACAGCACCTCGGGCAAATATCGATTATTTTCATCACGACCTTAGCGGCCTCCACACCCACCTCTGACCCCCGCACCCACCACCACCACTACCAACATTACAGCTACCAACATTACCTCTGGCCTCCTCTCCCATCACCACCACTACCAACATTACAGCTACCAACATTACCTCTGACCTCTTCCTCCCGCCACCACCACTACCAGCATTACAGCTACCAACATTTCCTCTGACCTCTGCATCCGCCACCACCACTACCAACATTAAGGCTGCCCACATTACCCCAGTAGCCTCTTATCCCTTCCACAACCACTACTAACATTACCAACATTACACAGGCTGTCCATGTAGCCACTACCAACACTACCACTACCGGCGTTCTCTCAGCCATCTTTTATCCTTTCCATCACGGCAACTGCCAACAATACAGTACACAGGCTGTCTCTACCATCATTAACTCTGATCCCTTTCCACCACCACTAACATCACTGCTAACACTGCATAAGCTGTTTCTACCAACATTTTTGCTACCAACATTTTCTACCTATGATCCCTTCCACCACATCGTCACCACCATTGTCATCATCTCAGCCCTGATTCCCACTACCAGTATTTCCAACATTACTACTACTAACTCAGTCACTCCTGATCCCAGTCACCACCATCACCAGTGCCTACATTAACTACATTACTGCTGCCAACCTAACCTCCGTCACCTCTTATCCCCCATCACTGCTACCAACATTACTGAGTCACTACCAACACCCCTAAAATCATACTCGTTACTCTCACCAACATTACTGAGATTCCATTACCACCGTCAGCAATTTGTTTTCTACCAGTTTTACTGCTACCAACATTACTTGGCCATTTCCACCACAACGGCAATCCCTGATCGCTGCCAACACCAATACCATTCTCAACTTTACTTCTACCAACACTACTGAGTTTCTACCAGCATCACTGACAACACAACTGCTTCCTACCACCAACATTACTCCTCTCCATATTGCTGAGTCACCATCATTAACCTAACCCTTATCAATATTACTACCAATATTACTGAGTCACTACCACCATTCCTGCCACCAGTACCCCGGCCATCTCTACCAACAACCAACACAGCCACCACTACTACTACTACCAACATTACCAACACTACCAGGCCACCAGTACTAACGTTACCCCTACCAACATTACAACAACCACTATTATCCCAAGCACCTTTGATCCCTCGCCATCACCTCTACCAACATTACCGGTATCAACATCACTACCATTACCATTATCACCATTAATATAACCATCACTGTTATGTCGCCAGCATCACCACAACCACCATTACTGATATATGCTCATCACTAATACCAACATTATCCCTACCAACTATACCCACTAACTCATTAACTCACGACCTTACAAACACGACTAGCCTAACCACGACCAAGAACTACGACTTCCTATGACTACACGGCCAGACCACCGCAATTTAGCCAAGTGCAAACGACATTAGGGCCATTCCATTATCGATCCCTCCCTCACCCACGGGAAACCATCCAACTGGTAGCTCTTCCTTCCAGCCATCCGGGAATCCATGATCTTCCAGGTTAAAATGACAGAGTTTAGCGGGAAGGAAAACAAAATAAATCTGTACTGTTATATTCTAGCTACAGCCAAACGATTTTATGCAGCTTAGAAGTGGCACCTCTTCTTGTAAGCCTTCTAAAATATGACAGCATGTCCAGAATCCATCTTTTATTTTTTTAAGACTTCCCGAACTTAGGAGGAGCTTTTGGTTTGTATCAGTGACTACGATGGATATTTTAGCTGCTTTTTTCTTGCTTGAGGAGGGCGATTTGATGCAGGTAAGGTGTGGGTTCTCTTCAAGGACTTAAATGATACGTCGTCTATCCAGAGTCTGTCCATGTTCTTCCAGGATATCCAGAGTTTAGGGGAGACTATTGGAAGTTTTAAGTATGATTAGAGTATATGGATAAAATATGGATGAAAAAAAGGGGAAGAGAGAGAGAGAGAGAGAGAGAGAGAGAGAGAGAGAGAGAAAGTGTGTGTGTGTGTGTGTGTGTGTGTGTGTGTGTGTGTGTGTGTGTGTGTGTGTGTGTGTGTGTGTGTGTGTGTGTGTGTGTGTGTGTGTGTGTGTGTGTGTGTGTGTGTGTGTGTTAGTAACGATAAGAGTAAGAATTACGAGGAATATAATGGAATGATTTAATCACACGTAACGCTTGGGGATTGAAAGGTTAATATAAGCGACACAAATTAACTCGATGGGATAAGGAGAAAAGAACGACGGACAATGATAAGCAAGGCTGAAGCTGAGGAGTACAGGAGGCAGGGTGGGCTGGAATGGGGAAAAGAAGGAGAGGGTGGTGGTGATGAGGTGTGATGCAGATGTTTAGGAGAATCTGTCATCGTCACCCAGGATGAACTCTGGAATTAGACGTATGGCATTATAAAAATATGAATAGGATAAATGTAGTGGTAATGTTGGTAGTAGGGTTAGTATGGATGGCGGCAGGTAAGCATCACCAACGTCATTATCATCACCATTATCATCACCATCATCGTCACCATTTGCATCATCACCACCATCACCGTCGCCATTATCATTATCACCGTTATCGTTAACATCATTCTAACTCATTGTCTTGTTAACAATAATGATGGCAGCAGTAATAAAATCAGTAGTAATGCTGGCAGTAGTGACAGCAACAGTACCCTCCAAAAACAGTAATGTAGTTGGTAATGATGACGACTAACAACACAGCAGTGTGGTGATAATGACAGAAGCGACTGAGGTAGTTATGGTAACCAAATACTGGCAATACTGGTGGTAATGGTATCGGCAGCCAGCAAAATAACTGTAGTGCGTGTTGGTAGGCCTGGTGGGCGTAATCTTCTTCTCCCCTACTACAATTTGTCCTTGTTTGCCCCCTACCGATATAGTTGGCTTCACTTCTAATCTGTTATATTGCAAAACCCCTTTTCCCTTCCCCCTTGTCACCCCTATCCTCTCCCACTTCTCTACTGAATTCCTACTATCCCCTCCCTTCAGGAATTCCCCCCTCCTCCCCCTTCCCTTTGTACACCATTCCTATCCCTCCTTCTTTCACTCCCCCTCCCCTCTCCCCGGCCCCTTCTCTAGTATTCCCATCTTCCCCTTCCCACCCCTGTCCTCTGGCACTCCCCTCTCCATTCCCCCATCCCATCTTCTGGCACTTCCCTGTCCACCCCCTCTCCTCCCCTTTTCTGGCACTCCCTACTTCACTTCCTCCCCTTTCCCCTTTCCACTGGCACTCTCTCCTACTTTCCCTTTCCCTCCCCTCTCCTCTCCTTCTCTGAGACTTCCCCCTTCCTTTCCTTCCAGGCATAGCCCCTCCCCTTACCCTCCCTACTGTCCTATGGCACAATATCTTAACTATTTCAATTAGATTTTTACTTATTTCCGAAAAATGGGCGAAATTATTTCTTTTATATGCAAGTACTTAGTCACAGTTCTTCCCCTAGCAAATTTCCCGTAACTTTCTTTCTGAATATGGTCCAGTGTAGACAGCTCAAATCGGGTGGTGGTCATGTTTTGTGTGCAACGACCTGAATCCTGTAGAGGCGAATGAAATGCTGCCAGGGTCGTAAGTCTGTCCCTACCAAATATTCCGGCCGAGAAAACTCTAAGCCCCGAAGCTGGTAATATGGGATTGGCTGAATATTACTCTTTTTACTTGGCAACTTTTTTTACGTTTCATGCAAACTGTATTTTTCTTAATTCAAAGCAAATAAGGACAAATCAATCACACGGCTTTGATATTTTCCCATACATTTATTTTAGGTGTACGATAGATTCAACTAATTTTTCTGAACAGCTCTTTCCATTTGCCATGAAAAGAGTTTGTTGACAGGGTATATCGGGTCCCATGATACACAAACAAGTTCTAAAGGTCGATGATAAGGGACAAAAGACCAGACCCCTACCTCCCATCAAAACCCTACTCCCACATTCCCTGCCCCCTCCACTAGACACACACACACACACACACACACACACACACACACACAAAAACTCTTCCTAACTCCACTATCACTCCTACATAGGCCCCCTTCTTGTTCCTCCCTCCCACACACAACTAACCCCCTTTCACACACAGACCCATTTACCATTTTCCTGTCCCACCACAATGAAACCCCCCACAACCTTCCTACTCCTGACATTAAACCCCATAAACCCTCCCTTCCTATCCTTACACACCTCCCCTCACACAAGCCCTCTCCTTATCCCTTCCCAAATACACAACCTCCACCCCCTTCCAATAACCCCTGTCTATATTCTTCATACCCCTCTGAACCCCCAATACACAAATCCCACCCTTCCTAACTCCCCTTACACATCACAAATACCTCCCTCCCCTCCCCCCCTTCTCCTCCTCCTACTACCCCTACACATTCCTTCCACCCTGCCCCATTTACTGTACCCTCAACACGGCATTCAATAAAACGAATGTCATATGGCGGTGGTATCTTGCTTGCACACACGTATGTACACACACACAATAGCACAAACACAGGAGAGTACACACACACACACACACACACACACACACACACACACACACACACACACACACACACACACCCTAGCGAGAGTACACATAGCGGTGAGTACACACAGCCAAGCAGGCATATCAGTCAACATCGCTTTTACCTGTGTGTACAAACTCAGCAGGACTTCCGCACACACGCACACGCACACATAGATTACCTTCCCATACATGTAAATTCTGGTTACGTCATTTGTACATACGGATAAAAAATAATTCTCTTACACCTCTTTTCAACGATGCCATTATTTATTTTCATTATTCTTGGTGACCTCCGACGATTTTATTACATTTTCGAGGGACCTATGGTAGTTATGGGATCAGAAACAATAGTCAAAAATTTCTTCAGGACGTTGGTCTATCATCATCTTAATTTTGATACCGCCAGATTGTTATTATTATTATTATTATTATTATTATTTAGAGAAGAGGTTCCATGCGTAAGGGGTGAGAGTCAATGTTTATGAAAATTTTACATCTGTTCATAATACACACGTGTAGAGTATATGCACACAGTCTCTAAACGTACACAGATTTAGAGAAAGGTAGAAACATACAGTCATTCATATAGCTACACACATGCAATCTACACCTGCACAAACACCGAATTACGAAGCACCTGCATACACTTACAAACCAAACATTCCTCACAGTACACCCATTCATTCATACACACAACTAAACACCTGTACACACACACACACACACACACACACACACACACACACACACACACACACACACACACACATACACACAAAATCCTCGATATCTCTCTTTATCCACGACAGTATTCTCTTGAGGTTAGTACCCTCCCTAATACCCCCTCTTCAGCTCTTTACTTTTCACATTAGACCTTCAGATGCGTTGTACTCTAGCTCTTAATACTGACTCAGTTCGTATCAATAACATACAAGGGAATATTAAATTTATACAAATAGAAATTAACTGACGATGATAAGGTTCTAAAGGAATATTCTAAGTTCATGAGATCAAGAACATTTACTCCTCACACCACACTCACCTATATCTTCTTTCCACATCATTCACCTCCCTTCACATCCCTCCCATGCACATTACTACTGTATATAATTACTACTTCTCTAACTTACACCCCAACACTTCTAAGAAATCTACTGTACATGACATTACATTTCACCTCGCATATACAGTATTCTTCTTTTATGAATTCTCAAATCCCTCTATGTCCGTACTTCATCATCATCATCATCATCATCATCATCATCGTATTTGTTGTCGGTGTCTTCAGTGACCATTTCCTCCTACTTTTTTTTTTTTTTTTCCAAACGCCACAGAAAGAGTTTGCGTCATTATTTTTGTAAATCTCATGTTCATAACTTTATCTAAATGACAAGTAAAAAAACAACAACACCGAAATTGTGAGAACGGAATCACAACCTAAACATCTCATGACCACAACAAAGCCAGCCATTGTTTGCATGAAGCTGTTTAGAGCCTTAGCAAAGATGCTGTTAAAAATGTGTGTGCATCATGTGTCAAAAAGGGACAGGTCACAAAAAAATCTCAAAATATAGGGGAGAGAGAGAGAGAGAGAGAGAGAGAGAGAGAGAGAGAGAGAGAGAGAGAGAGAGAGCACTGGGACCCATTCACGTAACACGAATTTGAAACAAGAATAAATCTAAAACATACACTGTAGTTACCCGTATGGGCTATGCATTATTTTTTTGAGCGCTACAGGCATGGGTCCCTATAGCAATTTATTTTCTTTAAGCCTCTGTATCGTTTAAGTAGGCACTGTACTCACCTATAATCCGGCAGGGGCTGTGGCTGGCCGACATATCTGAAAAGAAAAGTCAAGGTTAACATATCATTTGAAAATAATTTGGCGTTACTGGCATGAAATAAGTACTTAACTTTCAGCCACAACGTTGAAAATAGTTGGTAACCTTTCTATAACAGCTGGTTTCTCAGAACTGAAGAACATTGACTGACGTTAGCGTAAGTAAACTGCAAAGCCTGAATTTCAGAAAGGGTTAAGCTAACGAAAGTCGTACTATAAACGAAGAATGTCAGTAAAATGCAGAGTTAGAATTCCACGGAGGGAATTAAGCTTTTGAGAGTCTTACTAGAGAAGGTCTGAAATCCACGGAGAGAATTAGGCTCCCAAAAGTCCTAGCAGAGAAAAATTAAATTCCATGGAGATTATTAAGTTTACGAAATTTACTAGAGACATAGGAGAATGGTAGTAAAACGCAAAATTTTGAATTCAACGGAGAGAATTAACCTTGTGAAAATCTTACGAGAGAAGCAGAAGTTGTGGCATTTCCGGCTGCAATATTATTATTAGTGGCGTGACGTGCACATAGTAACTTCATGATGGAGAGGAAAAGTTACGTCATTCCACACTTAACTGTCAGCTCATTGGGTTCTTTATGGCGATATTTCTCACGTAGATTCAATGCTAATTAGAGTCAGGAGGAATATATCACTGTTTTTACGTACACACAACTGAGAAAATAAGTGTAGTTGTCGGTAAGTTCGATGAAAATGGATCTAACTGATGTTTTTTTCGGGTGTTCCCAAATGTTGGCTCATAAGTGTTAAAAAAAAGTCTTAAGATATGTAGATGACAGAAAAATAGCTCTATATATCAAGATTTTAAGGTATATCAGGTTGCAATGAGTCAAAACAGTGCGGTTCATGGCGAATGGAAAGAGATAATGGAGTGTCTCATGTTTCATTGCCAGGAGTACGTAACCTCTTCACTGTGAAGGATCTCTGGTAAATTGAACAAAATCGCCCGGAAGAGGTAGGAATAAAATACGTAAAAAGTTACAGGGCTGAAAGGGTTAATACAGACTGTTTTTAAAATGGGAAAATTATGCCCATTTACCGAAACAGTGTTTATAATTAGGATATGATAGAAAACAAATCAGCACTGAATTCGGATAAACTCATTCACGCTTCTCCATACATAATGCACTTTATTCTGTGTCTGAATGGAAAAAATCTTACTGTGTTTGAAAAGAAAAAAACGAGGAGGGATTTTTTTTTTTTTCTGCTGTTGATGACTGTACAATGACCTGTTAACTGTGGGCTATGGAAGAATTATAATGGCTTCCGTCTGAATTGTAGTGGATTTACAAGCAAAGTTTGTGCCACTCTGGATAACTTATGATTTCGATTTGTAAATACCAGTTTAATGATAACTCGCAGGATATTGAAGAAAGGTGGAGGAGGCAATGATTTAGTGACTGAGTTGGAAGAAAAGGTTAATTAATGATGAAAATTGGAAGGAAAGATCAATATCTGAGAAGGAAGTTAGGGAGAAAATGACGGTCGTAAGGATGGTAAATGAGGAAAAATGACAACATGGGTAATGCAAAGTGAGAAAGAAGTAATAATGAAGGTGGAATAAGATGTAAGGACAGGGACTTTAATGAATAAGAATGATGAAAGTGAAGGAAGATTAATGGGGGACAATGATACATGGAAGTATGAATGACAGGATGCTGATGGTGAAGAGAAGAAGGAAAGATGATGATGAATATAATGATGATGATGATGATGATGGAAAATAGGGAGGAGTGGATGATAAACTTGAAGGAAAATTAGGAGAAAAGAAGATGACGATGGAAGAAAATGAAAAGAGGAAGATAATGACGGGGGGAAATGGTAAGGAAAGGATGATAAGAATGAAGGAAAACAAGGGGGAAAAGATGATAATGGTGGAGGAAAAAGAAGAGGAAAGATTGATAACGATGACGGAAAATTAGAAGAAATGGATCATAACGATAAGAAAAAACAAGATGTGAAGGAAAATAAAAATACAAGAAACAGACGAAGGGAAGTGAGAAGGGAGGATGACCGTGAGGAAGGAAGAACGAGAAGGGAATACTGATAATGAGAGAAATTATGAAAAAAAAAAAAAATTGACATGAAATAGAGGCAATAGGACGATGAAAAAAAAAAAAAAAAAAAAAGAGGAGAGAGGGGTATTGATGATGTGAGAGGTATTGATGATGTGAGAGGTATTGATGATGTGAGAAACTATGAAAAAACTGATATGGAACAGAGGCAAAAGGACGATAACTGGAAAATAAGGAGGATATGACAATGATGTGAAAAATGAGGAAAATAACGATAATGAAAATAAAGAACGACAGAAAATAAGAAAACAATAATCGGGGAGAAAAGAAGACAGAAAAGCCACACAGAAACAAGCAAACACAAAAACAAAACAAATATAATAAAACAAAATACTGCCACCCTTCCTTACCCCCCCAGGAAAAAAATTATACGAATCCACATTTAACGCGAACAAGTATAATCACCAAGAGAGGATTAACTGCAATAGGAGGAGGAGGAGGAGGAGGATGAGGAGGAGGAGGAGGTGGGAAAGATACAAGCCTCCCTTTCACCTCTTAGTACTGGTGAAGGAATCCAAACACGACTAGAAAATCTGTATAAATCTAACTAAAGTACCAATCAAATATACTCCACACCCAGACAGAGAGAGAGAAAGAGTTAATTAGAAGAGGAAAAGAGGAATATCTGTCTATCTATTAGTTATCTATCTATCTATCTATTTAATACTAGCCCAAACACGAATCATTATGAACACTTAAAGAACAGAGGAATGTCGAAGGTGGGGATACAAGGGAAGAGGGGAAATTCACAAGCCTCCCTGTTAACTCTTATTATGAGCTGTCAGCAACTCAGCACAGCACAGGAAGGCAGGGATCGATTCAGACTTCCGTGCAAAGTGTGTGTGTGTGTGTGTGTGTGTGTGTGTGTGTGTGTGTGTGTGTGTGTGTGTGTGAGAGAGAGAGAGAGAGAGAGAGAGAGAGAGAGAGAGAGAGAGAGAGAGAGAGAGAGAGATCTGAGATAAAGCAAGGTACAGAAGAACGTTATCATGAGCGTGATAACTTGAAGGCTGGAAATTACGAGTATGAAAAGGATCAGAAAAAGGGAGATGAGAAAGGGTTTTGACATGAATAAGAACGAAATGCAAATTAAGAAAGGTTTACGTGCAGGAAAGACATCAGAAGGTAAAAAAAAAAAAAAAACATAGAAACACGATAGTTCGAGGAAAAATTTACGCAAGGTTTGGAGAAGGCTAAGAATGGTCTGAAGAAAAAAGAAGAGAGAGTCGGGAAATTATGGGTAAGTTTACAGAGATGAAAAGTTAAAAAGGGTTGGAGAAAAAATAGATATGGATGAAGTTTTGGAAAATGACAGTAAGGAAGGGCATAAGAAAAGGAGAGACTGCAGAAAGAAAAAAAAAACATATATATATAAATGAAGTCCGGTGGAAGGCTAACAAGTGGTCCAAGCATCTCCCCAAAGCTGAATAAAATCGGCTGCAGATAATAAGAGTACAGAAGACACACACCATTGGATTGAGGGGGTTTGTGCTTCTAACCCTTTCCGCTACTACAGTTCTCCTCAAAGTAAAAGAAAGATCGTCTAGCAGCAGTAAGAAAAAAGTAATAATTCCAGAGTTTAATTGAGACTGTTGCTAACCATATGTCTTTTATGGGCCGTCGACGAGGTGTAAAAAAAGACGTTCTCGAACTGAAGTGGGTAACCTACGAGCATAAGATACGGCAAGTGAGTGGGTAGGAAAGACAGACCAGCAAGAGTGACAAAAGAATGAGGAGGATGGGTGGGTAAACGAGTCGAGGAAGTGAGTGAGATGGGTGGATAGGAAAGACAGGTTGAGAGAAAGAGAGTGACAAGAGCGAAGCAAGTGTCTGAGGTAAGAGTAAAAGAGAAGAGTAAGGCACGTGAGTGGGTGGAAAAGACAGACAGGTTGAGAGAAAGAACAAAAAAAGTGAGGTGTCAGGGTGGGAGGGAGAACAGACAGACTGAGAGAAAGAGAGAGGACTGAAGTGGCTGAATAGGTAGGAAAGGCAGACAGAATAAGAAAAACAGAAAAAAAGAGTGAAGTAGGAGAGAGAGAGAGAGAGAGAGAGAGAGAGAGAGAGAGAGAGAGAGAGAGAGAGAGAGTGTGTGTAAGGTGGGTGGGTGGGTGGGTGGGAGGGAGGGAAGGACAGTCAGAACGAGAGAAACAGAGAGACAGGAGTGAAGTGGGTGGGTGGGAGGGAGGGAAGGACAGTCAGAACGAGAGAAACAGAGAGACAGGAGTGAAGTGGGTGGGAAGGACAGGCACGTAGGTGTGAGGATAATGAGGGGGTGAGAGTCATCATTAACTTCCTCTCCACTTCCTGACCGTGTGGGGGTGATCAGGGTTGGATGTCGGGACGGGGGGAGGGAAGGAAGAGGGATGGTGGTGGTAGCGGTGGTAGTGGAGAGAGTAATGGGTGAGGGATGGTATTATAGTGTGGTGGTGGTAGTGATGGTGGTGGTGAATTGGTGGTGACGGAGAATGTCAGGGGGTAGTGTTAAGCTGTGGTGGTTGTGGTAGAAATGTGGTAGTGGTGGTGGCAAAGAGGACTAACATTGGAGGGTGAGAGAGAGGGAGAGGTAAAGTGGTGAGGGCGGTCGTGGTACCGTAGCTGCAACAGTGGTAGAAATAGTAGTGGTAGTGACGGCACCAGTGGTTACTGGGATTAATGTAATAGTAATGGTAGTTGTAATCATAGTACTGATGCTAATTGTGACTGTAATGGTTGTAGAAGCAGGAGTAACAGTGGCAATGATAGCAATTGTGGGGATGATTGTTGTGAGGGTAGATATAATAGTACCAGTATTTGTATTAGAGGTAGTGATGGCGATAATGATGGTAGTTATGATACCAGAAATGTTGGTAGTTGAGGTAATTTTCATGTCGTCATTCAGTGTGTCATAAGGAGATGGTCGAAGGGACAGATAAAAGAACAAAGGTATCCGTATCTGTATTAGAGGTATTAATGGAAATAATGATGGTCGTAATGGTATCAGTAATGTTGGTGGTTGTGGTAGTAATGTTGGTAGTTGTGGCAGTGGTCAGGTTGTCATTTTAGGGGGGTCACAAGGCGGCCCAGGTGACAATGACCCATAATCATCTTTACGGTAGACATAAGTAACCTTTCCTCCTGGCTAATTGCACGCTAATACAGGTGCTAAATTACCTGGGCACTGATTAAGGTCTATTTTGTCCTGACTGACTGTGTGACTCTAGGGCCAATTAACCATCTCTCTCTCTCTCTCTCTCTCTCTCTTTCTCTCTCTCTCTCTCTCTCTCTCCTCTCTCTCTCTCTCTCTCTCTCTCTCTCTCTCTCTCTCTCTCTCTCTCTCTCTCTCTCTCTCTCTCTCTCTCTCTCTCTTTACGTGGGAGTAAAGACTGGGCTGCTGCTGTTGATGATGATGATGATAATGATGATACCCTAATTATTAAGAGTCAGAAATGTGCACCACGAAAAGATTCTTCATGTTTTTCTGCAGAAAAAAACAAACAAAAACAAACAGCTCAACAAGAAGACAACTGAGGTCCTCCAAATAATCAAAACATAATATCAGTTCTGGCAAATAAGCAGCACTAAGACATGCTCTAAACACAGGTAAAACGCACACAAAAACACCGCTCCCTGAAAAGAAAAAGATAAAGCTCGACAAACAATAAGAAAGCATTTACAAACAATTACATAAAAGAGACTAGAAATCGAACTCTTCAAACAATAATGAGGTCCACGAACAAAGCTCCACAAAAGCTCCACAAAGAGTCCTTAACTTTCTCTTAATCCCTTCAGCCCAATGAAATCTTATGTTAATTTTTTCAACTGTATTTTCGCTATCAGACGATTTGGCTCCCCTGAGGAGAGAATTTGCGAACGGGGGGAGGGGGGAGTTAGATACAGCCTTCATTAACCCTTTCATTATTTGAAATGCTTTTTAAGTTGAACACAATCATCTTGTAGTGGTGTGAGATGAGTATGACAAAAAACACGTCATGGGGTGAAGGGATTAATATAACATGAGTACCAGACATCTACACCAGAAAACAGGTCAGCTCTGAATGTCAAGGAAGTTCATCGTCGCTCATCCAGTCAAATGATTATAACGGAGTGAAAATCAAACATACTCCTCTACGTATAAAAAAAGAAAAGTTACTCAAGAAATTAATAAGGTTTGTAAATGGATGCCGGGACCATTTTCCTGGTCTTTCTGATGATAAGAGTCTACCATTTTTATGTGTTCTCTTCCTTTTTGCCGGATCTCTAACATGTCATTAATAAAAAGTGGGGTATGGGAGTAGAATGATGAGAGTGTTGAAGTCATTGCTGGTGGTGGTGGTAGTGATGACAATGATGGTGTTTTTGATATACTGGTACGTGATTCTTTTAAAGCTTTAAGACGAATATATACAAATAGTACAGATACGACCGCTCCTTAAACAATAAATCAAGCACTTAAGAAACTCTGATACATTAAAAGCAAACAAGAGCTCCAAACATTAAGACACATACATACAAGCTTAGCAGGGCACGGACACTCCACAAAAAAGTTCGATCCACATAAAAACACGTACGAAACAGTATAAATCCACATATTAAAAGTCCAACAAACATTAACATAAGGCAAACATTAGTCCCACAAAGTAACATAATGGGTCTACGGAAAATCAGAAGCCTATACAATTATTTTACACAATAATCAGGAAAACTCCACAAACAGTAAACGTTATTAGCTGGCAAGTTTATAGACATAAGTCAAAAAAAAAAAATAAATAAAAAAAATAACGTACACCACAGATACTTTTAAGAATGCTACAAACTGCACCCCCAAAACACATATACAGCTTCTGGTAATACCGTACAAAAAAAAAAAAAAAAGTCATCTCCAAACCAGAACTAAATCGGACACACACACACACACACACACACACACACACACACACACAAAACTCAACAAACAACTAACAACACCAGGTATAGCTTCACGAACAACAACAGTCTATAAAAAAGAAAAAAAAAAAGTAAGGCTAAAAAAAAGTAAGAAAATATAATGTTTAAAGAAATGCCACAAACACACACAAACATTAAAAAGTTTAGCGTTCCTCTGCCTCCCATTTCCCTTGACAAGTTTCTCTGTGTGACATTTGGAAAGCGATCGTGATTCTTTATTAAGCCCAAAACCACACGGCAAAAACTTCCAACAAATGATACGTTCTTAAGTTCGTTCCCAGTGCTCGGATTTCTTTCGGCCTGAGAGCTGAAATCAATTACCTGTGCAGTATTCATTAGCATGGCCAGGAACGGTAAAGGAGAACAATTTTGTTTTGCCTGCGTAGCCTCGAGATTTTAGACAGGTCAGTGGATTATCTTTTTTTTTTTTTTTTTTTGTGGTATCTTCCTGTTCCTACTCTCGTAGCATTAAAATCGGTTCATAATTTGGATATTTTAAAGAAATATTGAAAGTATTTTGAACGTGTGCCCTCACAGAGAGAAATTAATGAAGTACTTGCGCGACCATAATACACTGAGTGAGACAGTAGCCAAGAAAACTAAGATTAATGGATATCAGAAATTTTGTGAAGAGGCATTGGATTGAATTTAAATATCTGCACTTTTTGGAAGATACAAGTTTGGCTGAAGAGAATCAAGAAGTTTTGAAGCACATCACGTATTCTGAATGTCTGACTTTATAACCAAAGAGAAAAAACGAATATTCAGGAATGATATAAGTAGGTTAAGCGAGGGATGAGTGATGTCTTTTATCATGACATGGAAGTTTTTTAAATGAAAGGTTCGGTGGATAACTAGGAATTTCGAGTACAAACAACGATTTATAGCTTACAATGATAACATAAGCCAAGTTTAATGAAATGATAGAAATATTACTCCGCATGGACACTGAATATCTAGAAAGTCTGCCAAGATCCTGAGCTTAATCCATTCTGTAAGATGACGTCTTTTTTACATTCTTACTACGACAGACGGTTTTATTCAGCAAAGGAAGGAGCTGCCGTAGTGAAGTGGTCGTGAGGTTTATTTCTAGCTTCCTCTAAGCTGAATAAAATCGTCTGGCAGTAACGAGAATAAACAAAAAGGCATTACCCAACTATGGTTGCTAAGAGGATGAAGGTATGTACAGGTATAAGATATTACGACTTGTGTATTTTTTTGTGTTCCATACCCCCTGATCTCCCCTTTCAACTCTCTCTCTCTCTCTCTCTCTCTCTCTCTCTCTCTCTCTCTCTCTCTCAGTGAGGATTCAGGAAAAAGGTAAATAAATACTATCATACATAATCTTCCGTGCTATCTATGTGGTGTTTACCTCTTCGAATAAAATCGTCTGACGGAGGCAAGAATATTTTAAGGATCCTTGCACGGAAGTGACTTACTGCGAATGGTCTTACTAAGGTGAAAAATCGTGTGATGGTCGCATGAAGGGGTTTACCTTTAGTGATCATCTGTTTCATTTTTTTTAAATTCGCAAGAACCTGATACCATGTCAAAATCAGGAGGAATGTGTGTGTGTGTGTGTGTGTGTGTGTGTGTGTGTGTGTGTGTGTGTGTGTGTGTGTGTGTGTGTGTGTGTGTGTGTGTGTGAGAGAGAGAGAGAGACAGGGGGGGCAGGGGGGAAGCGACTTTATCTAAGCAACAAACGACTCTGAAAGAAACCATTAAAAAGTCGCCATCATCTTCATCACCCGGTTGTAACGGCTCTAACCGTCACGACTGCCAATACCGAATTTTCAAACCGTGTCTCTCTCCCACCCTTTCTGGTTTTTCTTCCCCCCTCCGACATTCTCCTTGACGGGTAATGCGAAAAAGAAGTAGAAGTGTTATTTTGTGCTTAAAATTCCAGTAAGGTTACAGATATCGCGACGGTGACTTAAGGCAATGAAATTTCAAACGTTCCTTCCCTCCCACCTGTGCTCTCTCTCTCTCTCTCTCTCTCTCTCTCTCTCTCTCTCTCTCTCTCTCTCTCTCTCTCTCTCCAGACTTGGTTCCCCCCCTTCCGGCATTCTTCTAGCAGGGAATGCTAATGGAAAGCTGAAGTACTTCGTCATTTTGTATTTAATCCATCCAGCAGGATCACGGCCTCTTTGAAATCTCACCGAAATATGAGGGTCACGTTGGACAGACGATGAAATATTTTTTTTTTTTTTTTTTTACTCCATTCATTTTCATTTTGTTATTGCCACAGCAAGACCATCTTATGCAGCTTACGGGGAAATCCTCTCGTACTGAAGAGGTTATGCGAGACGCTGGTTAGTAAATGGGCGATGTCAACATGAGATAGGGAGAAAATGAACGACAGGTGTAAGGAAAAATTTGTGGACGTCAGTTTATGGCAAACGTGAAGGCTAATCTATTCCTTCACTGCGAGATGTCTTACATTGAAAGCAATCGCCTGGCGGAGGCAAGACCAGAATAAGAAGTCACCGGAGTGAAGAGAGGTGAAAAAAGTGTAAATAATAAGCACGTGGAGTGAGGATCAAGTGGAATGGATGACAGACATGGATGACAAATAGCCGAACGGCCAGTGAAGTCACTCCCTCAGGTGGAGGAGGGAGGGGATATGGAGGGGATGGGGAGTAAATATGAAGAGGAAGGACGAAGGGAGGGGGGAGAGGGAGAAAGAGAAAGAGTTGAAAGGATCCCATGACATTCGGCGGATTATGTAACAGATGAGTTGCGTGTCGGGAGGGTGAGGGAATGTGAACGAGATGGTGACAGTTGATGAGCCCTGCTTCTAAACCCTTCAGTCCCAGAACCTCACTGGTATTTTTTTCTGACTAACACCAGGTGGATTTAGTCAACTTAGGAGAGAAAGCTTGAGTGTAAGAAGTTCCGAAATATCTCGACTGCAAGCTGTTGGCTGTGTTGAAAATGGTTATAGAAACAAAATAATTAGAACATTTCAACTTGTGCATGCAATGCTCTTGTTTGAGACGCACTTTTCTGATGCATAACTGGTCAGCATCTAAACAAGTAAATTCTGGCTACCACTCGATCGAAGAAAGTTGCGTCCTGAGGTGAACCTAACAAGAGCTGATTCAGACACATGAATGAACAAACTGGCATGTAACAACACTGTAGTTAACGGACCAGACAGATAAAACGACATTCTCTCTCTCTCTCTCTCTCTTTTGATGAGTGATGAGACGCAGGGCCATACTTTCAGTAAGCACCGTCATATGATCCAGCAGGTATTCTGCCACTCTGACGAGGGAGGGGGAAGGAGAGAAATTTTTTTTCCATACGAAAAGGTACACTGTACAAACACATGCCACTGGAATTTTATAAGCCAAACATACTGTTCAGGCAAAAGTAATAGTGAACTACTTAAGAACAGGAAAGTAATGCCTAAAGCATAAGTACAAACGAAACGAAGGGGATTTCAACACATTTAACACTTTCGCTGTTCACTGACGCACTTGGATTTTTTTATCAGAAAAAAAAAAAAAAAAAAAAAAACATTCTGGCTCAGCTGCATGGAATTCCAACAGCCAAAACGTTAAGGCAGATCTCCATAAACCCCTTTGACTTCTAGAATTCGCCTCAGTTGAATAACTGTCCTCTGGTTTAAGTCTGAATAAAATACCAAAGTGCGTCAGTGACAGCGAAAGATTAATTATTCATTAGGCTATTAGTTTTGAAAGTTCTAAATGAGTTTTGATAAGATTTCGAGACAACAGAAATTAACAACAAACAGCAACTGTACCATCACCAACAAAGTTGTGTCGCGTCTCCTCTCTCCAAGAGCTCTTGACAATCTGCGTCCGGAATCGGCAAGTGACTCTGATGACATTATTTGGCCATATACCAATGTCATCTGTGTCACTATAATGCCTTTATCCTAACTTGGATGAAATTGCTGTCTCTCCATCTTGAATGCTGAGTTGTAACAATACATTAGCACTAACGTATGATGCTAGTCAAGAAGTGCTATGGAAAAGAAGTAGAGCTGTGATAGGGTACTATCTTTTTACTCCACTGACCTGCGTAAAATAATCTGCAAAAGGACGAAAATCTGGGCCAGGTTAACGTGAAAAGAGAATAGCTTCAGATTTACCAGATTATTTTCAAAGTCAATAGTCAGGAAAGTAGGAGAGATGACAGGACTTCAATTGCCGACAGGACATACAGAAGAAACGCTGAACCTCATAACGCAGTCTCGCCCTCCTTGCAAAGCAACCCCGAAGCAAGTTATTTATTGGGGTAATTCTGGGCTTGCGTGTAAGACGGTGGTTCGGCAGGTGGTCTTTTTTACGTCTCGTCTTAGTGGTTGGATGTGGACATTAGGAGGCGTATAAACGACTAGGGTGGTGGTGGTGGTGGTGGTGGTGGTGGTGGCAGGGACAAGGGGGAGTTTTGGGGTTGTTGTACAGTGATATGGAGTGGTGGGAGAGGGTAATGGAAAGTGAGATAAACATTTGAAGCGGTAATAGAGAGGCTTGTATCGATGGTAGAGAGGCTAAGAGTGGTGACAGTGAGACCTGGATGTGTGGTACAGAGATTTAAAAAGGTGACACGAAGACCTAGACTGGTGATAAACAATGCTTGCAATGGTAGCAGGAGCTCGGAGGGATGATAGATGGCTTGTAGGGATGACGAGAGGTCTGAGTTGGTTACAAGCAGGCTTGTAGTGGTGATAGCAAACTTTGGAGTTGTGACAGGAGAGACCTGGAGTGGCAGGATGGGAAGAAGACTGTAATCAGTGATCGGGAAAGTATTAATGTAATTTTCGGTCGCCTTAGCGGATGATGAGGTGAAATTGGCTGACGTGCTACACGGTGCTTCAACAGGTCGCCTCATTGACGTGTTCTTCGTGTTGGTTAGCTGCTGAAACTCGTCTTTAGGAGGCGTATAAAGGCTTGTGGTGTTTGTTGGTGGGGGAGAGGGAGGAGGCTTGGGGTTATGATGGAGAGACTTGGAATAGAGGGAGGAGGTGGTTGGATAATTAGTTTACTTTTGCGTTACCCCAAGACGAATACTGGTACAGTAGGTGGTGACTGAGAGGCTTGGATAGGGTTGGAGTGATAACTGACCGACTCAGAAGAATGAAAATAAACAAATAAACAAGCATAAAACCGAAATTTTGTGTTTTTCTTTTAATTTATATGTTTAGCGGAAAATGTACACGCCAATAACGTATGAATTTCTGGTTTCTTTGTGCAAGTGTTTAGATTGAGGGGAAAATACAGGAATAATAATGAATGGCCCTTTTGTTAATCTGAGTTTCATAATTCGGCCTTACTTCTAGAGTACAGCAGTTGAACAGCCCGGATATAAAGGCTTGAATTGGTGACAGCAAGATTTGAAATGGTGATGTGCGAGACTTGTAGTGATTAATCAGAGGGTTGGAGAGATTATAGACATTCTTGGGGTCTTAAGAGAGATATTTTGGGTGGCGATAAAGAGGCTTTGCCATGGATGCTGAGAGGGAGACGCAAACTGTGACAGAGAAACAGAGTGGCGATGGAGAGGACTGATGTCGTAAGAGCGCAAGGCATGGTGTAGTGATAAGGGTGGTAAGCAGTTATTGTAGAAAAGCTTGATATGGAGATAATAGGGCTTTGAGTGGTGATTATAAAGAGGCCTGGAATGGTGACAGAGATGCCCGAAATGGAGATAAAGAAGCTTGGAGTGGTGATAAAGAGGCTTCGAATGAAGACAGAGGACTATAGTGGTGAAATGGCATGACAAGGATTGGTGACAGTGAGGCTTGGAGTCGTGGGATGAGGAAGGAAGGTGTCGTGAGAGAGGCTTGGAGAGGTGAAAGGAAAAACTAAGGATATATGACCAAAAAACCTTAAGTCACCTTTTAGGTGTTCGAAAATAATCGTACAACATGATCATTACCCTTACAAGCACTGCAGATTACTACACCACAGAAACAACAGCCAGATCATGCAAAAAAGAAAATATTAATAAATATGCAAAAATAAAAACACACAATGGGGTAATGATAAATAATACGGTACTACTACTACCAATAATAATAATATCATCATCATCATCACCTTCACCTTCATTATCATCATCATCATCATCATCATCATCATCACATCATCATCCTCTTAATAATAATAATAATAATAATAATAATATTAATGATAATAATGTCACTATGTTACCTAAAACAAAAACTAATGAAAGCATTCCTTGCCGCAAAGTTTTCCACCAAATACATTAAGAGAGCAACTCATTATCCTCTCCCTTGATTGGTTGGCTGCTCATCCATACGGCTCATCACACGGCATGACCTGGCTCTTTCTGTGTGTGTGTGTGTGTGTGTGTGTGTGTGTGTGTGTGTGTGTGTGTGTGTGTGTGTGTGAGAGAGAGAGAGAGAGAGAGAGAGAGAGAGAGAGAGAGAGAGAGAGAGAGAGAGAGAGAGAGAGAGAGAGAGAGGATAACCGATTCACCTAAGAAGTACTTATAGATGAGTGTTTAGTTCACTCAGGTAAGAAATGTGTAATGATCATTCATGCAATAATTACATTGAATGATGTAAAAAAATATCGCTCACCTCAGATGAACGTTCACTTAAAGAGATTGCTCAGGTGTTCTGGTTAGAAGAACATATAGGCTAGGTCATACGTTAGAAGTTCGCTCAGTGGCTCATGTAAAAAATGTGTTCATGTATTAAGATCCCTATGTACCCCATATGGGTCATACATTAGATGAGTGTTCAATTGCTCAAGAAGAGCGTTCAGAGTTCAAGTATTCAAGGGCTACTGTGCCTCATACAGGTCACTCTGCTTAGGTGCTCGGGTAATAAGAGTGCTGAAGTGTTCAAGTGCAGGAGTGCTCAAGTGTTGTTGTGCTCCATACAGGTCATGCACTAGAAGAGCGTGCAGTTGCTCTGGTAAGAAGAGTGCTCAAGTGTTCAAGTCTTCATGTGTTCAAGTGCTCAAGGGTTCAGGTGGATGTGTCACCTCTACGACCACAATGACTGTGTGGGGGCGGTGAGACGTGAAGGCCAGGCGGGGACAGTTCTGTTTTGTTCTGTTCACTGGTGGCGGATAGGTAATTACTCTCTCTCTCTCTCTCTCTCTCTCTCTCTCTCTCTCTCTCTCTCTCTCTCTCTCTCTCTCTCTCTCTCACTCTCTCTCTCTCTCTCTCTCTCTCTCTCTCATAAACACCCCCACCCCATCCCCAACCGGGTAAGAATGAGACAGGTAAGAAGAACAGCGAGGTAAGAAAGGTAATTAGGTAAGAAGAGTAGCTAGGTAAGAACAGAAAAAATATTAGAATGTAAAAAAAAAATGATAATATAAACAAAGAAGTAAAACTGCTGCCAGGTAAATACAAGAGCCAGGTAAGAGCTGTAAAAATTTAAAGACAATAAGAACCAGGTAAAAAGAACACACACATATAAAAGGTGCAGATTCATAAAGAGGGACCATGACAGCTACAACTAAACACAGCAGACAGATGAGAGTAGCCTGGTAACAGCTATGAAGATTAGATATACCTTTCAATAACCCCTTCGCTACCAGGGGGACTCTATTAGGCTGACGAAAATACTCCGTAGAAAGCATGCGTTATCTAAATAAGGTAAGACGTCATCGTACGGAAGGAATTACGGTGTACGAAATGGAAAGCTAGAGAAAATCACAGTAAACACAATTCGTACTCGTTTTATCTGGACACCCACTGAATATGGACTGGCCACTTACTGGATTCAAGATCATACCTGCTAAAACCAACTGAGTCCAGATGGAGTCCGGCTCGCCTGTCTGTTCACCCTTAACCCTTTGAAATCACGGACACCCACTGAATATGGACGGGCCACTTACCGGATTCAAGAATATACCTGCTGAAACCAACTGAGTCCAGATGGAGTCTGGCTCACCTGTCTGCTCACCCTTAACCCTTTGAAATCACAAACTTAAACATAATACTGTGTACTCACTGAATATTAGTATTCCTGCACATAACTAACGTTCACAAGTCACGAGACTAACACAAATATAGTCACATAACACACACGCGTGGCCTACTCCGAAGCAGTAACTTGTAAACATACTTTTGGACAGTCTAACATTCAGTGTTGCAAAGCATTCTTCCCCCTCTGCGTACGGTTTTAAAGTAATGCAAAACAAACATAAAAAAAGTCTTAGTTCTTATTAAATTCAGCGCACAGACAGTGTAAAAAATTATTAAAACAGTTAATATGTACACATCCACAAGAGTTGAGACGATGCATGCGTACAGTTGACTAAGTCGCATCTCAGATTTTTTGTGTATGCATAATTACAGTTGTAGTAATATCATCATTGCCTGTATTATAAATTTAATGAGAAATAATATTTTTGTGGTGTTTGTTATGCATTATGGTACATCCAGAGGCAGAGAGGAAAAAAAATAATGGTAAGTAATCTTCCCTAAGTTTGACTACCTGTATTGCCATTGTTTACGGGACCACGTCAGTCGTGTGGTTGCTGTTGTGTTTTCCCTGGGGCCCTGTTTATCCAGCAAGTTGGTTAATATGGACTGATTTTCCCCCAGTTAGTCCAAATTAATTGGGTTTTGCTGTATAACTGATGGACGACTGCTTGGACTGGCAGATTTGATTGGAGATGAACGACGGAAAAATACATGAAGAAGGGTGACTTGGACTGATGGGATTGATAGAATTGAAGGTGAGTACTGATAAAGATTGGAGGCATTCTTGTTACGATTATCTTAAATAAACCCAAGGATTAGGCCCTTCAATACGGTGACCTGTATAATGCATGCTACAGCCAGACGATTTTATTCATATTTACAGACCCAACAAAATGGAGGGCTTAGTGAAGGATGAAGAAAATCGTTTGTTCGTGTCAAGAATTCGACTTAATATACGTCATCGTAGTCAAGGGGTTAAGCGTCTGGTGCCGCAGAATATGAACTGATATTGATGGTAGAATGGCGGCGTTTGTGTTGCGACCAGCCTGGAGGAACTCAGGGATTAAACCTTGGGAAACAGATGACAGATAAACATACATGTACAGACAGTCAGACAGATAGGTCGATGGACAGACAGACAGATAGATAGATAAAGATGGGTAGATGGACGGATGAATAAACAGAAATAGATCTGTGGGTATATAGATGGCTAGACATACAGACTGAAACAGACCAACAAATCTGAATTATAAGAATGGGAAAATTAAGTAAATACAAAAAAAGGAGGAAGATGAGCACTTACAGTAACACAGGACCAGTTATAACTCTTAATCTGAATGAAAGTCGTCTGGCAGTTCACAACATAAATTACTTCAGTGCTTAATAGTGCCTAGAGGACTAATCAGATTACTTAAAATCGTGGTAAAACTGAGAAAATCACAAAATTGCAATAAAAACGTAAAAATGAAGTAGGAGGCAAGACTAATGGTAGAGGAATGAGGTTGCATATGTGGGGAATTTTATGAGTTTAATGCCAGGAGGAACCATGCATGCTTCTCGCCACCACGCCACCCACAAGAAATATGAACGATGAAGGGAAAAAGTCCTGAAAAATATAAAACGCTAATAATGAGAGGGCTGAATATGCACGTCATGAATTCCAGGACCATGTTATTATTATTGCAGAAAATAAATGACACTTGCGCCCCGGAGATGAATCGAACATACAGCTAAAAACTCGGATATTGACCTGAACTTCTTTATTAACCTTCTCGCTGCCAGAGACACTTTTAAAGATTTGTTTCAGAGCAAGAAGATTTTTTTTTTCCTCAAGGGAATCGTTTGCTTCTTTTCACCTTAAGTTTGCTGATACTGTCGTTCTTTTACCGGTACTTCTTATTTCCCACTGTTCTATGACAGAGCAAAACAATACTGCTGCTCTGCATCCTTTACGTAGTACTTCTTCGTGACTTGTGCCCACGTTCTTTTGTTATTCTTTTGTTATAGTAAGGAGAAGTATAAATTTTAGGCCAAAATAAAATCAAAGGGGTTTAGTATTCATAGAGCTAATCATTATACGAAGTCTTTCAGTAATATGAAAACAATCAGATATCTTAACGCACGCTAATGTCACGCGATTTCACTCATTGGAGAGAAAAAATTTGTAGCCAGAGGTTTGTGCTATTAACTCTTTTCGGTACAACGACGCCACTTTTCCATCCTGCTGCCGTCAGACGATTCTCTTAGATTAAGAACGACCTATCGCAGTGAAGAGGTTAGCTAAATTGGCTAAGACCTAAGGAGGCTACAGAGACACTTCGGGGAGGGGTGGGTGTTGGGTGGGGGGTGGGGACGGTTAGCGGAAGGGGGGGGGTAGGGCCTGATTTAAGAATATTACCGTAATCGTCTTACATTAAATCGCCTCAGCTACCCAATTTACCACTGAAGACCTCTCCCTGGTTGAGTAAAAAATCATCTGCAGGTTGACAGGATAAAGTAGACGTCATCGAGCTGACGTGTTCATGTTGAGGGCCTTTGTATTGCATCCTCATTTCCAGACTCAGGATGGGGAAGGATGGGGTAGGAGTTTGGCAGGGAAGGATGGGGTAGGATGGTGGCAGGGAAGGATGGGGAGGGAGGGTAGCAGGGAAGGATGGGAAGGAGGATGACAGGGAAGGAAGGGGAAGGAGGGTGGCAGGGGGCAAGAAGTGACATTCAAAAGGTCAAGAGTTCGAAACCACTGTGTCCTACGTGAATGTTGCAAACGCTGGTGGGGTCCATGACGAGGTGCCCATAGAGGGTATAGAGGATCTTAAACCCTTCAGTACGGTGACATTTCTTTTGCTATATTTTCCCCACAGTTGTCCGAGGTCCTGATTCGTCTCTCTCTCTCTCTCTCTCTCTCAACCTACCTACCTACCTTCCTACCTACCTACTTACCCACCTACCAACCTACCTATCTATATGTATCTATCTGTCTATCTATTTATCTATCTACCTAATATCCAAGCCAATATCAAGAGTCCGATCTCTGGACTTCCCCACCTCATGTGTGCTCCGGAAAACAAGATTTGGATGATGATACAGAGAAGAGGAAGTTGCGTGCCAAGAAACTAATCATAAAGTCATGATAAATGGGTAACGGATAAATGACAAGTAATTAACCCCTTCACCACGACGCCTTTCCTGAGTTTAATAAAATGGTGTGCAGGTGGCAAGAATAACACACACACACACACACACACACACACACACACACACACACACACACACACACACCGAATGATTTCTGTACAAGTATTCCTGTTCTTGTGAGGAAAAAAAAATAATACAATCGCCACCGTACCTATCAGAACAAAAATAACATCAAGCTCACGCATCCAATCAACATCAATCGTTAATTTTCCCGAATCGCAAAACGAGTATAAAAAAAAAAAATACTTCAACGAGCTGTCATTATTGAAAGGAAATGAAAAGCAACAATAACTTCGGGGACTCCAGTTAAACAAGAGCTTAAGGTCTATGTGTTTTTCTTTCTGTCTGACTGTCTGTGGTCTTGCTGTCTGTTTTTCTATCTATTTAGCTGTCTGTGGTCTTGTTGTCTGTTTTTCTGTCTGTTTGTGGTCGTACTGTCTGTGTTTCTATCTGTCTGGCTGTCTGTGGCTTGCTGTCTGTTTTTCTATCTGTCTGGCTGTCTGTGGTCTTGCTGTCTGTTTTTCTATCTGTTTGGCTGTCAGTGGTCTTGCTGTCTTTGTTTCTATCTCTCTGGCTGTCAGCATCTATCCATCTAGCTATTGTCAAACGCCGCATACATTTCGCATCTCTTTCCAAATATTTTCATACTTTCAGACTAGTTTATGCTTTTCATCCTGAGCTCTCAATTACATTTTTCCTATTTTCTCTCCCATTATCATTCGTTTTACATATATTTTGCTTTTAGAGTATGCTCCCCTCATCTAAACACTTTCCTATAATTCACCTTAACCACTTTTTCCTCATCTTCCACTTCTTTTTCAACTTCAACATTCTACAAAGCTGTTCCCCTCTTAACTAGTCCACACCCATTACAACACCACAAATAACAATGGCATTCCTTACCAAGCACAGTTTGTATGAGCTCCACAAGTGTTCTGTATCTGTATGTTCTCAACTCATTGACTCTTACTTGTCACAGCATTTCCTACATATATCCATCCGCCACTGACAGGCTATGGATCCGACGACTCGCTCTCAGCAAAGTCAAATCGTCTGGTGTTAGATAGAATGCAATATTAATGTTGTCTAGACCGTAAGAGGATCAAATGGTGGCAGTATTAACACTCTCAGACTCCTTTGATTCACTTTCATGTGATTAAAGTCGTGTGATGTTTGCTGAAAGAGAATACTAGAGTTTTTTTTTTTCTTCTATCGTGAGAAGGTTTATTAGTTGTTAGTTGTTCAGTTTCTCCACTTGTTCTAATTCAACTTTCCAGACTTCTCCCAGCGGTCTGCTTCCATGTTCCACTCAGTTTTGTACAGCACAGTCATATGATCAGACAAACCTTGTAGTCCTCTCTCAGCTCTTGTCAACAAATATACCATATGACATAATGAAATAATCTGAAATATAATCTATCTGCCTATCATCCGGTCCTCTGCCTAATCAGAAGCGTTGAGGCCATTCCAGACATTTAATATGAGAATGACTGATCATCTTTCCTCTAAGGAATAGTAACCAGTTGGACCGCCTTAATCTACTAGCCCACCAGACGTCCATTTGGTTATATGGTTATTACCGAACAGAGTAAATGGTTTCTTATGTTACAAGCAACCATTTGTTAGTGTTGTCACCTGAAGGCAGCACTACATGGAGTGGTGGATGATGAACACTCGCACCTATGAACTATATTACAAAAGATATCACATTTAAAACGATAATTACGATGTCCGAAAGCATGAAATACAAGAGATGCGGCGGGCGGAAACGCAAGATGATTATAACCTGATTAGAATGACAGAGTGACAAGCAGACAGGCAGGCAGGAAGACAGAGAAAGAGAGAGAGAGAGAGAGAGAGAGCAAGCAAGCACCTGTACAGTACCGGTGTGGAACAGGGGTATGACTGCAGGTGAGGACTGAAGTAACCCAGATAAGGAGATTGAGGGGAAAAAAATATGATAGCAAAATTTAGTAAGGGAGAATGTTAAATGATACGATATGTTTTTAATGTCATTTTCTGCTGTCTACAAACGCTTTTATCACGCTTAGGAGGGATTTTTTTTTTTTTTCGAATTGCAGGAAATCGCTATAGAATTCATAAAACTACTGTCGACTACCGGGCTCTTCAAAGATGTATAGAATTATTTAAAATTAGCAAGAATACAATAAAATAACACTCCATCGTACTGAAGGGAATGTTACAGGATAAAATAACAACCCCTTCCCTACATCCCTACAAGAGGTCCTCCAAAAGTCCAAATGAAACAGTCTTGCAAAACAGATTATTACTGGAAAATATTAACTCCACTGCGAGAGATCTTTCTTGTGTCTGGGTAAAATCGTCTGGTTGCAGGAGAGAGAGAGAGATAGAGATAGATAGAGAGAGAGAGAGAGATTGGCATACATGAGGAGACTGAAGAAAGTGATGGCAAAGGTAAGGCATCATCATCATCATCATCATCATCATCATCATCATCATCATCATCATCCGATTTCCCATTTATAAACAGCGGTCGTTAAATTAGCTAAAAAAGAAAAATACTTACCAGTTCACCACGAGAGGTCTCCCCAGAGCTGAATACAATCTCTCGTCCAAAACAAGGCAAAAAGCTAACTGATGGAACTCTAGGGAAAGTTACTTAAAGAACGTGGGAATGTTAACACCTTCACGACGAGAGGCCTTCATAAAAATAGAGTAAAATCTCTGTGGCTGTTGGAGAGAATTAAACTATCACAAATAAGAAGACTGGAGGAAGTTCGTCAGTTAATCAATATAGATTCCTTTAAGCTAATGCCAAGAAAAATAAAGCTGTATATAAACGTCTGGTAATTACTACAACGTCAAACAATAACTAAAAGACTTAATCGTACTGAAGGCTCACAGAAAGTCAGTAGTGTTAATATATGGAAGATGTAAAATAGACGTAAACAGTTCCTTTACAGTTTTGAAACCTTGTGGAATACCTAATGAAATGATGCTCTGCTAATCAGAAATAATAAATTAATGAGACTAAGCGCTACTGTCCATAAAATTAAACAAAACATATCGGTTAAGCAATATATTAGGCCTAAGGGAACACAGTAGAGACCCAGACATGGAGGAAGAGGAGAGGTAGGAAGAGAATAATTTGGAGGATGAAATTAGAAAATATGACCGGTTGAAATGGAACAGGATAACAGCCATTACGTCTGAGTGGATTGACATTCTGATAACAGAGATGATGATGATGGTAGTGGTATAAATATATTTACTTATGAAGGGAGTAGAGACAGACAGACAGAGACAGATATACAGACGAAATGGCGCAAATTAATAGAAGCACTGAACACACACACACACACACACACACACACACACACACACACACACACACACACACACACACACACACACACACAGGGAAACTTATACGAGTACATGCTATGGCGGGACTTGAGTTACTAACTTCAGGAGGTAGTTCTATTGTTACTGAATAAAAGAAAAATCCTGAATGAACGTGGGTCCAATTCTCAGTCACTATGGAACTACTGTACAATGACTGACGCCTTTATGGGCGAATTATGAGGGAGGCCATTTTTCTCCCATAAGATGACCAGTACCAGAGAGAGAGAGAGAGAGAGAGAGAGAGAGAGAGAGCGAGCAGAAAGACAGGTGGTGAGAATTAATGAGTGAGCGAGGACCGGAAGTTAGAGTGACACCTGGGCGGAAGGATACACGTGTTGACCTGGACATTTGCCCACACACCTGCCTTCACCCACATCTGACCACACACCTGCCTTCATTCACATCTGACCACACACCTGCCTTCACCCACAGCTGACCACACACCTGCCTTCAATCACATCTGATCACACACCTGCCTTCACCCACATCTGACCACACACCTGCTTTCACCCACGTCTACCCCTCACATCTAGTCCTGTATTTCTCTCTTTCACTCATGTTTATTAATACCACTTTAATCTATTGACCACACATGGTTCTCCAACACACGTGCCCCTCCAAAACATACCTTTCCACCTCCAACCCCCTCACATCTACCCACATATCTTTTCCCCTTTCCAATCACCCGTCTCTCTCTCTCTCTCTCTCTCTCTCTCTCTCTCTGTATGATCACACACACACCTAATCTTTTCCACACACCTGAATCCCACATCTACTCACATTATCTGTCCCTACTGAGTGTCCGTCTCCCACCTCCTCTTACACACTGATCCTCCCAAACACCTGCCATCCACACACTTGCCCCTCCCCCACGTCTGCCTAAATATCTATCCATTCTGACACACCCATCTCTGATACCACCACATAGCAATCTTTGATCACGTTTCCCTTCCACCCCCCACACACGCACACCTGCTCTTTCACACACCTGGATTCTCATATTATTTCATCATTTGGTCAAGCTTTTTTATGCACATCCCAGTGCTTAGATAAATGGCCTCTCTCTCTCTCTCTCTCTCTCTCTCTCTCTCTCTCTCTCTCTCTCTCTCTCATTTGCATAGCCTAAATGATACAAAAAATTGCTGCAAAAAATCGCCACTTATCTCAAACAACAACCACTTACTCATCGTTTCAGGAAATTATTAGAATATAAGCCGTATTTTCTCGCTCTCAGGCTCGCATAACTCAGCTAAATAACATCCTTTGGTGGTAGCTGGAATAAAATACAAGAGTTGTCTGGATCATGAGATGTTAAAAAGTTTTCCATCTAAGGCCGGTATTATTGTCGCTTAAGGAGGCTCCCTAGCACCTCTTCCTAAGCGACTTTTTTTTTTTTTTTTTACGGCCGGTTAGTATCTATCTATCTATCTATTGCCAGACGCCTCAATCCCGTTTGGGGTGGCCACAAACAAATCGCCTCCAAGTCGCCCTGTCCCCCGCCATTTCACTGCCCTGCTCCCAACTCACACACCCCTCTCTCTTATACCTCTCCACCCCATCCCTCCATCTCATCCTCGGCCTCCCCCTCCCTCTTCCCCCCTCCACCTCACTCACATACACTCTCTTCGTCAGTCTTTCACCCTCCATCCTCTCCATATGGTCAAACCACCTCAGTGTGTTCCTCATTACGCTTCCTATCACATCCACATCAACACCACAACGCTCCTTTATATCCTCATTCGTCAGCCTGTCTCTCCATGTGACTCCACAGGCTCCTCTTAAATAACTCATTTCCACTGCTCTCACTCTTGACTTGTGTCCTTCCAACAACGTCCAAGCTTCACTTCCGTACGTTAGAGTTGGTATCACAATACTGTCATGTAGTAACTTTTTCACTTCCATGCTCACTTCCCTGTTTCTTATCACTGCTTTCAAAGAACCAGCAACCTTTCTTCCCTGCTGTACCCTTTCAAGCACTTCACCCTCCAAACCTCCATCCTTACTCATCACACTACCCAAGTACTTAAACGTACTCACATTTTCCAATTCCTCATCATCCAACCTCGCTGTACATTCACTGACTTCACCTCTCTCAAAGACCACCACTTTATTCTTCCCTACATTCACCTTTAGATTCCGATTCTTACTCTCTCAAACTCATCCACCAAGCCTTGCAGCTCCCCTTCGTCTTCACTCAACAACACAGTATCATCTGCAAACAACAGTACAGGGAGTTTCCAAACACTATCCTCTCTCACCATATTTTTGAAGTGTATCGAGTATTAGAATGATTTGTCACAGAAAAGGTTAGCAAGGTGTAATTAGCAAAATAAATCTCTTAGGAAGAGTGTCAGGGAGCTTCGTTAACCGACAAGAATACGGACCCTCTCATGATCGGCACAGCTCTAGTATTTAGGAGGAGTCAGGAGCCGGTGTGAATCACGGAAATCGTCTGTTATTGTTTTTTTTTACAGAAGATGAACAAAGGAGGGAAAAACAAGTTAAATAAAAAAAATAATCTCCTCGGCTATCAAATCTACCCCTAAAAATCTCCCCTAGGCTGAATAAAATCGTCTGCATAAAGCCTTGATAAAATTAAAGACATCATCGTACTGAACAGATCCATTTAAGACGTTTTATGTCCCACTCCCACCTCGAGATTCACGTGTAGCTGAGAAAACACGAAAGAAATAATATAATCAATAAATCAAATACAAGGCATACATTAAAAGGTTCAGAGAAATGTCTAATGAATAAAATAACTGGGCATGTTATAAGTGAATTACCCTTTCTAAGATTCAGAACATAAATTAATAATGACTATAAAATAAATACCTAACATAATAAAGATTTGGTGAACTGTGACGTCTAAGGATCAAAATACAAACAAGAGTGGGAAAAGAACCATCTCTCTCTCTCTCTCTCATTATCAAACATCTTTCATACATGCACAAACACACCAACACGTCTCTTCCTCTCCCTCTTCCTCCTGCACACCAACGCCACCCTTTCCCTCCCTCTCTCTCTCTCTCTCTCTCTCTCTCTCTCTCTCACACACACACACACACACACACACACACACACACACACACACACACACACACACACACACACACACACACACACACACACACACACACACACACACACACACACACACACACACACACACGAGCGCTATTTGAAAGTCAAATCATGCTGCCATTATATCTTCATTTTCCAACTCACAAACGAAAACTCGACAAATGGAGACGGGATGATTTATGGCACCGGGTGAGAGAGAGAGAGAGAGAGAGAGAGGGGGGGGGGGAGAGAAAGCAAAGTTAATGAGACAATTAACATGGAAAGAAAAGTTACGAAGGAAGGAAAAAATGAGCAGAACATAGAAAGCAGAAGAAAAACTTGAAGGAGTGAATCAAACAAATAATCTAGAATATAAGATAAAGAAAACAAAAGCATACACACTCAAACACACAAATTTAGGCTCCTTATCCCATGGAGTGCGATGAATGACAGGTAGAGTGTGTTTGAGAGTGTGTGTGATGGAGGGGGTGAGATCAGGGAGGTAATAGAGTGGGAAGGAGTTGGGATGAGGTGGGTAGAGGAAGGTAAAGTGAAAAAGGAGAAGTATTATTGAGGTGAGTGGAGGAAGGTAAGATGAGGGAGGGAGAAGCTTTGTTGGTGTGGGTGGATGTGGGGTTGGGGGGGTGGAGGGAAGTGAGAAAATGGGTGTAAAGGACGGGGACAAGGACAAGGGAGAAGGTTTGGAACGGGGATGGTGGCGATAAAGTGATGACTGGAGAGGATGAGGAGGGGGGAAAAGGAGGCGTGTGGGGGGGTCAAGATGTGGGTGTGTGGGTAGGGGAGAGGTACAGGAGGATGTCATGTAGTGTGTCGAGTATGTGTGGGGGGGGGGGATGGGAGGGGATGAAGTGAGGATAGAATGCAAGAAGAGAAGATAATTGGGAATGTGGGGGAGGTGGGGGCAAGTAGCTGAGTGTGAGAGAGGGACGAGTATAAACATGAATGTAAAGGATGTAGGAAAGGATCCATGGAGGGGGAGAACAGAAGATGGCAGGGAAAGGGGAGAGAGGGGGTGGAGGATTGTGGGAGGAGGATGAAAGAAATAAGGTTGTTAATGAGAATAAAGTTCCGTGTATTTCCGCCTTCTAGCCTGGTCTTGAGGTTCCTGGCTGGAGGGTGTATCAAAGTGGTGTATTTGTAGGTGTGTGGCTGGTGTTTTTGTGGGGATGTGGTATGTGAAAGTGGGGGATGGTAGGTGTTTAGATGTGTTTGTGGGAAAGATAGGAATGCGTAAGTGGATGGTGCAAGTGAATGAAAGTGGGGGATAGGAGAGGGTGTGTGGGCGTGAGGGGGTGAGTGTGAGGGAGGACAAGGCAAGGAGAGGGGATGGGGCAAGATGTAAGGGGGTTGTTAATGAGAAAGAGCTATCGTGTGATCATTTCCGCCTCCTAAGTTGCTCTTGTGAAGGTACAGTAGGAGGGGAGGCGTAGCTGGAGGGTTTGTGTGTGTGTGTGTGTGTGTGTGTGTGTGTGTGTGTGTGTGTGTGTGTGTGTGTGTGTGTGTGTGTGTGTGTGTGAGAGAGAGAGAGAGAGAGAGAGTCAAAAATATGTAAAAGTGAATGCTAGAGATGTTAACAATGTGGAAAGAGGAAATATAAACCCTTATTGTCATAAAGCGGAATTAGAGAAGCCTGCATAACAAATAAATAATAAAAAAATAGGTATATAAACATAATTCCACTGATAATATCTAATATATAATGTACCTTGAAAAGACAAGAAAGAAATGGTGATAAGAGGCGGCTGGAGATATTTGCTTCCTAGTGTAACGTATATCATATATATTTTTTTTTCCCAAATGCTTTTAGTCAGGTTTGAAGGACCCCCATGTACTGAAGAAATTAATAAAGCCTGTATCATGTCCAGTACGCATTGTCTATCCTACGATGAATAAAAGAATATACAGGTAAATATAAAGGTGTAATCTACGAGGTCTAATCCAAAGAGAATACAATTACCTTCAGATCTACTCTGGGTAAACTCTTGGTTTAGGCATTTTGCAAGGGACAGACAATGAGATGAGCCAAGGAACCGGAAGGAAATATATTTAGTGTAGCGTCTATCTTGAATTATTATCACAGACGTCCGTAAGAGATAATTCTGATGGAAATTGCACTCTCCTGTTATGTTGTTATGCCAAGTAATCTGATATTATGTATGATTATCCTTATTTTGGCTTTCCTCTATTTTTCCTCCAACAATCAGCTTCTTGAATCCTCTTCCTCTTTTTCGTCAAACTATATTCTTTACTCTCGTCTACTTCACATGCTTCCCCCTTTTTGCCTTTACTTCTTTCTCCTCCCCTTCCTCACCTCCATTGCCTACATCCTCATTTCCCTTCGTGTCTTCCCCGGGCAACACTCTTATTCATTCCTTTTCCTACTTTGACGCAATTCGCTTCCCTTATTTTCGTCTACCTCGCTACCTTCCACTTTATTACTTCCTTCTCCTCTCCATCAAGTATCTTCCTCTTTGTCTTGTACTCCTTCCACCAATCATGCAACTTCCATCTTTCCTTTGCCTGCTTTCCTTACCGTCTACTTCACAACTTCACGCGTTTTATTACTCTCTTCTTTGCTTACTTCTCTTCATTATTCATTTCCTCGTTTCCGTTCGTGTCGTCCCCCTACGTCACACTCGGTACTTCCTTTTCTTTCTTTACTTCAGTTCGCTTCCCTTACTTTTGTTTACTTCATCTCCTTTGCTTTTCTAGTCTTTTCTTCTCACCGTCATCACGTGTTCCTTCTTTCCTTCTCTTCCTTCTTCCATTATTCGACTTCTTTTCCTTCTTTTCCTTACTCTGCTTTTCATTCCTACGTCTATTTCACATCCTTCCTCTTTCTTCCTCCTCACCTCCATTACCTATTTCCTCGCTCAGTCTGTTTCTTCCTGCTCCTATTCCTTCTTTTCCTCAGTTTGTTTCCCATTCTTTAGTCTCTCTGCATCTCACCTCATCTAAATCCTCCCATATTTAACGTTTCTTTTTGTTCTGCTTCTTCATCTCTCTTTTTTTTTTTAATTTCAGTTTTTCTTTTTTCGCCGACTTCAATTCTACCTAAGTTCATTCATCCACATCCAACACACCAAGCAATTTTTCTTCCACTTTTTCGTCTCATACTTCTCATTTCCATTCTTACTTGTATTCTCTTGCGTTTTCCAAGTCATATCTTTCCTACACTCTGTCCTACAATCCTAAACCAATTTCTTTCTAGTATTCTCTTCTCCCATCTCTCATTTCATTTCTTTCTATTATCCTTTCCTTCAGTTCTTCGTTTCAGTTTCAACCCCTCCATTCCGGGTCATATTTATCCTATTCCCTCACATCCTTATCTCTACCTCAATTCTTTCTTTCTTCCAATCCTTCCAACCTTCATTCTTGTTTCCTTTTCACTTTCTCATACCCCATACTTCATCTTCAGATCCTCTCCACGTTCTCATTTCTAACTTCATTTCTCTTCTACTTCTTCACCACCATTCCTTAGCTTCATTTCTTATCAGTTCCCATCATTCTGTTTAACACAATATTTCTACACATCATCCTTTCACTAAAACTTCCTGCTTCTCTGCGTACCAAATTCCTTCCTCGACTTCAACTTCTATTTCCTCTTCATACCTGCATTCCATCTCTTCACTTCCTTCACCCCTTCTTTTTCCTCTCTCTCTCTCTCTCTCTCTCTCTCTCTCTCTCTCTCTCTCTCTCTCTCTCTCTCTCTCTCTCTCTCTCGCCATTAGAATTCAGACCAGCCTTCCAGTCAAAACATAATGACACCTACCCCCGGCCACCCCCCTATCCTCCTCGTTTCTGGACCTCAGTTATACGCACATCCAGAGCTCATTTCTCTCTCTCTCTCTCTCTCTCTCTCTCTCTCTCTCTCTCTCTCTTTCTATCGTTTGATCCCTGGTTCTTCAACTCTCTGTGTCTGTCTGTCTGTCTGTCTGTCTGTCTGTCTGTCTCTGTCTCTCTCTCTCTCTCTCTCTCTCTCTCTCTCTCTCTCTCTCTCTCTCTATCGTTTGATCCCTGGTTCTTCAACTCTCTGTGTCTGTCTGTCTGTCTGTCTCTCTCTCTCTCTCTCTCTCTCTCTCTCTCTCTCTCTCTCTCTCTATCTATCTATCTATCTATCTATCTTTTGATCCCTGGTTCTTCAACTCTCTGTGTCTGTCTGTCTGTCTGTCTCTGTCTCTCTCTCTCTCTCTCTCTCTCTCTCTCTCTTTCTATCTTTTGATCCCTGGTTCTTCAACTCTCTGTGTCTGTCTGTCTGTCTGTCTGTCTCTCTCTCTCTCTCTCTCTCTCTCTCTCTCTCTCTCTCTCTCTCGCCGGACGATTGCAATTGTAAGTGCGGCGAGGTGTGAAATACTGCCTCTAATCTCTATCTTTTTACCACCCTGGCCGGCATTTCCGCAGCTCCTGAACGGGTTCCGCGCTTGGAATATACAGGACAGTGGGTGGTGGTGAAACCTTGGATCGTGAACATATACATACGGTATATACATGCTGCATTTCCCTGCGAAATCTGAATACACCTTTTTGTACGTCTGGATGGATGGAAAGATGATGGATTAGCTCTCTCTCTCTCTCTCTCTCTCTCTCTCTCTCTCTCTCTTTCTCTACGGTATATATATAAACAAGTACATAGAGATTCAAACGACGAGGATGTTTTTTTGCTGTGACATGAATGAGTTAAACACGTAATAACATTCGCCTCCATGGGTACATCTCAAGGACATAATGAATACAAACAGAAAGAGAATCATAAGGTCGTTTGGGCAGAAGGAACTACGACAACGACGAGTTTATGCAAGTATACTTAGAATCAATTCTGAGCAAAGGTTAGAAGCACAATAAAAGAAATGGGGGGATAAAGTGGCCGGGTAGGATGGTTGTGTAGGGTTGGAATGATGGATGAATTGATGGAAAAGGAGAGTCGGATAGGAATGAATGATGGATGGAGGGATGGGAAAGGAGGGTTGGGTAAGGATGGTTGAGTAGAAGTGGACCGATGGATACCTGAGGAAGGATAGGCTAACAGAAGTGGCTGGGAGGTGATGGACTAGGGATGGCTGGGTAAAGATGATAGGACAGGGTTTCGCAAGAAGCATAAATGAATGGAAGTAGCCTATATTATGAGCCAGGAAGAATTATGTTGTTGTCAACGTACACTAGGTGAACTCCATCTACCTACCTACACATCCACTGTAGAACCCTGGTTGAAATCTGTCTACCTGTCTCACTATAAATTGAAATCAGTGGCGATATTCGAAACTTACAACCTTAATGAGGAACTACCATGAGAATGAACTGTGGCATGAAGGGACTGGTAGTAGGCTGACAGAAAATTAGATCTTGGTTAGAGAAAACAGATAAATAGACTGACTAGATCTGGATGGGAAAAACAAGACATATAGATTGGACCTGGCAGGAACAGACAGATAGATGACACTTGGGTTGAACAACATGTTAAATTAGACGTTGGTAGTCCAAACCAGACTGAGTGGAGCGAGGCTGAACAAAACATGCAGACAGAAGCATCAGGTTTGGGTTGGACAAAAGAGGGACAGACAGACAGAACAGACTTGGCCTGGCCAAGATAGACATAGATCCGATGTGAGGTGGACAAAAAACTCAGTGACCACATCCGGTCTAGCAAATTACTTTATGTGGCTCGTAACCGCGTCCAACAGTAGCAAAACATCATAGCCATTGCAGTGTCGGAAAGAATCTTTTTTTTTAATGAAGCAAATTCTGGCAGCAGTGTGGGATTTGAAAAGCTTTACAGACAGGAGGGGCTGAAGTGTAAAACACAGCCAGAAAGATCTATTTTCCTGACAGTTTTATGTAACTGAAATGAGCCATAGGACCATGACTGTTAGTATCTTTCACCCACTCATGGTCGGGACAGCTCTAATGTTCTGTTTCTGCTGACACCATAGTGATTGAGCCAAAAGAGCCTGAGTGTTAATCTGACAATAGACAGTATCTATTCAGTGACATTTTACTCCCTGTTCCATTCCAGTCATCTTAAGTTTCATCTTCCTTATATCCCATACTTATGAAAATGAGACGTGATGTGGCGATGCAAGCAAACACTGGAATCTCTATTAAAAGCAGTACAGTAGCCAACATCTAAGCCCTCCTAAGCCTACGCTGTATGTAAGACTGTTTGTTTACACTTTCATCTTCTCTCATACAGCTAACAAACACTTCATAATCAAATTAGAGTGAAATTAAAGTAAAAAAAAAAAAAAAATGAAAAGCTTGCTTGCAGTGAAAAGCGGTCAGGATCCTTTATAACTGCCACCCTTTGTGTATGTAGTTCAGGATCTTGACAAATTACACTAAATAAGAAGCAACCGCTGGATAATTGAATAATTTGATTTTTAGAGACCAGCATGTTGTCCTGCTTTACAGGATGTTTTTTATTCCCTGGTTCTTCGTCCACTGTTCAACGCTCTTCCCATTTCCAGATCTTTGCCACAGAATTATATCTTCCCTCGAATCACATCAGGGAACTCTCTAAGTTTTGAAGAGTGCGTATGTTTTGTCAATGCTTCGGATGTTTCGAGTGGTTCAGATGCTTCAGATGTTTCAGAAATATTACTGATTAACGAAGAGTTGCAATTTTCAGTACTTTGAACCTTGTGAAGTAGCAGTATAGCAAAAACACATGTGGTAAAAAAAAAAAAAAAGTGGAAGGGGGAAGGGGGAATGGAGTGGGTATGGAGGAAATAAGAAAATTAAAATCTCCAAGGTACCAGCACGGAAGGAAAATAGTGAACTAAATAAAATGCACACACGCAAAAAAAAACACACACACACACACTCAACACGCACAAAAACAAAAAATCTCAGCACCCCCTTCCCCTAACCACCTCGCAAGATTGCTACTCGTCGCGTGTAGTTGTGTTAATCTTGGCTCATTTTCGCGTCACGTCCTAACTTCCCTCCCCCACAACTCCCTTTCTAGCTCCCCTCCCCACTTTAGCACCCCTCCTCCCTCTAGCCCTCCCGAGTCCCCCTTCCCCTCTCATTTCTTAAGGGGTGGGAATGTGATGGGATGAATATGCTCTTGGGTGGATGTGTTGGAGACTGATGGTGTGTGTGGGTAAATGGTGGAGATGGTGTGCAAATTGAGAGAGAGAGAGAGAGAAGGGGGGAGAATACGATAAATCAAACGAAAACGTAACAAGAAATAAAAACCAAGAAAATAAGAAAAAAAAAAGTAAATTCATTAAAAAAAAGCAACAAGCAGCAGTTCAAGACTAGGAGACCGAATGAATAAAATATAATGTGAAAATTACGGGACACTTGAACTTGATTATGGTGATGTCTGTGCTCTTTTGGGTGAAATGTGGGATGGTAGCCGGGCAATCCTTTATAATGACATATTTTATATTATATTATATATATATATATATATATATATATATATATATATATATATTTCTTGTCTCTTTCTCTCTCTCCCTTTTGTTTTCCCTATCATTATTCTATCTCATACAGTATTTCATCCATCAATCATACACCTCTTCCAATATTTCCTCTCTCTCTTTCACGCCTTGTCTTCTTTCCTCCCCTCCAGTTAACTCTCTCTCTCTCTCTCTCTCTCTCTCTCTCTCTCTCTCTCTCTCTCTCTCTCTCTCTCTCTCTCTGTCGTTTAGGAGACACATATTTAATGGACGGGTCAGTGGAAGGGGTTAGATAGGAGGATTCATAAAATCTTAAATTGACATACCGGTACGTCTCCTGAAACTGAAATAAATTTTTCTAGTATAAAATTTTGAACATAAGCTGAACAATATCGCCAAGATAACAAGATAAAAAAACGATACCCTTAAGCTAAAAGACTTAAGAAAGATACTCTTGAATCTCGAGGAGTTGAATATACCTTTCACTAATCCCTAGAGAACGAAGGGCCTTTCCTAACACGACTAAAATTGACTGGAAGTATTGTAGATTCTAACTCCGTCCCTAAGAATTATTTTTGTGTATGTATGTAACTTGGTAATATTAAAATTCTCCTTGCGATGTGTTGAAGACTACCGTACATACTAACCATTCAATTTGAGGGCGTACATTATTGCATTAGATCCCTGTTACCATTTGGCGATTTGACTCAGTTAAGGAGAGGCCACTCTTACTGAAAAGTCTCACCTAAGTTCAACGTAATCGTCCGGAGATAAGAACAAAATGAAAAGCACGTCACAGGACTCAGGGATATGATGGTTTTCCTCAGATAATGCAATACAAGAATTACGTTGGCACACTGATACATCTCAGATATGATAATCCCAGTAACAAAGTCATCTATTATCCACTTTAACACAATAGCCTACCTTGGTTTTGTAGCTGATTCTTGCTGTTACTTGTTAATATGGACTGAGTTTCTCCAGTTACTCCGGATTAACTGGATTTTACTTCGTTAAAGCACATAAGATTACACACACACACACACACACACACACACACACACACACACACACACACACACACACACACAGATATATAAATATACGTTATATATACCTGTATAGAAAGAGAGAGAGAGAGAGAGAGAGAGAGAGAGAGAGAGAGAGAGAGAGAGAGAGAGAGAGAGAGAGAGAGAGAGAGAGGAGTATTTCCATATTCACGTCTAGGGGGCGGTTAACTACAAAACCCATTTTTAAAATGATGGGGGGTGGAGGAATTGATAGAATATTTTTTGTGGATGGTAGGGATGGTTGGGTAGGATGGGTAGGTAGGGATAGACTGGCGGATGGGTGAGTAAGAGATGGTTGGGCAGAGATGGTTGGTGATGATTGGATAGGATGGTTAGGCAGAGTGTTTTAGTAGCATGGTTGGTTTGGGATGATTGGACTGGAGTATTTAGGTAAGATGGATGGGTACGATAAGTGGGCAGGGATGGTAAAGATTGGTAGGATGGTTGGGAAGGGCTGGTTGGATAGGATGGATGAGTAGATTGGTTTAGTTTGGATTATTTGGTCAGGGTGATTGGGAAGGGATGGACTAGTGGATGGTTAGATAGGACTGGCTGTGCTGGATGGTTGGGTAAGGATGGACTGGTGGGTGGTTGGGTAAGGATGGTTTAGGTGAATGGTTAGGTAGGGATGGATGGGTACATGACTGAGAAGAAAGGCTGTACATGGATGGACTAGTGGATGGAATGATGGATAGTTGGGTAGGGAATGACTGTATGGATGGTTAGGGATGGTTGGAAGGTATTGCTAATGTATCTTCACTTACCATCGTCTATTGATTTTCTGGGGCTTATATCAGCGGAGGGGGGAAGGGGAGTACGGTAGGGGTAGGAGAGGGGTTGGTCAGCCATCTTGTGAAGGTAGTGGGTCACAACATGGCGGCCACAGTGCCACACGAAGGCGGCACTGGCACTCTGGCACGATTTTTTTTTTTTAATTACTTTACAAGGAAGTTTCAGTTAAAGTCTGTAAAAAGTCGTTTTATAAAATGAGTGAAAAGGAAAACTCAAAGTCCGTTCGTTTCGAGATGCCTGGATACACACATACCAACAGAAACCTCCCCCCTCCACACACACACTGTATATCCATCCTCATACACATTCATCCTTACCTACAGATACATTCACGACTCCCAGATTTATAAAAGTATGTCAGCACCCACATCCACAGTCACACCTATAATTGTAGTAGACGCCTCACACACCTGCACTGTCTCGTGTATCAAATCACATGTACAGCTGCGGTCAATAGTTTGTTTACAGTGTCTCTAAACCGTGTCAAAGCATCATTATCATCATCATCATCATTATGCTGTATAAGTCCATTGCATAATGACAAAAACCTGTTAGTTGTTCCTCTTTCCTTTACTTTATTTGCAAATATCCCTCGATCATTTTTAAATCCTTTTCATCTTCACTTTGATCTGTGGATTACCCTTACTCGTCTTTTAAAGAAGTGAGACAAGTAATTATCTCGACTATATGTACAGTAGTTATCGACTTTATTTGATTTTAGAAGAACCTTTCTTAGTGAGAGGGATGGGTAGCTAAGAATACTAACCATTCACGAGACAAGGCACTTCATCAAGCCACTGCCAGATGACTTTAGTCAGCTAAGACATGTCATATCGTCACTTATCTTAGGCTGTACGCACACCCAAATGATCGAGTAGAGCGTAGCCGTAAAAAAAATAATTAGTATTCACACACAGAATTTCAGGATGAGTGATGCTTATCAGTATCCCACCAAACTTCAAACTGTAAATGGCATGGATAAATTTTCTCTTAGCATTTACGTGTTAAGTAAGTCTACCTATACTGCATAATCCTGTGTAGGCTAATATGACGCAAATGTTCTTGAGTAAACTAATGTGAAATATTTAGCTAGTATTTCTTATTGAAATCTTTGTTATTATTTCTATATTACCTTTAGAATTCCGTTCAGTAGCAACCTCCTCCACAGTGCTGAGATCATGACACGATCATGGTGCCTCCGATCATTAGGATCATACAGAACAGTGCGCTCACAGGCACGATTTTTATCTCCTCAACCTGCGCGTTGATGCTCATAGAGACACTGAGTTTCTGTGACTGACGAGAGAAATCCAGTCGAATGTGCTTCGACTCGACTGAGTGTGATTCGTATTGTAATCAACTCTGATGTGAACAGTTTCTTTAGTAGTACATACTAAGCAGTGAGTGTCATAATGGCAGGTCACATAACAATTGACTCAATCTGAATGCGGTCCAGTATTGTCTAGTTTTTTCTTTTTTTTTTCCTCAGTTCCTTTATGAAGAAATTATAATCACGGATGTATGTTGATTTTGGCTTCACATAAACATCCGGACGCGGACATGGCTGTGTCACCAAAACAGTCTTCATCTCTGTTTCACTCCGAATATCTTGAGAGGTGATTTAAGTCATTAAAAGAATACAAAAGTGTCCTGACGGTGAAGCGAAGTGTCTGGAGCACCAACAGCATGTGCGGCGCTAGGAAAACTGTATTCCTGTCCCTGCCCGAAAGGATGTCGTAGGCATGTTCTCACAGCAACTGAAGCTCTGTTGTGGGTAGTATAGAGCTTTTCCATAACGCACAGGTTACGCTGTCATTGCGAACTGTTCCTCGAGTGGTTTGGTAACGCGCTTCGAATCATCACTTGACCACTGAACAACACATCTTTGTTCAGTGTGACTGGCTACGACTTTCTCCCAACCGATGAGAGGGACAGAGGATGGACAGATTCGTATGCCCACGACCGTATTATACAATATGGAAATCAACTGTCCTCCTAATTCGTCTGAATATAATCTGAAGCTTATGAGATCGAAACAAAATCAGAAATGAAGCGTAATTCGGATGGTTTGAGTTTTCATTTATATATCGTCACTGGACCTTAGGGTGAATCTCTCTCTCTCTCTCTCTCTCTCTCTCTCTCTCTCTCTCTCTCTCTCTCGCATCTTCAGGACTGTGACATCTTTTTTATTGTATTCTTTTCTACCATCAGACGGTTTATTCAGTTTAGAAGAGGCCTTTTAAAACTGTAGGGCTTTAATATTGCCATTATTAGTCCCTTTTGCTACAAGATGGCTGTCTAAGGTTGAAAAAATAAAACAGTCTTACGTTAGCGGTAATACAATGCAGAAGACAGTGTAATAAAGAAAGTAACATCCTGACTGTAATGGTGCCCTGACATACTGATTATTATTCTCTTCGTGCAGTTTTCAGACCCTTTCATTCAACGTAAGAGAGGATCTGAACTGAGTAGATAAGATATAGCATTCATTTACCCCTGGACTGTGATGGGGGGGGCGCTCTCCTAAGCTGAATATTATCGTCCAGTGGTAGACAGAGTGAACTGGAAATGACGTCATCGTACTGCAAGGATTAATCGTTTCACTACTGACCATTATTTTTGTTACTTCACCACAATAACTTTTTTTTTTATTTCTTGCTTTCTCCAAACGACCTCATTCAGCTTAGGAGAGCTTTATTTAACTAGATGAGTTTGATATTCCCTTTACAAATTCCTCCAATATTAAAGAGTTCCAATTCTTCTGTTCTCACTGTCGGATTTTGATGATCATGCTGTTTCAAAATTTCCAAACCCATACGTTATGTAGGCACTAAAACAGCTACACCAGAAACACCAACATTTTCATCAAACAGCAAAGAACATAGAAATTGTAAAGATGGTGTGCTGGGAGGGATCGTAGAGAGAAGACCCTGGTCGAGAGATAGTAAGGAGAGAGACGGTACCGTTGGAGGGAGTGGAAAGTGTGGTGGTGAAAGTGCAGAGAGAAGGTAGTGGTGGAGAGACAGTAGAGATAAAAGAGTCGATGGTGGAGAGAGATAAGGAGACAGAGTACTGATGGAGAGCATTAGCTGAGAGAGGGGGCGCTGGTGGAGAGATACAGAAGAAACAGGGTTCTGATGGAGTGATGAGTGCATTGGTAAAGAGATAGTGGAAAGCAGAAAGAGAATACTGATGGATATAGTGAAGAGTGCTTATGAAGACAGAGAGTGGAGAGAGAACTTGAGAAGAGAGACAGATAAGGCAGAGAATGAAATGAGACAGCCAAGTAAGGGTACCAAGCGGTTAGAAGAGGAGGTATTGGTAGAGAATCACTTGAGATAATGTACTGCTTGAGAGAGAGAGAGAGAGAGAGAGAGAGAGAGAGAGAGAGAGAGAGAGTACAGTGGCAGTACAGCTACACAAAATATGGGTGAGCCTACAGCAGAGTGCCAGGTATTGACCGCTCGGGAGGCCAGGATGGAGGAGGAGTGCCGTGTAGTGCCGGGTAGTAGACTGGGTGCCACTAATCTCCCCCATTCCTCCCCCTACCCCCTCTCGACTCCCCAGTGGCACCCTACACGCCATCGCCTCAACTCCCCATCCTCAATCCACAAAATGGCCGACCCTCACTCTTGCTACCCCACGCCCAATGCAACGGATTATTACTATGGTGGGCTAAAGGAGTGATTTTTGTTTAGTTAGCCCCTTTGGTTCGAGGACGGGCTCTCAACAGCTGAATAAAATCGTCTGGTGGTGTTACTTTGAACCCAAGAAAGTTCTTTTTCATTTTGTACTTCCCATCTCTTGGCGATTTTGCTCAACTTAGGGTAGATATTTCTGACTGGATAGGGTACGTATAGCCTGAAAATAAATAAATAAATAAATAAATCAGTACGGGACGCCTTTCCTAAGTTGGATAAAATCGCCTGGTGCCAGCAAGAGTACACTAAAGCGAACTTGGCCGGGTACGAGGGGTTAAGGATATCGTCTGACGGTGGCGTGAATAAAGTCGTGTGGCAGCAACGAAATTAAACAAAAGAAAGTCCTCGAAATAAAGGGATTATGAGATTTCTAACCCCTTCAGATTCTGTTTTTTTTTTTTTTTTTTTTTTTTTTTTTAAGGCCAGTAAAACTCTTTTACGGTGGCAAAAACATAAAGGAGTGGCGGTACCCAAGAACGAGGAATTTAAGAAACCTCAGTGATCAAGGAAACTCTAAGATAACTTTCATTTTAACTTGCAGAACGAAGTGGAATGGTAGAATATGTTATAGTATAAAGATTACTTATGCACATAACCACTAATCGTTCCTCATCATTCTCATCAACCATCATTACCACAACATAATCCAGTCTCCTATTATTTCAGAGCAGTATGATCCAGAAACAAGAATTGAAAAACACGTCAGTAAGTGGGGTATTCACTCATACCTGAAGCCTTAAAAATAATGAAATAGAATTTTTTAAAAGTAGAGGTTATCAGCATAATGTCCGAATTAACACAAACCGCATGCATTCATTCATTATTTTTCCCTCCAGAACAAATCTTTCAAATATTAGTAAATAAAAACCTCGGCTGGCATAAGTTCATGGTGAGATATTAGGCTATTAAAACAGATGGACAATTAGGTGACAAAACGAAAACTTTAGGTTATTTTTTTCACCAGCTCAAAGGTCTTCGTAGCCTCGCTTCCATAACAGTTTATCATGCATATTACAGGTTATTATTACTATACTGAATGTTTTATATATATCTGTCTATTTCATACTGACATCATTATCTTAACCACCATCATCCTAAGCCTACGTTTCTACATGAATGACATTATTAAAATACAAGAAGGCATAAAGGTACCCAAACACAGAAATAAACAGCTAGGTTAATGGTGTTAAGGTGCCTCTCTGTTTACGATAATACGGGTTCCTAAGCCAGAATGAGAGGAAAAGGTAGTCAAAGAACAAGACATAAAGATGAATTCCGAATATATGAGACGATGGGGTGGAACCGGCTAAAAATTAACAGGTCAAAGTGGAGAAAGTTGGGCAGTACCTTTTTTCTGTAATAAACTGGCACAAGCTGATGATGATGATGATTATGATGATGATCATAAGTAAGTTCAGAAAAAAAAATGTGAAAGGCCTTTCTAGGTTAGAGATCCTTCCTAGAACACAGGATTCGCAAAAACAAAAATGTTTCTGTTTTACATTTTACAGAAAAGTCCACCAACACTCCTTCAGTGTTACAGTGTTACCTCTAGTTCTTTACCGTCGGGTAATACGGATTCTCTTTCGTCCTTTCATGCTTTAATTCTCTTTACATCAACTTTTTACGCCTTCTTCTTTTTCTATTTTTTCCTTTTTTTTTTTTGTGAGCTTTACGGCCATAAAGTATGGCTCGACCGACATTAATGACGTACTTCAGAAATACCGAATCTCGCGTCATCAATTTCGCCTTGCCCACCTCTTTCGAGGGTCATAATTTAGAGCAAGGCGCCTGGAAAATTTCTCATGCCTCGCGACTAAACAACGATCACATCAGAGCATAAATTTTGGAAACAGGAAGTGCAACGCTTTTCCCTTAAAAATTGAGAGGCAGTATCTATGCGTGACATGCAAATTGGCCATGTGTGAAATTGCAATGGTGGAACAGGTAGGGAAAATTTTATGGTAAACTGTAAAAATTGTAGCAAAGTGGGAAACACAAAATAAGGGCTAAATATTTCCCACTGTATATGAGATACAGTAAATTTAAACCTCAGAATATCCGGTAACATATTTTGCTTTTTTATTCCTAGTTTATTGTTTTATATCTTCACACGATTTTGTCAAGGTTTGGAGAGACCATCTGTAGTGCCGAGACTAGAACCAGTCTCCATTAACCCCTTAACCACCAGATTTCTCTTCCTAAGCTCAATATAGTCGTCTGGAGGCAGCAAGAATATACAGGACCGTAAAAATGTCGTCATATGTTCCACAAGCATAGATACCCAAGCAACACAAGGCACAAACACACACCTCCAAACACTGCAAACACAGAACCCAGACAGCACAAAACACGAAAAGCACAAATGATACCAATAAGTAAGACATACTCAACACACAAAAACACACCAAGCACAAACATTCTCCATTCTCAAACACTGCAAACACACTAAAGAAAAAGTAGCAAGGAAATTACAACCTCGAGCCCCTACAAGTACACTCTGGCAACACAAAACACACACACTACCCTATCCACCGATCTAAGCAATCTCCAGCAAAACAAATCAGTTGCAAAACACACACACACACACACACACACACACACACACACACACACACACACACACACACACACACACACACACACACACACACACACACACACACACACACACACACACACACACACACACACATACAAAACAAGTACAACTAATAAAACAAAATCACGTGATCCCGAAAGTATGTCAGAGCACACAAACGCCATTAACAAACACCATCTTTATCCCTCACAGGCAGCACCAACAAACACACCTTTTTCCTTCTCAAACACCAGTAACAAACACCACAAACAATCATTATCTTTATCACTCACAAATAATACTAATAAAAAACACATCAGTTCTTCACAGCTGCCAATACCAAACGCCACCTTTATCTCTCAAATGTACCATTACAAACACCACCATCATCCCTCACAAGCTCACCCAAGCACTACTAACAAACTATAATTCATAAACACACTGAGTACCAATAACACATCCAAAAAACACTACCAAACACGATCTTTATCCCTTACAAGCACATCCAAACAGCACCACATCAAGCAAGTACATACCACAGCAAACACACACAGCGGCAAGCAAGCATACGACACAGTAAGCAAGCACACGATACAGCAAGGAAGCGCACGGCACAGCAAGCACACAAGCACACAGTTCCCCGGCCAGCAAGAAATGCACGCCATAATAAGCATGCAAACACGCATCACGGCAAGCGCACACCTCAGCATATCACGAACTACAGCAAACAAACACACGCCATCGCAAACTAGGACATGCCACATAAATCGCATACTACTGCAAGCAATCACATATCACGACATGCAAACACACACCAAAGCAGGCAGGCTTATCTCAGTAAGCATACACCTCAACAAACAAACATACACCCCAACAAGCAAGCATACACCTCAGCAGGCATACACCTCAACAAGCAAGCATTCACCTTAATAAGCAAACATACACCTCAACAAGCAAGCACATACTTCAGCAGGCAGGCACACACCTCTGCAGGTAGCACACACCTCAGCAAGCAAACATACACCTTAACAAGCAAGCACACAGCTCAGCAAGCAAGCACACACCTCACCAAGCAAGCATACACCTCAACAAGAAAAAGTACATCTCATCAAGCAAGCATACTCGTACATATCGACAAGCAAGCACACACCGCAATAAGCACGCACATACCTCAACAAGCAAACATACACCTTAACAAGCAAGCACCCACCTCAGTAGGCAAGCACATACCTCAACAAAGCAAGCATTCATTTTCGACAATCAATTTAATCCCAAACACCAGTAAAATACACCGCCTTTATCACTTACGAGCACATCCAAGCAGCACAGCAGCCACCAAGAACACACTGCAAGCAAGCACACAAAACACTTTTCAAGAAGAAACGGCAAACCAAACAAGTGTCACCGACGATGGCAATATGGACCTCCTCACTAAGAAAGCACACACCACCCCATTAGTCAACCAAGCATACACCATAGAGGGCAAGTAATACCACAGCAAGCACCGCATCAGCAAGCAAGAGCACATCACAGCATGAACGCCCTGCAGGATTCACACACCACAGCCAGCAAACAAGCATGAAAACACAAACCACAATAGGCAAGCAGTATCACAGCAAACACACACGACACCAAGCACACCACTGTACAGTAAAGAGAAACATGTCACTCTCGGTACATACCACAGCATACACAGACCACAGTCAACAAACAAGCAAGCAAGCACACAGAACAGTAGAAAAAGCAGTACAAACAGATAAGAAACACACATCAAACACACCACAGCAAGCAAGAACACATTGCGACAAACACATACACCACGGCATGGTAGGTAAGCAGTCTTAAACACGCACCACATCTAGCACACACCACAGCACGCACACGCCACAGCACACATCCCTGCAAGCAAGCACACAACACCCATGCCTGAAGCACCGGAACTCCCTCCCTCAAGCACTACAACACAACTCACAGCACAACTACCACCCTGCGCCGCACGAAGTTACTGTCGACCCATCAATCCTAGAGGCATGATTAACACTTCTGATTGCTTGCATTACCCTCACCTGACTAGAATCGTCTGGTTAGGTTAGGTTAGGTTTGGTTGGGTTTGATTAGGATCTTCCTTCGCTGACCAATATCGTCTAGTACTAGCCGAATATAAGTTCAGTTATAGGGAAAGGTTGGGTAAGATACTTTATAGCCCACTGACTGGTAGAATTTCCTTCAGATGAATACATACGTCTGGTGTTGTTCAGAGTATATATTACCAGACAGTGTTCATAAACGATTTACGGAGGATTAAACTTTTTTTTTCTTTAATGTAAAGAAAGAATCAAGACAGGAAGCCCGCATAACTCTTCTTTTAAAGATGTCTGAACAAAAGACACTTTAATTCACGATTCTGGACTTATTGCGTTTAAAAGACTGGAGGTCATAGGCTGAGGGAAATAAAGACTGAGGAAGGCAGGTCAGAATTTGACCTGTTTCAAACTGACTGTAAAATTTAAATTTGAAAAGGCGTCGTCGTAGTGAAGGGGTAATATACTATGAGCGTCTCTGAATGTTAGTTTTTCACACTGCTGAAAAAAAAAAAAAAAATTATTTTGGCCAGTTCCACGTTTATAGGCAGGATTCATATTTAGGGTGATGTGGCTGCTGTGTGTACTTACATTCGGCTGGATGAACCTTTTTTTAAGGGACTTGCCGTGGAGTCTAATTATCTAAGAAATCAGCTATCATATGCTTTCTGGATTTCAACATATTGCTTGAAACTGTACAGGAGGAGCTGAGGGAGAGTTTAGTTATCACAGAATAACCATAACAGCGAAAGATTTGCGTAAGATAAATTTGGGTACTTTTGCGTAGATTTTAGCTCACACATTGCTGTAAAATTTCCCTCATCTAAAAAAAAAAAAAAAGAGAGAAAAAAAAAAAAAAAAGAGTCGTGCTGTTTTTAGCCTGACTTAAATAACAAGACGCATCCCAAGCAACGGAAGGCTTAAACCAGAAGTGCTTGCTTGCAGGCAGATGACGGGAAGAATAAATAAGCAATAAGCGGCTCATTATGCGGCTTTTCTTCGTAATTTTACTATACTTTACGACCTGCTCTCTCTCTCTCTCTCTCTCTCTCTCTCTCTCTCTCTCTCTCTCTATTTTTTTACTTTCTCGAGTCTTCTTCCCACATCCTTTCTCACTGTCTGTAGGTAGACTGCCGTTGTAGATAAAGGTACAAGAATTTACATGTGGGTGGTGTGGACGTGAGACTATGTGCAAATGTGGATGTATGTGCAGGAAGACGATGGAGTGGATACTCGTGAAGGGAATGATGAGGATGAGCGCGCTGAAACGTAGATGAGGGTGTGGAGCAGTTGATGCTAGATTAAGTGCGGATGTGGAGAAACGCGACGTGTGCATACTGAAAAGAGTGTATGAATGTAAAACTGTCTGGCAGGTGTGGATGAGATGGAGGTGTGTGTGTGTGTGTGTGTGTGTGTGTGTGTGTGTGTGTGTGTGTGTGTGTGTGTGTGTGTGTGTGTGTGCTGGTGTAGATGAGTGTGAGAATGTGTGGATGTGTGTCCAGGTGGGGATGAGAGTCTGGAAGTATGGATGAATGTGGGAATGTGTCGGTATGTGTAGAGGTGTGGATGAGGGTGAGTTGTTAATGAAGGAGTTTATTAAGGTGTGCAGGTGTGGATGCAGGTGTGTAGGTGCCAGCAGAGTGCCAGTTCCGTCTCCGTGTGGCACAGGCAGCCATGTCGTGACCCACCAGCTTTACAAGATGGCCGACTCTACCCCCTCATTCCCTCTCCCCATCATAAAAACATAATTATTACAATCATAGAAACTCTCTCTCTCTCTCTCTCTCTCTCTCTCTCTCTCTCTCTCTCTCTCTCTCTCTCTCTCTCTCTCTCTCTCTCTCTCTCTCTAAGTAGGATCCAGATATAGAAAAGGGAAATAATAATCCTATCCACTCTGTGTATTACTGCTAAAGGGAAATGGGGTAAGATGATGAAGATGACGACGAAGATGGCGACTACGATAATGATGATGATGATGATGGATCTTCCTGTTTCTCCTGACCTCACTTCATCTTCCTTCTTGGTCTGTCCATGTGTCTTCATTGCCTCTTACACTAACAGCTCACGTGCCCCAGATCCACTCAAGTCATAAAGTCAGATATGAAAAGAGTACCGGTATATAATTATCCATTCACCATAAAAGGCCTTCTATTAACTGGGTAAAATTACTGGGCGGTTGCAAGAATTCAGTCTAAGAAGGCATCACTGAACTGAAGGGATTATCACACACCTGATCTTCTATCCCGACCTGACCATTTCTGAAGCATGTCTCTTCCATGTTTTTTTCTTTTCGAATTTTCTGTATGTTAACGTCTTTCGTTCCTCCCCATCAAATAACACTCATTCCCCGTTAACAAAAAAAAAAAAAAAAAAAAAAAAAAAAAAAAAAAACATGAACTAGGGGTGATTTTTCGTTAGTTACTCTGGGTTTCACAGTTCATCCCTGGCCTGGCAATCAGATGACATGCTTGTAATCTTATACCTTCAGACGATTTTACTTAACTTAGGTAGAGAGATCAGGTTGTGAAGGGGATACTGGGGGCTTAAATGAAGATGTGCTTTGGTGGCAGAGTACGATGAACTGGTAGGTAAAGACGGTAGGATAGATATGTAGACTTCTGTATAGATAAAAAGAAGAAAAACATAGATCAGCTTGCATGTAGAAATGATATAGTGGCAGAGGGGAATGGTTAGGTTGACAGGGAAGGATAAACCGATAGTAGACTCACAGATGGAAAGTCTAAAGATTGTTGGATAGATAAAATAAGAAACAGGCTGTGTGTATAGGATGACAAAAAGTATCTGAAGTGCCAGAGGGAGATGGACAGGTCGATGAACAAATAGGTGGATACTTCAAAGAGGTAGATAAATGATCAGAAGGGCAGACATAACAACACCGCTGTGCAGTATAGCTACAGAGCTCTAAGCCATGTGACAGAGACAGGGTGCCAGAGTGAGTGCTACAGCTCCCTCCGTGTGGCACTCTGGCTGCTGTACCGTGAGCCATCGACCCCACAAAATGGCCGAACCTCACACAACCTTCCTTCACGTGGTGTCTAGCAACGCACCTCGTTTCTTCCAGATTCACCACGATGACTTTGATTATAACCAGACTACCACCCGTTGAATTTATTCAAATGTTCAAGGCGCTTTAGTTGTGAAGGGGTTAAAGAAAGGTACATCTAACTACTCCAGTTCCAAGCAGAATAAAATCATCTGGAGTTAGTGTAAATAGGCTAATGTGAGACGTCCTGGCAGAGAAGAGATAAATCCAGTAACTACCTGGCTTTCTCTGAGACGAGTATAATCGCCTGATGTTAACCTGAATACAGTATCTCAGAATTATTCATCCATAACAGCATATGGACTGAATGAAGCGGCATAATTATATGAATTTGTCTGCCTGGATTTCTCTCTGGTGAAAAAAACAATCGTTTGACAATACTCAGAATAAAACAGAGAAGGGATTAACTGACACTGCTTTGAACTCAGTAGGTCCTACGATTCCTCTGAGCTGTGCAAAATCGCTTGGCATGAGACTGAAATAACACATAAGTACATCCATATTAGTGCAAACATTACTCATGACTGGCTTTAACTCCATCAATCCAGGTGGCGTCCTTGTTAGTGTATTCTTTCTGCTGCTACCTAACGATAATATTCAACTTTGGAAAGGTCTGCAGAAGGGAAAGGGTTCAGTGAGGCTATATTTATCCCCTCCAGACCGAAAAGCCTCACCTAGACTAAATAAAATGGTCTGGATACTGCAAAAAATAACTAGAGAATGTCACCAGAATCACAGGGTTAACTCACTGGATACTAGGATTTCCCTCAGCTGAAAATGATCCACCACTGTAGAGATCAAAAAAGCACGAAAGTCAGTCCATAATTCAGCATTTCATCTGTGGTACAATAATTTATAAATCAATTCCGGCTAACTTCATACCATCTCATAAAGCTAAGTGAGGCCTGCTATAGAGAAAAGCTTCATATCCATTTTTGATAACGTTTTGGCAGAGCTTAAAGAAATTCACATCTTACAACAGCTACCGCCAGATAATTTTATGTATAGCTTAGAGAATCTCACCATAGCTAAGACGTTAACAAGGAAAGAGTGACGGTCTTCAACTCTTTAGCGAAAAAATTGAATTCTGCTTTTTTGAATGTGTTTTATGATATCCATCCATACAGTCCAGATATATATATATATATATATATATATATATATATATATATATATATATATATATATATTAGTAGGGGACTGGACTGGGATGATGATGATGATGATGATGATGATGATGAATTTAATTACTATTATCTTATCACCACCAGGTGAGAGCGTCATAGCTGGGTTGAAGGAGATTAAGGGATGATGGGTGAAGAGGTTAAGGGGTTGAAGGGATTAATGGGTTAAAGGATTAAATGTTGAACAAGTTAAGGGAGTGAAGGGGTTAAGGGAGTGAAGAGGTTGAGGGGTTAAGGGATTGGAGGGGTTAAGGGGTTGGAGGGGTTAAGGGGATGACTGTATACAGAGTGCCACAGACGGCTCCCTGTGGCACTCTCGCCGCCATCTTGTTCAGTGCCGCCTGCTTAACCCTGTCAGTACGGCGACGTCACTCATATTCTCTTAACGCTATCACTAGACGATTTATTTCAGGTTTAAGGAAGGGATCTTCAGTAGTGAAAAGTTTAATGAAGGCTATCTAATCCGTCCAGTGAAAAAATAAATCCTCCAAGCCGAATAAAATCATTTGGAGGTAACCAGTCTATAAAAAAATAAATATATAAATGAAAAGAAAGTCTCGATACGAAAAGGGTTATGTATGATGAAGCCATTCTGTAGTTCATTCTTGCTACTACCAGACGGTTTTATTCACCTGAGGAGAACCCCCTGGTAGTGAAGAGGTTGAGGAGGGCTTGCATCTGACGTCTCCAGTTCGAAAATTTCTCCTGGGCTGAATGTAAATTAATTTTGAGGTGGCATAGAGTAACTACTTCTCTATGATGACGCCTTGTAAACTCGATTCGTTTAACCACCGGACGATTTTCTTTAATTTCTTCCATCCGGTGACGTATACATCTATTCTGGTCAACTCTGGACAATTTTAGTCAGCTTAGGAAAGATTTATTGTGCTGAAGGCTTTACAACCAGGGCTATATCTAAAATCTTCCAGTTCGAAACGTCTCTCCCAGGCTCAGTAAAATCGTCTGAATTAAACAATAAGGCGAACACATCACTGTACTGAAGGGGTTAAGTCGAGGATCTCTGTCTGTCTGTCTGTCTGTCTGTTTCTCTCTCTCTCTCTCTCTCTCTCTCTCTCTCTCTCTCTCTCTCTCTCTCTCTCGTAGTGAAGGGGTTAGAATATATCCATTAACTCCTTGAATCCGATGACGTATTTCGTGGGATTATTTTTGCCTCCTCCAGACGATTTCATTCGCCTCAGGATTGACTTTTTGGACTGGAGGGAATTGATAGAAGCTTCGTCCTTTTTTACTAAGCTGAATAAAATCGTCTGAAGGACGCAAAATCAACACATCATCACACTGTAGGGTTTAGCACTTGCAGGACAATGGGATATTTATTTTGTATTTATTTATTTTTTTATTTTTGCTGCCATTTCTTTCTTTTTTTTTTTTTTTAGTTTAGGGGAAATCTCTCATACTGATGGGGTTTGGAGCTGTCCCTGTTATCCTTTTCAGCGCAACTTTTTAATTTATTATTTCTGCTTCCGACAGACGATTTTCTTTATCTTACTGGAAATCTCTTACAATGCAGTGGCTTAGAAATGATATCAATTATCATTTGTGCTATAATGATGTCTTTATGTAGTTCTGCTACCCCCAGACGATTTTGGTCAGCTTAGGGAGATCTCAAAGTGATTCAAAGCAGCCTCCATTAACCACTTCACTCAGATGACGATAGTTCTCTCTTAATTCTGTCTGGTTTCAGAGGCTTTTTTTTTTTTTTCTTAGTTCAAGAGCGACCTCTCAATCTGGAAGGATTAATTATAGCCTTCATTAACAGCTTCAGTATTGTGGGCTCTCCTAAGCTGACTAAAATCGTCTGGTAGTAACAAAAATTTTCAGTAAATATATGTCACAAGACTGAGAGGGTTATTTATTTATCTTTTTTATTATTATTATTTTTTTTTTTGGCACAATGATGACTCGTTCCACTCTAGATTATTTCAACCAGACGATTTTCCTCATTTTGGACAGGACACTCGTCATGAAGGGCTTAAGTGCTGTTTTCTAGGTGGCATGGAAAGATACGTAAAACCTCTTCCTGTGCGTTCTAACTTGCATATTAACCTTAACCTTCTCTTATGTATCATGTCTCTGACTCCTTCACTCCGATGACATTTTCTTACTTCATTCTTCCTCACATCAAACGATTTTATATGGAGGTTAAATAAGGCCATATGTAACTCACCCCATTCATCAGTCTCCCCTAAACTAAACAGAATCCAAATAACATAAGCTGACTGCAGCAAGAATATAATATACGTCATCGAACTGAAGTGGCTTATATGGACACAATTTTCATCAGTAACACACAGGAGGATACTGACATATCCTGCAGAATAAATTGCTAAGGAAGTGGTGCAACGAAGCCTCCTGTGTCACCTAAGATATGGCCAAATGTGTCGCTATATTCTTCAGCCAAGGGGACAACGCTCGTACGGAAGGGGTTGAGTGCCACCAGCCAGCCCTCACCGACGCGCTAGGGTGCCACGGCCGCCATTTTGTTGCCAGCCGCCTCCGTTACCCTTTCACCCCTTCAATCCCATGTCATGCTGTATATTTTATTCTTCCTACCTCCAGACGATTTTATTCGGCTTTAGGAGAGGTTGTTTGAACTGGGGAGACTAGATAAAAGATTTAATTTGTCCCTTAAGCACATGAGAACTTTCCTCTGTTAATACTAGAGTAAAATCGAAAATACGTCATTGCACTAAAGGGGTTAAAGGTCTCTCACAACCTGAATAAAATCGTCTGATGGTGGACACATTTAGATGAAAATTTTGCTGTTGTACTGAAGGGATTAGTGGAGGATGGTTTATAGTTGCATTAATACACAGACTCTCTCTCTCTCTCTCTCTCTCTCTCTCCGTAGGTGTGGTGAATAAATGAGTACTGTCGTGGTGAATAGTAAGCACAGGTGTGGTAAACATATACGCATAAATAAGCTTTCAAGTTTGGTTGCTATCTGTCGTGGTAGTAATTACTGTTAGATGAAATATGGACGCACGATAACTAGCTGTATAACTGTTGGCCCAAATGTATTTTAATGCGATATTATGCTAAATTAATCTGGCTGTTAACTGTAGCCATTGGTGTGAATGGGCCCAGTCATTAGAAGAATCATAAGAACGAAAGAAATGAGGATAACTGCAGTAAGTCAGTTAACAGTTCCCAAGCAGCTCATGTCAATAGGTATATGTAGCGTACTGGAATAAGCTCGAATGCAGTAACACGAATCTATGTCCGATTTATCCAGTAAATATTGTGTCAGTGCAACTGTGTGAGTGCCAGGGCCGTCTCCGTGTGGCACTGTGGCTGCCATGTCGTGACCAGCCACCTCCACAAGATGGCCGACTCTCACACACTCTTCCCTCACACCCGCATCCTATCACCTCAGGAGTCAGGGATGAGGCTCTTATTCCTCCCTTGATCTGCCACCCCAAGAAAATTATCAGCAAAGAGATATACCACAACATCTTCGAAGGCCAAAATATTCAGGATTGGATGTTCAAGAGCAGTAATTTTCTCACATTCTTACATCTTAGAAGTTACCAACACATGGATATTGCTATACTCTCACCTGATATCTCTCTGTAAAAATATATGAAGCCATTTCATCACTTCATCTCTCCACCTTGAGAGAAGCAGTTTGACCTGTAGGGATTAGATATATCCTCTATCTCCATCACAACGAGAGACCTTTCTTAAGTTGACTGAACGCGTCTTCAGGAAGCAAGAATAATGAAAAAAAAAGACGTAATTGGGCCGAAGGGGTTAATTTAAAACAATCCTAAGTTGTAGTGGTGCTATGATTATTTACCCCATTGTGAAACGTATATTGTTTCGTTCTTGCTGCCGTTAGAAATTATATTCACTTTAGGGAAGGCCTCCGGCAGTGACGTAATGAATGGAGCTTGATTTTAATCCCTCCAGTACAGAGGTTTTCGTGTGCTGAATAATACCGTACGGCGTTCATTGCAATAAAACTCAACAGGCATCGTCGTACTGACGGGATGAAAGAGTACCGTGATAAAGACAAACAGGAAATGATTAAGTTTTCATCGTGCAGTTATAGCAAACCCAAAAAACTTTTCTAGAATATAAGTTGCCAGCAAAGACTCTCACTTCTCTTTCTGCATCTATTTCACCTCCTGACGATCGCATCTTCATCATGCCCCACCTCCACCAAGTTTCATATCTCTTATCTCCATTTTGCCTTATTAATATCTTACCTCTCCCCCACCCTTCCTAATCTACAAGTGTACCATCTGCCTCACTTCCACACACCTATATAATTTTCTCTCTCACCTCCATTCATGTACAAACTCTCCTCCACCTCTCTCCATCCATACCTAACCAAACCTATTTTAACTTAGCTTGACTTAATGTAACCTGACTCACCTCCACGCATCCCCATCAACACCTTCTTGTACTCATAGTCTGTGTATTTCCTTTTTGTCATGCGTCCATCCAGACCATTCTCCATCTCTCACCCTCCACGTTTCAATTTATTACTTTTCTCCTCCCATCACAACTTATCATTTCTTCCCTCACTTCTCAACTTATTACATCTCCCTTCTCCCACCTATGCTTATCAACCCTTCACTGCAGCATTTCCATTCAGTCTCTTCCCTACCCAATCTCTCCTTCACCTATCCTCGCATTCACTTTGCATTTTCACCCTATCTCACCATTGTATTACCTCACCTAGCCTCACCTTCACATTGCCTCACCACTTCCGTGCCTTGAATCCACCCTGCCTTACCTCCTCCCTGCCATATGTTCACCCTGTAAGTTTATGTAAGCTTATCAAGTGAGTAAGCTTGGATGGAAAAATGTATACTTGATTGTTGATTGAGTGGGAACAGGATGAGTGTTAATACGTTACTGATGCAACTTGGAAGGTATGTGCAGTGTCTGATACTGATATAGACGTATGTACAAGAGTGGGTGAGGGGTTAGTGTAGCTGTGTTGTGGTATAGTGAAAGTTGTGTTCAAGTGTGGGTAAAATGTAAAAGTTGTTTAGGAATGTGCGTGTTTGGTGGCATAACGAAATTGTGGGTGGGTGTGAATGTATAGTGGTGCAGTGAGAGGTGTGTGTGTAAGTTATATAAATGTGTGGTGGTATAATGAGAGATCCTGCAACCTCCATGAAGCGGCAGGCAGAAGGGGAAGGGAGGAAGAAAGGAGAGAAAGAAGACAGCGAGAAGTCGAGGTAGGACAGACAGGAGGATATCCAGGTGTATATGTGAAAGTATATACGGGAGCATCCCATATCATCAGGTGCAATGTCAGAGTGAGTGTCAGGGCCGCCTTCGTGTGGCACTGTGGCCGCCATGTCGTGACTCGCTACCTTCACAAGATGGCCGACCCTTACACACACTCGCCTCATACTTGCATCCGGGTACTAAGAATCTTAATGGCTAGAGATAAAGCTTTTCCACTCGCACCGCCAGAAAATTACAAGTAATGATAAAAGAATAACAAGATATCACCAAGCTATTATACGCTTTAGAAATAACCCAAACTGACGCTTCATGTGCATTTTTATTTTCTGAAAACATTTCGGAACCGTCAGCACCTCACCCACGCCAAAGACGGACCTTAAAATTGTAAAAAAAAAAAAAAAAAGTCTGCTATGCACAAACTTGGCTCCATTTGTACCTCAGTGTTCTTATCGTCACTTCAGACCTGAATAATATATGCAGCGCCTCTGCTTCGTGCATTCTTACCTCCACTATTCTTGACCTACACCGTGCCTCACCTTCACCTGTCCTTTCCTTCACTTTATGCCTCACCTTCACCTGTCCTTACCTTCACCTTACTGACCTCCACTTTACCAAACCCCCAAATTTCCCAACCTCCACTCGACCTCATGTCACCCTCAGCCTACTACATCTCGTCCCAAACTCACTTATACATTCGTCCTTACCCTCATCCTACCTCATATCAACCCTACCTCCCTACCTCAACTCCATGCTTCCTCATTCCAGCTCTACTTCACCTCCACCCGACCTCACATCAGCCCCACTTCATCGTCTCCATCATACCTCACCTTGGTTTTACTTCAGGTTCATTCTGTATTATGTTTGCTGTGTCACTCTCTTTCACTCTGTTGCCCTCCCAGTCTAGCTTCTACCCAGCCATACCTTCACCTTGTCATACTGTCAGTCTAACCTTCACATGCCACACCATCAGTCTCCCTGAAATCCAGTACAAGATGAAAAATGTAGTCTTATTTTCAACCTTATTCCATTAAATCCTTTCTCGTCTCCACCCACCTTCATCTCCAAGGTACTTCTTCACCCTGTTCCATTTTCACCCTGTTACATCTCCACTGTGCATTACATTCATCTTGTTTCACCACTGTGTTCCACTTCCATCCTCTCTTTACCTTGTCTAATCTGTCTCCTGCTTCACCTTCAGTGAGTCTCACTTTCATCCTACTTCATCCCCACCATACTATAGTTTCATATTATCTCATCTTCACTGCAGTTCATTTCCTTCCTACTTCAGCTAAGCCCCGTTTCACGTCTGCCCTTTCTTATCTCACTAGCTGTACCTCACTTCCACCCTGCCTCAGCTATACTCTGACTCAATTCTACCCTGCTTCAGCTAAATTTAGCCTCATTTTCACCCTGCTTCAGCATCCCCCTCCACAATGCCTAACATCTACCATGAATCAGTTAAAACTTACCTCACCTCCATCCCTCTCCAGCTAAACCCCAGCTTGCTTTCATCCTGTATCACCTAAAGCACGACTCATTTCCATCCCTGCCCCATATCACTGCACCAAACATCTACCCTACGTCAACTCCACAGAACCTCACTTCCTTTGTACTCCAGCTAAACCCCTGCCTTATATTCATTCTTCCTCATTTCCACATGCCTCTCTTCCACCTGCTTATCTCCATCCCTTCTTTGCCATAACTCCACCACACCTCACCTGAGCTACACACCTCACTTGGGCTACACACCTATCCTAGGCTATACACTTCACTAGGCTAGACATCTCTCCTAGGCTATATACTTCTCCTGGGCTACACACTTCTCCTGGGCTACACGCTTCACCCACCCCTCACCTGGACTACACACTTCACCTAGGCTATACGCCTCATCTGGGTTACATATACCCACAGCCCTCGTTCAATGCGCATAATTTGCCTAACACAAACTATATGTGAAAATCTCGCTTTCATGTTATTGGAGAAATGACGAGGCGAACCAAATAGTTATCTACGGTGCCAGGGTCGCCTCCGAGCGGCACCGTGGCCGCCATGTCGTGACTGCCATCTCCACAAGATGGCCGACCCATACACACACAATCGCATCCCCATACCCCAGGAGTCAGGAATGAAGCTCCTATTATCACACTGCATACTTATCTCAAGGAAATACTGCAACACATTCGAAGGCCAAATGATCTGAAGAGCGTTTAAACACTATAATTTTCCTCATAAGTATAGCTAGATCTCTTAAGTGAGGTGACGCCCTATATACTGTATTTTTTTTTTATACCACTAGAGGATTATATTCAGCTTATGAGAGATCCCTAGTAGTGAAGTGGTTAATAGTTATGCATCTGTTCACTAATGCCCTGAGGCGTCAGCCAAACCTTACCAAATATTGACATATCCTTTCTTCTACCCAGTCTAGGCTACATCATGCTTGATCTGCTCTGTGCCTCACCTTCGTTGTGCCTCACCTAAACTCATATCTACTTTGCCTCACCTACTTTCTCTCCCATCTAAGCGCTGCCTCATTTCCACTGTGTCTCACCTCCTCTTTGCCGATACTAAATTCCACCTCATATCCACTGTCTCACTTCCCCCGTACTCAAAACTTGTCATATTCTAACTCTTCCTTTCTTCTCCCCATTCTAAGCTGAATCATGCTTCATCTCCACAGTGCCTCAGCTTCACTCAGCCTCAGCTAAACTCGGTCACACCTTTACTGTGCTTACCTCTTTTCTGCCTCAGCTAAACCCTTCTCATCTCCACTGTGCATTAGTGCCACCTTCCTGCCCTCCAACGCTCCCAGTACCAAACCTTACCTTCATCCCATCTCACCTGAACCACACCTGCCCTCAACCTTCGACCTATACATCAGTCAGCTAATACCAGCCCCGGAGACTTAGGAGACTTAGTAACACCTTTCCCACAGTGACATATTCTGCATAATTATTACACCCTTTCATCCTCTTGCACAGTCTGTTGCTGAGACAATTTATATCGATCACATGAAGTCATATATAACCTAAAACTGTTAATATCAGGGTATAATCTGCACACTAAATCGCTGAGAAAAAGGAGCTAGGAAGTTTACTCTGCACCAAGAATACGGTCTTCAAGCTTACCGGTACATGTATTGTGAATAATCCTGTTCTCAGTTTGCCTGGGGACTAACATCAAGAAATGAATTACCTGTATGTTGCGCAGAAAGAGTTACTTTGTCCATGATTGCTTATCCTCAGAAAACACATGGTGCTTATACTCTGCGCCTGCTCTCAGATATTGATGCAACACAACTAGCGGAGTGAGATAGGTATTGATGTGTGGGCTAAAGAAAATCAGTTATGTATGAATAGGTATAATATTACTCTAATTACTTAAATGATATGGGTGTATCGAATAGGAACGTCTAAGAGTTAAAAGTAGCCCTTAAAAAACATGCACATTTACACATCTATTCTTAAAATTTGTATGGCCATGTCTCAGGAAAAATATAATGTGGAGTTCTGAATTAGAGAGCCTTGATTATCTGATTACCTGTATCAATTAGCGTATGAACAATGAGGAAAATAGTGTTTATTGTGATCACGGATATTTATAGGCATAAGTCTGTGTAAATGATGGTGTGTGAGAGCAACTGTGAGACGTGAGTTCTTATTTCCGACCTTCCATCTTTCCTTCCTACTTTCTTTTCATCATTTTCTTCCATATTTCCACCTTTTTACCTTTTTTTTCTTCACATCTTTCCTTCCTTCCTTTCTTTCTTCACTCTTTTATTTCTTCCCTCCTTCCATCCTTCCTCTCCTTCCTTCTTCCGTCTTTCCTTTCTTCCTCCCTTCCTTCCTTTCTCCCCTCTTTCTTTCATTCTTTCTTCCTCCCTTCTTTCCTTCCTCCCTCCCTCCCTCCCTCCCTCCCTCCCTCCCTCCCTCCCTCCCTCCCTTCTTTCCTTCCTTCCTTCCTTCCTTCCTTCTTTCTTCCTTCCTTCCTTCCTTCCTTCCTTCCTACTTTCCTTCTTTCTTTCTTTCTACCTTCCTTTTCTTCCTTCCTTCCTTCCTTTCTTCCTTCCTACCTTCTTTCAGTTATTTTTTCTCCATCACTGTTTTTCCCACATTCCTCACTTTTACCTTTCTTTCCTTCCTTCCTTCCTCCGTTTTACCTTTCTTATTGCCCTTCCTTCCCACTTTTTTCTGTCATTCTTTCCTCCTATTCTTTTTCCTCCCTCTTACCCCTCCTTCATTCCCATCCTCTTGCCTCCAATTTTGCAGTGTTGTGTTGATGTAGTAAAGATATGCGTGGGTCTTAAATTTCTTCCTTCTAAAGTAATGTCATCCTATAGCTGAATAAAACTGACTGACATTGGCCTATAAATAAACTGAAAAAAGACAATCCCGGCTTGAAGGGGTGAGTGCTACGAAGTGAATATTTAGATTATAGATTATTTTGATGAGGCAGAGGGATCCTGTTGGTGAATTTGGCTACAGGTAAATAATCTTGCATAACTGATGGTGGAAGATTAAGAACAAGTATAAGTGTGGTATTATTCAGTATGTAATGGGAATAGAAAGTGAGGTCGGGCAAAGAGAGTGAGGAAAAAAAAAGGCCTAAAGAGTGAGGCAGCAGAAGGAAGAGGAAGGGGGAAAGAACGAAAGGAAGAAGACAGGCAGGGAAAGGAGGCAGGATAGAGAGGAATGTAAGACAAGAGGAGGAGGAAGTCAAGAAGAAGGGAAAGAAACAAAGAAGACGAGCAGGAAGAAGGGGTAGGATACAGAAGAATGAGAGAGACAGGAGAATGAGTAAGGCAGAAAGGAGGGAAAGAAAGAAGATAGGAAGGAAGAGGAGGCAGGAGGGACAGGAAAGAGCAAGAGAGAATGAAATAAAGAAGTGAATGTAAAAGTATACACAAGAACAACTATGGCATTATGTACTGTGCCATAGTGAGTGCCAGGGCAGTCTCCGTGTGGCACTGTGGCCGCCATGTCGTGACTCGCCACCTCCACAAGATGGCCGACCCTCACACACACTTCCCTCATACCAGCATCCCCACACAGGCGTCACCTTCACACGAATATGGCTATACTCTGTTCACTTTAACTTGACATAAAATTACCGCCTCTCCATCTTAAGTGCTGAGTTGTAATTGGAGATTAAAACTAAAATGTGATGCTAATCAGGAAGGACTGCTACTGAAAATATGTAATCTTAGCACTGCCTTCTTCTGCCCCTGACCCACGCAAAATAAGATGCATGCTAAAGGAAGAAAATCTGGGCCAAGTTAAGATGAACGCACTGTAGTATACTGGTTTGAAAAACTACCAGAAATACACCAGTAACGATGTATGGAACACCTAGAGAAACAATTTTGATCTAAAAAATGATCAAACTAAAACATTCAAATTGGATGTTCTTTTCTCACAAACTGCAGACGAGTATATTCAGTACACACACACACACACACACACACACACACACACACACACACACACACACACACACACACACACACACACACACACACACACACACACACACACACACACACACACACACACACACACACACACACACACACAAAGTCTCTATAACTGCGGTTCAGGTAAAGTTACCTCTTGATGATTGTATTCCTCATAAATAAAACCTACGCAGCCAAAGATATAACCAGCTCACTCCGATGACGTATTCTACATTTTCGCTGCTTCTAGACGATTTTACGCAACTTAGGAAGGATATCTGTAGAGAGGGGGTTAATTGAGTCTATAACAAACCTCTCCATTAAAGAAAATCGTCTGAAAGTAGCAAGAATAAACGACAGAATACGTCCTCGCAGTGACGGGGTTATGTAGGTTAGTCTCTTCAGTGCGACGACTTCTTTTATTCTGTTTTCTCACTACTACCTGGAAATTTTGCCCGGTTTAGGAGAGACCTTTCGTGGTGAAGGGGTAAACGTCTCTCTCCTAACGGCAAAGGATAATGTTGTCGCTAATTGTGGTAGTAGTAGAGTAGTATCGGCAGTAGGGAGAAATTACCTTAAAACGTGAGTAGAGAATTAGGTTATATCACTGCTGCATCCTGTTTTACCATCATCCTATCTTGCCCCCATCCTGCCAAACCTCTGCCCAGCTTTAACCATCCTATCTATCTTCCACACAGCCTCTCTTCCACTCCCCCTTATCCTTTCTTCCTATCTTACCTCCACACAACCTCTCTTCCCTCTAATTTTTCTCCATTCTATCCTATTCCCCACCATTATGAAAAGACTTACAGGAGAATAAAACCGTGCAGAGATAGAGAAAGACTTCCTTGGGTTTAACGGGTTGATTTATGAGGCTTCATCGCCACTCATTGTTTATTTTGCCCTGCCAAATTTCATCCATGCTAGCCAGTCCATTAGCACAGCCGTTATCTAGAGTAGCACCTGCTTATGTCATTTTCAAACAACGTTGTCATAGCCGAAAAAGTACGGTAGAGCTGTCTAACCAGCGAGGGTTAATGGAAACTAAGATACAAAAGTGTGGACATCTAAAAGTAAAGCTGTGGTTACATGTGTGGCACGGCCGCCTCCGTGTGGCACTGTGGCCGCCATGTCGTGACCCACCACCGCCACAAGATGGCCGACCCCCAAAGACACTTCCCTCATACCCACATCCCCACACCTCAGGAATCACCTGCACACGAACCATGCTAGTAGTTTTATCGTTGGCATCATCAGAAATAACTATGACAAGTGAATAAAAAAATAAATAAGAGCTAAAACTGTGAAGACTAACTCCTGATCATTTTATTTCTGTGACAATGAAAATGCAGTATTTTCCACCAAGCCATCACAGATAAGACAGTTAACAAAAGACTATGTTGCTGAAAGAAGATAATCGTCACTCCCATTCCTCTTCATACACAAATGCCGGGGTGAGATAGGATCTAGAAACATTCAGAAAGCATAAAACGTATTTTTTCTCCAGCATTCTAAGGTCTAGTTATCTCACTATCTATGCCATGTCTGATACTACAAAACCAAGAACTGAGGAGCAGTATAGTTCGTTTATTCCTAATTTATATGCGTATTTATTCTTATACTTATTATACGTTCATTTATTCTCTTTCTTGCAGGTTCACTAATTCTTTTTTGTACCATATATTTAAAAATTCCTAGCCTTATCATACGTTTAACTTATCCTGTCTTTGTTGTATGTTTATTTATTTTTGTTCCTATAATGTGTTCACTTATTCCTCTCCGTATCATATGCTCATTTATTCATTCCCTAATCATATCATCATTTATCACTATCCTTCTATGTTTATTTAATCGTATCGTCATGATAGTCTCCCTCTCTTATCTTCTTCTCACCTCCAACAACTAGATAAGAGATGATATAATCTTCATCATCGCCTGTCACAACTTCATTTAATTCTGTGCATGATTCCTCTCTCCCTCATTGTAATCTTCACATGCCTCTCTCTGTCTCATGTTCATCTTGCCTCACTTCCACCTGTCTTCCTCATCTCTATCCTGCCTAACCTTCCTCTGCCTCATTACTACTCTGCCACACCTCCACTCTGTCTCATCTTCATTCTGTTTTTCTCATCTTGCCTCACCTCTCTTTGCCTCATTTCCATCCCGCCACACTTTGGTGGTGCTTAACCTCCCCCTGCTTCACCTTCACTTACCCCACATCCTATCCCTCCCCTCATCTCCTCTTCTACATCTCCATCTTGCCTCCCCTCCCCACCGTCGTAACTCATTACTCCTCGCCTCACCTCCTCCTTCCTCACCTCCCTTTGCCTTTCTTCCACCCTACCTTATCTCTCTGTGTCTCATCAGTATCTTTACCCTGCTTCACCTCCATCTTGCCTCACTACCCTTAACTCATCTGAAACATACCTCACCTGATCTCTGAGTAAAAAAACGTATGAGTTGCTCATATGGTACAGGTGAGCAGCGGAACACAAACGGACAGAGCAAAAACAGAGTATCCCTTAAAGTGGGAGGGATGGGAAAAAAAAAAAAAAAAAAAAAAAAAGCTTGTTTTAAAACAGATGATAAAACTCAGACAAGCTATCATGAAAGTGAAAATAAAGGATCAGATCTTACTGGAGATGGGAATACCTCAATGTTCCTCCACAGATGACAAGAATGCCTCCTGCAGGTTTTCGTCGAGGAAACAAATATGGACAGATGCAAGTGAAGAGTGTTTATGAGGGATGTGACAGGGATAAGCAAATGTAAAATAGACTTGGCCAGAAAAGTTAAGGAGAGACCATTTTTCCAAAACACAAAACTAAGGATGTAATTGGCTGGTAAATGTAGAGTTGACCTGGGTTAGGGGTTCTACGGGGAGACATATTTTGAGAGTAGTATAATACGGACGTGGGCGTAGTGGGCTAAGATATTTCAGGCTCGGCAGATCTGGCTTAGAGGGGTTGAAGGGAGTGTAAGTTTTTCATGGCTTCAATTCCGGATATGAAAAGCTTGGAAAAGTATCGCTAAGGTGGGTAAGTATACTCGTAGTTAAGGAGAGACCACTTTTCAAGGCATAAACTACGAACGTGGAAGGCTAGCATACTGTATATAGAGCTGTTCTGACTAAAAGAGAGAGATCACATTTTTTTCCAGGGCACAAATTATGGATGTGGCTGACTACCCAATATACAGTAGACCTGGATAGAATAGTTAACTCCCTTCATTATGATGAGCTTTTTGTCAAGTTTATTTTTACTCTCGCCAATCTACTATATTCAACATATGAAAGGCCTGTCACTGAAGTGGTTAATGAAGGCTGTACCTAACGCACCCAGTTCATAAAGTCTCTCTTAGGCTGCTTGGAGGATCCTGGAGAGAGCAAGCATAACCTAGAAATAAGACGTCGTCGTAATGAACAGCTAATTAAGGAAGACAATTTTTCAAGGCACAAATTATAAACGTAACAAACTAGCATAAGTAAAGCAGACCTAGGCCAAAGTATAGTTAGTTTTTTTTTTTTTTCTTTTTTCACGACTCAAACTGCGGACGTGAAATGTTATATGGAGAAGACCTGGGCCAGAATAGTTAAGGAGAGAGATTTTTTTTCTTTTTTAGTTTTTTTAACCTCTTGCATCCAGCAAACTTCTTTTTTAGTGTACCCTTACTGCTGCCAAGCAGTTTTTACCAACTCAGGAAAACCTTCTCGCACTGATTTGGTTAACTAAGGCTATATCTAATCCCCCAGTAGGAAAAGTCTATCCTCATCTGCATAAAATCGTAAAGGGATGGCAATATTACAATGAAACACACATCCCCTGGCTCAGTGGGTAGTATGGACGTGATCAGCTAGCAAACGTGAAGCCAGATAACTTAGCCTTCTCGGTGCCTTTCATAATGAAGTGCATAGAAACAATCTCCATTATTCTTTAAGTACAATGACAGGGTTTGTAATTCTATATCATTCTTGTTATCTACGGAAGAGTTTGTTTGAAATTGTAAAAGGCCACCTAGTACTGCTGAAGAAGAAACAATTTTTCCAGGTATAAACTAGGAGGGTTCAAGTTAATATGGTGTAGAACTACTACAGACGGGCTAGGGAGAGACTGTATTTTAACAGACTATGTATGGATAACTACCATAGATTAAATGGGTTTATTTTATCGACTCTTCCCAAGTATAGGTGTTTATCATCGTCCATGTGTTTTTACTAATGCATGTGTGGTAGTGCAGTGTGTTGGTGCAGGTATGATGGTGTAGTTGTGCTGGTGTAGGTGTGATGGTGTTGTTGAAAGAGGAACTATGTGTCACAATAGGTGTGTGATTACACGTATGGTCTGGGTTTGAATTATGGATATGACAACAAGAGAGGGTAGGGCTGAGGTATGAAGGTATATTATGAGAAGGTGCAGTATATTGCCTCATTATATTGGTAGTTTTATTACAGTATGTGAAAAAAGACCAGCTTTGTGGTCGTCCTGTAGCTGTACGTCTAGCAGTGGAAGAGGTGAGTGATGCTGGGTCAGGTATTGTGGAGATGTGTGAGATGCCGTATTGAATGCCAGGGCTACCCCTGTGTGGCACTTTGGCCGCCATGTCGTGATCCGCTACAATCACAAGATGGCCGACCCTCACATTATCATCTCTGTTCATACATAAATAGAATCCATGTCGGACTGTAACTGTTGTATCTGTAAACACAGCTTCAATTAGGGCATAATTCTTTCGGGGTATATGTAGGCCATTATACAAAAAACAAAAAAGCAAAAGTGGATCGCAGAGCATGGTAGGTAAACTGACAGATAACTCAGGTGATAAATTCATCCGCTAACCTCTTGTACAGTATATCGAGTTGTCTATGTTATTCTTTTGTTCTTCTTTGATGCAATATAATCTTTTACGGATACTGGATGAAACTAACATTTTTCTTGTCATCTCTCTATTGAGGCTGTATGTGAGGTCACCAGCCGGCTCTGTGTGCCCGTGAGTGCTGAGGTGTGGGGAAGCGGGTATGAGGGAAAAGTGTGTAAGGGTCAGCCATCTTGTGGAGGTGGCGGATCACGACATGGCGGCCACAGTGCCACACGGAGGCTGCTCTGGCACCCATTATGGCACCCAAACTCCAGCACACTCCTGCACATCATAAATCACATGAGATTGTATTTGAGTATATTTCCCAAAAAGCTATATGAACAAGTTTTTCTAATAGGGTCCATACATGTCTTCTCGTCCTCATCAAAAACGTTTAGTAATAAGCAATAGGCTATATACGGTAGGCTGTATTTAGCCTCTAGTATTTATCTATCTCATGCCAGAATCCTAATCCATGAGTACATCCAAGGTAGCAGTGACATAACCCCATCCAGATTTTTCCCTCTTTATTCACTCACACTTCCTGCAAATCCAAGCCACTCCATAATGTGTATGCAGTGCTGATATATAAGACAACCTCTTACACATATACTACTGCTGTATACAGTGTTCTGCCTACTTGCTAACACTTATTTACTGACGGTGTCATTCAAGCACTTTTTTAAAAAGAAGAATCGTGAACTGATACAAGACAACTTTCAGTGAAGGAACGTTTACGATTTCAGCTGTTATTTTCAACCTTTGAAATCTTTACCCAGACTGGTAGGAACATTCTTTAATCTCTTCAAACCGGTAGAGTCTTTTTCATTTTAGTCATGCAACCACTAGATGATTTCATTCACCTTAGATAATAATACTGAGTTGGAGAGGCCACGTGTACCTTTCATTTACCAATGTACTACAAGAGGTCTCCCTGATTCTGAATATTATCGTCTGGAGGTAGCGAAGATGAACCAAGAAAAGACAACACCAGGTTCAAGGGGTTAATTCCTGATCAGCCTGATTATCAGTAGGAGTACACAGTCTTCACTAGGCTCAAAGTCACGAATACAGTCGACAAAAAAGGCGAATGAAAAGGACTGCAAATATACTTGGGAAATATGTGGATGACCTAGCTTTAGGCATGAAGCTAAGAAATTTGAAGGCTTCACTGATGGAGGTGTGATTTATTTTCACTAGATGCTCGTTAAGAGCATTTTCCTACCTTTTTGTTAGCCTTACACTGCACTGAATGCTACCCACCACGTTCATGATAGCAAGAATAGGAATAGAATGCTGGTGGTAGTGGTGGTGGTGGTGAAAATAATGATGATGACGATGATATAATTAGTGAGGCAAAAAATGTTCTTCCTCAGCCACATGAAAATACAATGCTTTTAATTAGAGCAACTATATTTTCTGGTGCAAGGAGGCGACATGAGGCAGAGAGGGAGGTGAGGAAGGATGGACGTGATGCAAAATGAAGGTGAGGTAGGATGGAGGTATGGAGGAGTCATTGTTAGAGTTAAGGCGAGTCAGGATGGGCGTGAGTCAGAAAGGAGAGTGAGGCACGGTGAAGAATGGATCAGAATGGAAAGAGAGACTGAAGAGAGAGATAGAATCAGGAGCGAGGTAGCATGGAGAGAGGTAGGATGGAGGTTGGGGCAGAATGATGAGTGAATTAGAATGAAGAGGAATGATGAGTGAGGCGGAATTTCAAAGTAAGGGTGTGTAGGCAGGTAAGGAAGATGTGTTTGGGAGCTTTATATGCCTCGAGAATATGGCTACAAGTAAAGTAATGTGATGTAAAAGATGGTAAAGTTAGGTAGGCAAAATCAAGGTACTGCAGACTAAGGCAGGGTACGACAAGAATTAAATAGCGTAAGATAAGTAAAATAAGGTAAGGTAAGGTAAAATAAAGAAAGGTAAAGTAAGGTCCTGCAAGGGAAAGTAAGAAGAACTACGTAAGGTAATGTATAATAGGGTAAGGTAAGGTAAAGTAAGGTACTGAAGGGTAAGGTAAGAAGAAGGTAGAGTAAGGTAAGGTAATATAAGGGGAACCGAAGAAGGTAAGGTTAAGGTAAGGACTAGGGACAGTTGTAAAGCCGTGAACAAGGTAAAGTTACATAATGCATGAGCCAGGTAAGGTATGGTAAGATATAAGGTGAACTAAATTAATTAAGGTAATGCTAGGTAAAGTAAGGTAAAGACAAGGTAAGGAAAACCAGATAGGGTAAGACAGTGAAGATGAAGCACAGTGTACATGAAACAGGGATGAAAATGAGTATGAAAAAGGGGAAAGAGGAGCAAGGACGAGGATACAAGGCAGAGGAGACGTAAGGCAAGCTAACGACAAAATCATACAGTAAACGTATATGATGGAGGGCCGCTTGGACTGTCAGAAAAAATTGAAGGTGAATGATAAAAAAGAAGCTAGAAAGTACTGTTATTGCAGCTATCCTGGATGAACTCTGGGATAAAAGGAGACCGAGAAAAAGCCAAGAAGAAAGTTGTAGTGGGTGGCCATGAAGTTAAATTGATGTTAAGTTTCTAGCAACACAAAAAATTATCAGAAGAGTCAAATTACTCACATGGGACTGATATAGATGTGTGTGTGTGTGTGTGTGTGTGTGTGTGTGTGTGTGTGTGTGTGTGTGTGTGTGTGTGTGTGTGTGTGTGTGTGTGTGTGTGTGTGTGTGTGTGTGGCGGCCATCTTGTGGAGGTGGCAGGTCACGACATGGCGGCCATCGTGCCAGCTTTTAGAACCCAAATCACTACGGAAGACAATAACCACAACTCTTCTGACATTTGCACTACGAGCACTTAAACTCCCGATAATTCTTCTTGAACTTACACCTACACCTATCTGCCTACCTCAGCATCTAAGTGTCCCTCATCATCATCATCATCATCATCATCATCATTATCATCGTGGTCATCATCATCATCATCATCATCATCATCGTCATCATCATCATCATCATAATCATCATCAGCAGCATGCCTCCGTCCACCTTCCATTCCACCGTTTCTCGTTTCAAGCGCGTTCTTCTTTGTTCAACCTTTTAATCACACGCTTCCAATCTGCTCCACTCAGGCTCATCATTTATTTATTACATCTCGATCCTGACTGTATCTCACTCTAATATTTTTCCAGTTCTGCCTCCTCTCCAACTACTCTTCCACTCTTCCTTTTCACCATGCAACAAACCTCCACTTAACGTCACCACTTACCCTACTTCTTATGTCCCCACTTTGAGCTCTTTTCTTCCATCTTATCTTTCTTTTTTTCTTTTTTCTTTTTTTTTTGTCTAGCCTCCTTATCACCCAGCCTATCTTCCACCCTCCCTCGTTTCCATCCTTCCATATAAGTAACTTATGTCTATTATCTTTGTCCTTTTTCACCAGGCTTTTCCATCTACATTTCATGTCTCCTTGGCACATCTTTTTCTCCCTACTTTTCTTCCACTTTGCTTCTTGTTTTTCCTGCCTTTTTTCCCACTCTTCTTCCCTTCCACCCTGGTTAACCTTTCCTTTGTTTGACTACCTCATCACCTACTTCCTGTTTGCTTTCTCCATCCAGATTGTCCACCCATACTGTCTTCCACTCTACTTCCTTTCCATCCTGCTATATCGATATATCCCATTCCTCCCATTTTTCACCTTGTCTTTCTTCCACTCTTCCTCTTTTCCACCTTGAATTTCTTCAGCTCTGCTTCCCTTCTGTCCTGCTTCATGTCTCCCCTCCATTCACCTAATTCCATCCTGCTTCACCGCTTACTTATCTAGTCTCCATCCTGCAGTTGTTACATTCTACCTTGTTTCCATCCTGTCTCACTTACATACCTTGCTTCATGCACCTCTAGCCACATACTTCATCTCTCCATCTCCAAATACATATCGTGCCTCCATCCTGACTCAGCTCTACCATGTCTCCACTCTGATTCTGTTCCACCCTGCTGTCTTCCACTTCTGCCTCCATTCCATCCTGCCTCACCTGAACTCCACATTCCTTTCCCCTGCTTTATTTCAGTCTACATTATCTTCTCTTTCGGTCATTACCTGTATTTCTACCTCTTGTTTCCATTCAGCCTTTCTACCACTTTGCCTCACTTCCACCCTGCTTCACCTCTGCCTTTCTTTATCTTCATCCACGTTTTTCCTCCCTCATTCCCCAACTCTACCCTACCTATTTTCCACCCTGCCTTTTCCATTCTAACATTTTTCCTCCACCCTCCTTAATTCCACCCAAATATTTCTTCTCTGCCTCACCATCTACTTATTCTACCTCCAGGCTGAGCGGGGTGGAAGTGGCTATGAGACAAGGTAAGGTGGAGCAGAACTGGATACTGGTAGAGTGGAAGAGTGGCGTGAAGGGTGGAGGCGTGGGAGAGTGAAAGTGAAGTAGAAGCGTGACCTAATGGAAGAGAGGCAGACTGGATGCAAACTAAGTATAGCCAATGATGGAGAGTGGAAGAATGTGGAAGAAGATAAAGGTACGATGACAAGAGGTGGAATGGCAGAAAGATTGGGTGGAAGAGAGGCAAGATGGAAAAAATACGCAGAGTGGGGATATGGTGGAGTACGTGGAAAGGTAAAGTGGAGATGTAAACTTAGAGATAAAACAAAGGGGAGGAGAGATAGGATGGAAGACCGGCAGTGTGGCAGGTTTGAGATGAAAAATGTAAGCTAATGCAGGGTAACAAAGAGGGAAAATAAATAATAGCTGGGGATGAGGTGAAACACTTTGCTCGAGACCAATCATTTTTAAGGTTTCTGGCTTCCTTAAACTATTCTGGAGGCATTTTGAAGGTGTATCAGTTGCCAGTATGAGTTAAATCCGAGTGCATATGACACGTGATATGTGAGGATGCAGGTATGAGGGAAAAGCGTTTGACGGTCGGCCATCTTGTAGATGTGGCGGGTCACGACATGGCTGCCACAGTGCCACACGGGGGCGGCCCTGGCACTCACACGCTACGATGACTATCTTTTGTATTGCTTTTATCTTACCATCTCCAGACGAGTTTATTCAGCTTAGGAGAGACTTATCGAAGTGGAGGGGCTATAACTACACGGCATTAACCATTCGCCATGGGAAGTCTCGCTTAAGTTGAATATAATTACCTGGTGTTAGCAAGTATAAAACAAAAAACTCATCGTACTGAAAGGATTAACACCAAGCCACACATTTTTATTCAAGGGCATATTTCAGCATCCGCACTCGCTTCCCTAAACGATTCAGTCCGAGGATGTTTTATTTTTTGTTATTCTTGCTACCTCCTGACAATTTTGTGTAACTTTATGGAGACCGTTGATAGGGGAGGACTTAATGGAGACTGTTTTGATCTCCTTTATTGCGAAACGGTTCACCAAGGCTTAGTCACATCTGAAGGAAGCGAAAATCAAGTGAAAAAATATGCCCCGTGATGAAGGGGTGAACTTCATGTACGGTCCAGTTAAAAGTTTTTTTTTACACTTCTGAGGTACCAGACTACTGACATTAGATTAGACACCATTTTATTACTGATGATTAGCTTAGCAAGATATCGCCAAGCTTCGACAAGTGTAGAGGAGCTTATGACCGCGACTCCTCTGCTTGTCCCCATTCACGAACATCAGGGACCGTATTATCTTTCGCTTAACTTTTTCAGTCCGATGGTTTCTTCGATACCATGCTTTTGCTATCCTCACTTGGTTTTACTTGCCTTAATAGAAACATTTCCAGCTGGAGGTGTTAGGTGAGTCTTCATTTGCTTCTCTGGTAAATTTTTTTTTTCAAAACTCATCTGGAAGGCGCAAAAATAAAATACAAAAAAAAAAAAAGTCACACTAAGAAGGTTTAGGAGGTTTTCTAGCTATTCTGTTAGTTCTTTAATTTACATCCTACGGTCAGTGCTCGTGTTATGTTCTTCGTGTCTTTCTAAAAATGCTTCTAATATATATATATATATATATATATATATATATATATATATATATATATATATATATATATATATTGCCTGACTGTTACATCCCAGCTACCTGATAAGCCAGCAGTGCGTCGTGTCTTCCTTGTGAGTGTCTAATTAAACCTCGAATGCTGTGACTTTGTTAAGGTGACATCTATTTGTGGTTTGTTTTGATGCTGCCAGACGAATTTATTTAGCCTGGGAGAGCCCATTATGAAAGAAGTTTGTGAAGGTTGTCCGTAACACCGTTTCCAAAAGTCTACCTGAGGTGAATAAAATAATCTGCAGAGAGAGAGAGAGAGAGAGAGAGAGCGACAGAGAGAACGTCACTGCAGTGGATGGGTAAAAAAGGGAGAGAGAGAGAGAGAGAGAGAAAAGAAAAAGGTGAAGGCATGACGATAACGACCTATACGTCCTGTTTCCGTTCACGTGACCCAGCTCCAGATCGCAACTGCTCACCGGACGTACAGTAGGTTTAGTGGAAGGGATGACGAAGAAAGGTCAACATACAAGATATTTTTTTTCTGCAGTCATTATCAGAAGCTCCATTACACGATGACATAGTTTGCTATTTTATTTTCGCATTCTGTCGACGATTTCATTAGACTTTTCAAACTGGACGAGTTAAATTTAGTCATCATTCCCTTCACGGCTTGAGATCTGCCCTTAGTTGAATAAAATCGTTTGGAAACAGGCGGAATAAAAAAGAATAGCCACCAGATTAAAGGGGTTAACAATGCCTTGCTTTCTAATGGAGGGTCTGGTTCAAGGGCATGTTAAGAAATCCATTTAATCAGTACCGGAAGCATCCAGACATAATTAGGCAGATAAATTGTAAAAACACTCGAAATACCTTGGACTTGCAGCAAACCTAAAGGAATGCTTTGACAGGTGGTACCCTTTCTGTGACGTAAAGAGCTTTAACAGTATGGGGAAAATTATTTTACGTGAACAGCTTAGGACTGTGCGCCTCAGTGGTCAAGTATATTTGAGTAAGAGAGGTTGACAATTTAGGAAAAGCCATAAAAACTGATAGATCTTTATCCTGTTAAGGGATAAGGAGAGTGTAAAAAAATGTTTTCATCCCTACCTTCTGATTTCCACTTTAATTTTGGTCAGCTCAACCTCTTCACTCACAAACCCGTATTAGAAGTTATTCTTGCATTTCCTGATGATTAGAGTAATTTTAGGAAAGGCTTCTCGCACTGAAGGAGTTAATGAAGCCTGCATGTAGTTCCTTCAGTTGCAAAAGTCTTTCCTCCGCTGAATAAAAACATTTCAAAGTAATTAGAATAAAATAATGAAGACATTGTCACGCTAAACGAATTAATTATTCTAAAAGCCATGTCATGCCTCTTCTTTCTCTTCTCCAGTGATGTTAGATCAAGACTCCTGAGAAGTGTCTTGTATGATTTAGTCAAAATAATGTGTAAACGAATACTGTCCCCACAAAATGGATAAGTAAATAGGAGTGGAATGTTTTGTAATTATTGCAAAATGCGAGGTCATTCTCAGGAAAAGTGATGGACCTTATAGCCAGAAAGAAAACCTATCTCTGTAGCTAGTCTATGATTTTGTGCACAAGGCTAATCAATCCTGGTTAGACAATTGAAAGACGCAGTACATTTGTCGTAATTCATGCCTTACGAGTGGAGTTCTTGTACGTATATACTGTATGTTCACAAATTCAAGGACGGTTAACCTTTACAGGCCAATGGCTCCATTCATACTGTGTTGTCGCTACCGTCAGATGATTTTATTCATTAAGTAAGATTTTTTGCACAGAAAAGGACAGAATCAATACCTAACATTCCTTTCTATACGATGACACCTTTTTGTACTTAAATCGTACTATCCCAGGCAATTGGCTACAGCTCAAAGATTTGTCGTAGCGGAGGCCTTCATGCAAGATTATGAACTACAAATCGTATTTCTTTCATATGCCATCCGAAGACTCTACTTAAGGTATTTTCCCAATGCATAGTGAAACGCGCGTCTTCCTTTTGGAAATCGCTCTTGCAGTATTTGCTTTTCTTTGGCTGTACAGAATGTAATCACTATTTTTTTTTTTTTTTTAATCAGCTCAATGTTTAGAATATTCGTTACAGGTTACAACAGTAGTATCCATCTGTTTTTAAGGCATGATACTGTATATTTATTTCTTCTTCTGGGAAACACGTAGGTTCTTTGTCTTTATCTTATATTAATGTCTTTTGTGCTTAATTTTTTCTCTGCCCCTCCGACGAGTGCATCCAGCTTAGGAAGGGTGAAGAAAAGAGATGTGGATTCTTCTTATCCTTATGAATTCCTCACAGCTAGAGGTCTCTTCTAAGATTTAAAAAAAATAGTCTGTTGTGAGCATGAATGATACATAAAAGACACCATCGAAGGAAAAACCGCTCTTTATAAATGATCTGAGATGATGAAATGAAGCCACACCCTCTTCTTCTTCCTCATTCTAGGGTCAGCAAAATCGTCCGGAGGTAGGAATAAATAAAATACTGTACGTCATCTTATTCAAGGGCATAACTCTGCTTACTTCATCAAGAGGCCTCGCTGCAAGAAATGGTTGCGGTTGATTCACTTGGGTATTTTAATCAAGCTAACCCTAGATGATTTTGTTCAACTGAAGGAAATCCTGGCAATCAAATGCATTAAAAAAACTATATCAAATAACCCTTTCTCTGTTAGTAGTACACACACAAATTTGTTTAGGCCAACACTAAACAGAAACCCTAAAGTCAAACGATTATATATAGGGCATATTATGGCTACCTCCAGACGATTTTGTTTAGGTCAGCGAAGCCTTAGCAGTGAAAGGGTTAAGGAGCATATCGCGTGTGGGTACAGCCTACATGGAGCAGATGGCGAGGTGGAATATTGATTGGGTGAAGCAGGGTGACGCCAGGCGGAGTGGTGGAGGCGAGGGGGAGGGAGAGGGAGGCAGAGTGGCGGGGATGCTTGGAGGCAGGGGTGGGGTGTGGGAGAGTGGTGAAGAGAGGTGGGTAAGGCAAGGATGGGTTGAGGTAAAGTTGTGGGGTAAAACAGAGATGGGATAAGGTAGTGTGGTGGAGGGTGTGTGGGTGAAGCATGGATGGAATGATGTTGGTTGGGGAGATGCAGGGTGTTGGAGAAGCGTGGATGAGGCAGGGGTGGTATTATGTTACGTGCACAGGGCAACAAAGGGACGAGGAGAGGCAAAGATAGAGTGAATAAGGTTTGGGGCGAGGTAATAGTAGGAAGAGGCAGGGTAGGAGTAAGGCAGAATGGTGGAGAACGGTGAGTGAGACAGGCATGGTTGAGGTAAGGTAGGATTTAGGTGAGGCAGGGCTGAGGTAAGGCAGAAATGATCCGATGCAGGGACAAGTGAGGCTGGGTTGAAGTAAGGCAGACTGGAGGCTGAGCATATAAGGATGTGGCTCTGGTAGATATACACTCACAGGCTTCTTCTCTTGTCATGCTTGTTAGGCAGTACACATACCATACAATTATACACACAAACATCCAGCAACTCGCGTTATGAAGCTTTAGTGCATCTGTGACAAGAAAAGCTCCTGGGATCCGGGTATGAGGGAAGCTTGTGTGAGGGTCGGCCATCTTGTAGAGGAGGCGGGTCACGAAATGGCGGCTACAGTGCCACACGGACGCGACCCTGGCACTCTTTACTAAACTTGCCTTGTTCTCCTTGTCATTTCTCCAGTAGTATGGGAACAAGATTATACTCATGGTGGAGGCAGTAAGAAATATTTGGTCCTAGAAGTTAGAAGGACGAATTTTCTTATTTTCTTATTTTCACACTGGCACTTTTTACAGTGCCAGTGTGAAAATAAGAAAATAAGGACTGCTCACATAGGATGTATAAGGGTAGGATGTTTTTTCTTTATTGGTGAGAGGAAAGTGGCGAGCTCAGGTAAGGGTGAGAGAGGGTGTACGTCAGGACTGAGGATTTAAGATGAAGTGAGGACAGGAGGAGAATTTGTGGACCTCAAGGTTTTATTAATTCCTTCAATGTAGTTAGTTCTGCTACCAGACGGTTTTATCCATTTTAGAAAACACCCTTTGTAGAGAATAAGGAAATGGAAGCTATTTCTAATCCCCCTAGTTAGAAAAGTCGATCCTAGGATCAATAAGGCAACAAGAATAAAATAAGAAACTACGTCATCAGATTGAAGGGATTAAGATAAATAAAGGTGAGAGGAGATGCAGGAGAGGGACGGTGGTGTGCCGTTGATAGAGGGGGGGGGAGGTTACTGATTACTGACAAAGGCGTTCTTCAGCTGTAATCAGCTAACACATGATCCAGCCCCAACTAACAGATACATACTTCGTCCTGTATAGAGGTAAGAGTAGGTTAAGAGAAGCTTTGGGATGAAAGAGTAGTAAGAAAAAGTCAAGTTGAAAAATGTTAACCCTTATAAGAGAGGCCACTCCTGAGCTGAATAAAAATTCCATGGAAGTAGCAAAAATATATACAGTAAAGATTATATATATGCAATCTAGGGTGGAGAGGAGGATGAGGCTTCTCACATTCCATGCAGAGTTAACAAAATGAAATCCTGCACTATATTTTCTCCAATTTGGCCTCAGCTTTCTTCCATCTTCACTGCTGACTTGTAGCAAAAGATAAACTCTAGAATATGATGTTCGTCACGAAATTTTATGGAAAGGATGTAGGACCTTACCATTATTTTCAGCTACTGAGCTACGTGAAAAGCTGCAGGAGGAGGACAATCTGGGCCAAGCTAAGATGAAAAGAGTATAGCTGCGACTGAAAACTGATCACCAATTTGTTTGCTAGTCAAAGTTCTGGCTCCTGAGGTGTAGGGATGCGAGTATGAGGGAAGAGTGTTGTGAGGGTCGGCCATTTTGTGGAGGTGGCGGGTCACGACATGGCGACCACAGTGCCACACGGAGGCGGCCTTGGCACTCACTGTGGCACCCACACACCTTAACCTTTAGAGAAGGGGACTTCATTTCTTAGCATAACAAAATCATATGGCTATAGTAAAAATACATCAACTAAAATTTTTCACGTCTTGAAAGGGCTACTAACCATAACTTTTACTAACATTCATATATATCAAAATATGCTGGTAGTTTATATGGGAAAAAAAAAGTGTTCTTCTTATCCTGCTAACTTGAAATGTTACATTTGTCCCATTTTTAGCAGGCATACAAACTAATAAACAAAGTTATCTTGTGACAATGTGGTATTTCCCCAATGAATTACAGGATTTGACTCTAAATCAGTACGACTAGCATAGACCTGCTAACTTGCTGATTATAAAAAAGAAAAATATTCGCAAATTTAGAGCTTCTTCATTGCACTCTGTATAGTCTTTTAGGTCTGCCATTTCCTTCAGGCTGCAAAAGGATGTATATTCTTACTTAATCCAAATTTTTATGAACATAATTTTGTCTCATATACATAGATCTTGGCACCTCTTTGCTGTTTACTTGTTGTGAAGACTCTAGAAGTCATCTGATTGCTAGTTACTTTTTAATGTCTCCATAGAACAAGGATGCATGACATGTAGGCCAGCTTATCACCAAAGAAGCTGGCAATTTGTAAGACTCTAATTTTTTCCAGCTCTAAGGTGTTGGGAAGCCTGGCAAGAAGATGCAGAATTTTGACCCCAGATGAATGGTGCGGCAGGGTGGAGGTGAGGCAGGATGGAGGTAAGGCATGGTGAGCAGTATGGAAATGAGGCAGGACTGAAGAGAGGTAAGGTTAGCAGGCTGGAGGTGAGGCAGGGTTGGCAGGCTGGAGGTGAGGCAGGGTTGGCAGGCTGGAGGTGAGGCAGGATGAGGGGAGGCAGGGTTAGCAGGATTGAGGTGAGGCAGGGTTAGCGGGATGGAGGTGAGGCAGGGTTAGCAGGATTGAGGTGAGGCAGGGTTAGCAGGACTGAGGTGAAGCAGAGTGGGCAGGATGGAGGTGAGGTAGAATGGATGTGAAGCAGGGTTGGGAGGATGGGGGATAGGAACGTTGGAAGTGAGACAGGATGGAGGTGAGACAGGATGGGTAGGATAGGACTAAAATCTAGAGTTGAGGGAGGTTGTATATAGGTTATGATGGTGTGGCAGGATGTATGTGAGAAGATATTAAAGTTAAATGAGATATAAGTGAGGCCGAACAGAAGGACTGGTGTGAGGAAGGGTGGAGCGAAGCAGAGAAATGTGAAGCTGGATGATGGTGGGTACTGTGAATATGAGGTGAAGTTGAGAATATGTTAGAAAAGATGAGAGTGAAGTAAACTGGAAGGCTTGATGTGAGACAGGATGGAGCGAGGGAGCAAGGAAGGAAAGAGGTAAGGGATGATGCAAATGAATAGACTGTTAAAAAAAGGGAGGTGAACCGGAGGGATGATGAGAAAGGAACGAAATGAGACATGCTGGAGATGAATAAAAGGAACTCCAGGAAAAGTGATGATTAAGATATAAGGCAGGATGAGGGTAAACTTAGGAGACTACATTTATACAAAACTAATGATGAGATTAGGATGAATATGTGGCAAACACCAGGTGCTAACATGACTACCAACTTTGCCTTAATGTTGCTCAAGTTATATCAGCAGATCTTCACAAAATGATTTGAATACTCTTCTCATATACCAAGCTACAACAACGGTCAGCCTGTTCATGCTTAGGGTGTTGGGTTAGTGCATTCCATTTTAATTTTTATATAGATCTAGCCGCGATATAATTACTAAGTATCTTGTCTAGTGGAGTGCTTCAACCCAGTAATTGCAAGGAGCTTCTGTTAATAAGATCGCCTGCCGGTAGCAACAATAAAACAGGACGAAAAAAGGCGTTATCGTATACACTTAGTAAAATATATAGCTGTGGATGTATATACAGGTGCAGTGGAAGGAATGCGTGTACCACCGTGAGTGCCATGGTCTCCTCTGTGTGGCACTGCATGTGGCCGCCATGTCGTGACCCGTCACTTCCACAAGATGGCCGACCCTCACACACTCACCATCCCCACATCCCCACACACAAGGAGTCACTTGCAGACAAAACAGGATCATGATATCCTCAGAAATCATCATCTTCATCACCATCATCATCATCATCATCATCATCATCATCATCATCATCATCATTATCATCATCATACGAGCTTCTCTAGGTATTACAGGAGGTAAGTAGGATCTAGAAGGCAGAAAGCACACTCGAATTCTACCATTTTGCCATGCACAACATTTAAAGTAAAAGGTCTGTTAACATTCAGAAAAAAAATAAATAAATGGCAGTTATTCATTAGAGCATAATATCAATCCGTCTGACTCATCTTTGCTTCACATTTATTGTAACTGCCTCACCTCTGCCTGAGCTAACTTGTACCTCGTTTCTTCACCTTTGCCTCACTTCCATCAAACTCACCCTTCATCTCTATTCACCATCTGTGCTTCACTGCCATCTGACCTCGTCTTGACTTCATTTCGCCAGTTTTGTCTCAGTGCACCACGACATCGTCTTTATCTTACCTTTACTTCACATTCACCTCACATCACCTGTACTTCACTTCATCACCCCTGCTTCCCTGGCCTTATCTTCACGTCACTTCACAACCAACTTTTGCTTCCATCCGACTCTGTTTAGCTGTTTCGTCACTAAATTCCTCACCTGCACTGTTTATTAAACACTTCTTAACCAGGAAATCTTTTACATTTCAATCCGTCAATTGCATACGATTTTATTAGCTAGGGAGAGGTTTCTGTCAAAAAGCAGGTTAGAAATACTATCGATTAATACTTTTAATATTAAAACCTCTAAAATATATTCTAGCTTTATCCAGCTTCTCTACAACGTAGGAGAAACCTCTGATTGTGTGGGAGACAGACACAATCTCCGTTATTCTCCTCAGACACGGTATTGGATGTCCTTCCTATTATATTATTCTTACAGCTAGACGATTTCCTCAAGACAGAAGAGACGTATGACAGTGAAGGAGATAAGTCTGGAAAACGTTCAAACTGTTACTTAACTTGCTCTTACTTTCCATTCTGTCTAACTTTTAAGTTATTTTTCTTTCATCTTTCCTAACACCTAGACCTGGCTTATCACACCTATGCCTTGCCAGATTTCTACCCTGTCACACCTGTACCCTGCCTTACCTCCAGCTCACCTAACCTCCATCGTGCTATAGCTCACCTGTCTCTCCCATACCCTGCTTATTCCCCTTACCTTACCACCCCCACACCCTGCCTCAATTCCACCCTGCCATTACGTCTAGCATGCCGCTCGACATCCTGCCTATACCCTCCACCTTAGAACACCTATACCCTGCCTAACCTTCACCCTACCAAACTCACACCTTTGCCTCACTCTCAACCTACCACACCATCCAACTACATCCAAACCCTGCCTCACTCACACTCAATCAAACCCATACCCCGCCACGTTCATACCCTGTTTCATGACTACCCTATCACATCCATACCCTACCACACCCATAACCTGCAAAATTTTCGCCCTACCATACCCATAATCTGCAAAATATTCGCCCTACCACACCCATAACCTGCAAAATTTTCGCCTACCACATCCATAACCTGCAAAATTTTCGCCTACCACATCCATAACCTGCAAAATTTTCGCCTACCACATCCATAACCTGCAAAATTTTCGCCTACCACATCCATAACCTGCAAAATTTTCGCCGCCCTACCACACCTATAATCTGCAAAATTCTCGCCCTACCACACCTATAATCTGCAAAATTCTCGCCCTACCACACCTATAGCCTACAAATTTTTCGCCCTACCACATCCATACCTTACCACACCACCTCTGTACCACACCACACTGCTGCAGCCATGCCTCACCTTCACCTTTCCTCACCGACACCCCGTCACGCCTTGATCCTATTACATGTATACCTTACCACACCACCCTACCATACCCATACCCGACCACACCTCCTTTCTGTCTCACCTCCACCCTGCCACATTTCTTCCATAATACGCCCATACCCTACCACACCCATACTCTATAGTACCCATACCCCACCACTCCCATATCCTACCACACCCATACCCTATGGTAACCATACCCCACTACCACACCCATACCTTATAGTACCCGTACCCCACCACACCCATATCCTACCACACCCATACCATACCACATCCATACCCTACCACACCCATACTCTACCACACACATACTCTACCACAACCATACCCTACCACACCCATATCCTAGCGCACCTCCACCGTACCACATCCCCACCCTAACACGCTAATACTCTACCCTACCTCCACCCAAACACACCCATACTCAACCACACCCACAGTCTACCGAATTCATACCCTACCAATCCCATGCCCTCCCACACCCATACCACACCAAACCTCCACCCCACCACACCTCCACCCTACCACACCCATGCCCAACCATACCAATGTTCTACCATATCTCCACTACACATCTATAACTGTTTACTCCCGTCGCATCAATATCCTTCCTAACGTCTGTGCGTCGTCGTCAAATCCAGCAACATCCCCACATTATCCTCTTTAGTTCAGTGATGTATTTTATTTTATTCATGTTACCGTCAGACAGACATTTTTTATTTCTCGACTTAGATTACGTGTTCTTGTGCCGAAATAAATTTACTGTTGACGTGTAGAAGAAATAAGTATAATGATATGAGTTTTGGGCTGAACACAGAAATTTTGCCGGACTGGATTGTGTAGATTAATATACAGTGCTTGCAGATAAGGTTGAAAGACAATTTTAGGCAAACAAACGAGTGAATTTATGAACAACAAAAGAGTAAATGGTATAACTATGATAGCAGATGTGTGGGTACAGATAGTGCCAGGGCCGCCTCCTTGTGGCACTGTGGCCGTCGTGTCATGACCCGCAACCTTCACAAGATAGCCGACCCTCACATACACTCTTCCCTCATATCTGCACCGTCACATCTCAGGAGTCACATGGACGCTGAGTAGGCTTATAGGGAATCGTCACAGTAAAGTCAGAAGTGAACTTATTCTGATGCAAATTGTCTCATTGTGTAGATCAGGGTAAGTGTTGGAAGAAGAACGCTCCTTTTCTTTGGGCTGCATAATGGGCATTCCGTTTTTCAGTGCCAGATATAATACACAGTAAATGACAGTAGGAAACGGAATACCTAGAACGCGGTTTTATGAAGAGTGATGTTCTTCCAAAAATTATTTCTCGGCTTAACAGTTTCGGACAATTTGCATTAAACAATAATAGCAGATTCCCAGCTGAGTGAGGCGATGCCCACCACAAATTTTTAGACGAAAACGTATACGAGTACCACTAATGAATATAGTAAATAGTTCCCGAACCGTGATTAGTCAGGATACTTGAAGAGAAGTTCGAACTTTTGGACAGTCAGATTCTTACTTATGTTACGTCAGTTTAGTCATCAGGAGACACATCAGGGTGCATTAGCATAAGTCACGGAATACCCAGCTTTCATCACTTTCTTTACGTCCTTCATTCCACAGTAGGCTGGTCCTTTCACCCCATCCTTTCTAACTTGCTCCCTACATCATCGGCATGCACCTCACCATATACCTCTGTCCTGCTGTATTTTCGTGTGACTCACCTCCGTTCACCCTACCCAACCATATCCTCCTCACATTGAACTTCTTTCTTATGCCATGATTAGTTTCTCGTGACCTTTTCCATTTCAGTTTATCTATGCATACCGTACATTACTATTAGCTTTTACGTTACTTAAGCTGTTTTGTTTGTATCAAGAAGACATAAATATCAGCGAACACTAAAGTCCCGTCCAGACGATCGAGCAATGCCCGCGGGCACAAGCGAGCAGTTTGCCTGTTGACGGGCTCACCGCTTGTGCCCGCGGGCAAATGCGTAAATTGCCCGTGGCAATTTACACATTTGCCCGCGGGCACAAGCGGTGAGCCCGTCAACAGGCAAACTGCTCGCTTGTGCCCGCGGGCATTGCTCGATCGTCTGGACGGGCCTTAAGGTGAGAGATGCAAAATAAGACGCCAGTGAAGAAGAGCTACAAAGCATCTCAAATCAATGAGAACACAGTCTCACCAATATCTTTTCTCACTTTTACACCTTGCCTGAACTCCATCCAGCCTAAAATTCCTTCCCATCTTCTCCTGCCTGATATTCGTTTATCAGCCTCGGGCATGCTTAGTCCAAATTCTCACTCTCATCATCTTTTTCACTTTCATCTAATATTCTCTCCATCCTCTTCAACTTCTTATGTCTCACTTCCACTGTACTTATATGTCTCACTTCACCCTGAATTTCTTCCATTCTGTTTTATCTCAGTTATATTTCGTCACCAATTTACTTTTCCATCACTCCGTCTATTCTCGACCCTGCCTACCTCACCTCCATCATGCCTCACCTCCATCCAGTGTCATAAACTCTGTCTTATTCCCACCTTTCCCTGTCTCCATTCTGCCCTACTTCTACCTGCCCTACTTCTACCCTGTCCTATCTCTACTCCGCTATACAACATGCCTTTCTTCCACCCTGTCTCATCTCCACCTCACCTCACTTCCAGCCATCTTCACGTCTCTCTTGATTTAATTTCCACTCAACTTACTGTCAGTTTTACTCTGCCTATCTTCCATTCTGTTTCATACCACCGTATGTTTCGTCACTATACTTCCATCCCTTCACAGTTTCGCACTTTCACCTCAACTCACCAGTCTGAGTAAAAGCATCCCTGCCTTATTTTCCCGAATGCAGCCTCGTATTATCCTGTTAACCATCACTGTCATCATACTCCAAAAATGAAATTATATCAATAGTTCAGGTAACTTTACACAGCTTTGTGTATTTCAGCCATGGGAGTGAAAATGATCCTGCACCATCTTGACCTTTATTTCTGCTAAATTTCCAGTAATATTATTCTAGATAAGTTCACCTTGTTAAATAAAAAATATCTGCAGTATCTAGAGAGAAGGAGGAGCACATACATCTGAAATGAACTGGGGATTTGTATGGTACATGAATCTGTTTAAGTATGGAAGCATACTAAACTGCAGTCAATCAACAAAATGTACAGTATATAAAGGGAAAAAGCTGGAAGGAGGTTAGATGTAGAAGTCCCGAGAAATATAATGCCTAAGTTTCTTAGGAGTAGCTGAGAACCAACGAATTGGGTCTTTTCAGATAATGCTACCTGTAAGTTAATTAAACGTCGTGGCAAGATGGCAGCCAATGTTGAGAAAGAGGACTGATCAGTTCACTTAATTTTTTTAAAACAAAATAAGCTGAGCTAAACTTGAATATAACAAGAGAAAACAATTACTTCATCATCGTTCCGAAGACAGATTCCCGTGTTAAATGTAGGATGATATAAGCTCCAGTTTTGTGATGGTGATTATATTTTTACCGGTAAGTGGACTCTGGCTGTTGTTGCAAGAGTTCTGCTAGCGTGTGTGAGCACCACAGTGAGTGCCAGAGATGCATCCGTGTGGCACTGTGGCCGCCATGTCATGACGCGCTACCTCCACAAGATGGCCGACCCTCACATACTCCTCTCTCATATCCGCATCAAGATACCTCAAGAATTAAGTATGAGGTTGTCATTGTTAATCAGAGCATCCCTAAAACACCCCAGAGAAGAACGGGTATTGTCATTGTCTTTCTCATTTATAGTCTGACATTATTTTCCTTGGCCACTGGTTTGATTTCTCACCAACTTTCCTCACCACCATCTCATCACCTTCTGTCCCACATCTTTTCACCTACATCTCCATCTTTGCATCACATCCTCCTTACATCATCGTTGTTTTGCTGTATTTTTCCTACTCCTCCGTGCCTTGCCATTCTTCCCTGTCTCCATCCTACTTCACTTACAACCTGTCTCCACCCTGCTTCGCTACCCTGCCTCTCCATTTTTTCACACCTCCATCCTGCCTTACTTACACCCTGCCAACCTTTGCTATACTTTAACCCTGCCTCACCGTCCTGCCTCACCATCCTGCTTCACCTCCATCTTGCCTTTCCTCCACCCTGCCAGTCTTGCGGTACCTTATTCCTGCCTTATCAGCCTGCCTCACTGCCCTGCCTCACTTCCATCCTACCCCACCACCGTACCTCTATTCTGCCTCACCATCCTGCCTCCTTCTTACCTCACCATCCTCCATCACCACCCAGCATCACCATTCTGCTTTCCATCCTGCCAGTCTTTGCATCACAACCTCTCAGTATCAGCGCATATCAACTGAGTATGTGACATCCTTCCTATACGACTGAGAGAGAGAGACAAATAGAGATAGAGAGACGGAGGCAAGGAAGAGACAGTATCGAGACCAGTAATTGATGACTCCCTTGAGGATGACAGAATCTCTCTAAAGTTTACCAGTTTTGCCAATAACGTCAATGATAACTGTCCGTCTTGTGAGTTTGGCCTTAAATTATGCCATGTGAGAGATGAAAGGAATGCTAATGAAAAGTGGTATGGGTATATTGGTGAAGTTACTAGTGGGAGAAAGATATTTATAGCAGAGAATATCATCATCATCATCATCATCATCATCATCATCATCGTGTGAGAGATTAAAGGAATACTGATAAAAGTAGTATGATTACAGTATAGCTGCAGTATGATTTTAGAGTGAGATCTTGATATTAGTGAATATCATCTTCATTTTATTCATCTTATTAGTATTATTTATGATCTCTCCCTACGACAGTGAGGTGGATGGAAATCAGAAACAATATGAGAAAATAAGAATATAGAAACTACATCTTCCAAGCCTTCCAGGTTACCGACTTCAGCCCCTTTACTATGTGAGGCCTTTCAAATCTGACCATGTAGGATAAAATACAAGGGATGTCACGTTACTGAAGGGATTAATGGAAGGTACAGTATGTCTGACCCATTCACTGTGTTAATTCCCCCGTTTAGGCTGGATAAAATTGTCCAAAGGCAGGAAGAAAACACTGAAACAGGTTAATGGAGGTTCTTTAACCTTTCGCTGCTAATGGTCGAGCTTTAATAACATTAAAAAATGTCTGGGGTACCAAGAAAATATAATAATGACGTCATTTTACTGAATTAGTTACATGGCAGGTGTGGGTATATGAGTAGGTGTGGATGAAAATAAAAGTAGCTGTGGGCACCGGTTTATCTGGATGTGAACCCGGTGGACTGCAGGTTGAAGTTGCCCTTCTGGAGGCCACAATTCTCCTTTCGGTGATCAGGGACAGAGTTGAGGGAAGCTTATGTAACCAGGCAGTGGAACTATCCGATCATATCCGTGCCACCACGTGAAAGCGTGCCTCTCCAGAAATGCAGGCATAGTAAAAAAAAAAAAATATGTCACAGTAAGTGCCAGGGTCGTTTCCATGTGGCACTGTGGCGGCCATGTCGTGACCGGCCATCTCCACAAGATGGCCGACCCTCACACACTACTCCCTCATAGTGCTTCTAGGTTTCTACTTCCCTGTCTGTAAATCAGTTCTCTCGTACCCTCACCTAAATCCTATCCATTCCCCACTTATCTTCATTTCTACCTTCCTCCACCTCCTGTTTCAGTCTCATGGTCTCTCATCCCAGTCTGCATCAGTGTCAACTATATATTTTATCTTCAGTCCGTCATATTTTCACTTTCTTTCACCTTTCTCCTGAGGTTCAGTTTCCATTTCACTTTCCTATGTTTCAGTTGTGCTTCGCTTTAGTAATTTCATCTCACTGCTGCCTTACGCTTTCCTTACCAGTCTTCCATACTCCCTCATTTTCACTTTGCTTCATATAAACTGTGCTTCATGTTTGTCATACTTAATCTTCCATATTTTCACCTCCTAATCTCCCTCCTTGGTGCTGCCTTATACCTACTACCTCACCTCTATCCTTGGTCGGTTACTTTTTTTCCATTTCAGTCTGCATCACGTCTATCTTGTTAAGCTTCACTTGCCTACCCTCCTTTACCTCAGCCCTGTTTCACCTCCACTTTTTCTCACCTCCACTTAAACACATCCTCATTTTGCCTCACCTCCAGCCTGCCTCACATCCACCGTTGTCTATCTTCCACTCTGCCATACATTTTCCCACCTAACTTACACCCAGCCTCACTCGCACCCTACCTCACATCCATCCTGCCTCAACTCCACCCTGCTTCACCCGTACCCTGTCTCATCTCCACCCTGCCATACCTCTACCCTGTCACAACTCCACCCTGCTCCACACTCACTTCACATTTTAGTACTGCAAACCTCCCCTCCACCAACCTGAATGTTCTTTATCTTTTCTCCGCATCACTTCCACCTTCTTTCGCTCGATTTTAGACTATCCTACTCTCTGCTTCACTCCCACGTTGTTTTGTACTCAATTTTACCTTTTTGCACCATCCTTCTCTTGCACCCTATGGTATCATCCTCCCCTTTTCACTATCTACTCTCAGCACCCTTCGGCACCATCATACCCCTTGCGTCATCCCACCTCTACCTCCACCATCCCTTTGTTCCTTTGGCATTATCATCCTTTTTGGAACCACCATCCACTTATTAAGCCACATTCTACACTCCTTTCCTTTTTTTTTTTCTTTTAACGTTTCTGTCTTTGTATCCTCCATACTTTCCTCTTTATCATCCATCTGGACTTTCCATCGCTTTACACTTTCCATACTGTTACACAATCCATCCCTTTGTGCCTTCCATTCTTTTTACCTTCCATCCCTCTACAATCTCTATCATTTTGTTCCTTCCATTCTTAAACACCTTCCGTCATTTTGTTCCTTCCATCCTTTTGTTCATCGCATCATTCAACACCTTTCATTCTTTTGTTCATTCAGTCCTATCACACCCTCCATCTTTTGAACCTTCCATCCTTTCGCGACCTCTGTCCTTTGAACCTTCCATCCTTTCACAAATTCTATCCTGCAAACCTTCCATCCTTAAACACCCTCTATCCTTTGACCTTTCCATCCTTTTTGCTCTGTCCACTATGCAGGTAGTGGACATAGTTTGGATTTTAATCTAGAACCAGCAGAGGGCCACACACCTCTCGGGAGATAAATTCTTAAATTCTTCAGCTCGAGGACGTCTTTTTTCGCTATATTCTTGCTAACACTGGACGACTTTTAGACGCTTTAGGGGAGACCTCTTGTAGTGGAGGGCATAATGAAGACTATGAAAACCCTCTAGTTCGAAATACATCTCCGAAGCTGAATAAAACCGTCTGAAGATGGCAAGAGTATGATACAAAATGCGTCCTCGTAGCGAAGTGGTTCAAGATGGAGGGGGCATGGCTAGAACCGACATACCTACTCGAATAACTTTCTTATATATATTCTAGTATCTACTTTTTCATTTACATTTATCGTGGCTTCGAAATAAAAATCAAAATAAAATAAAAATGCATAAAAAAGTTAGAAGCGAGCAGTGAGGTAGAATGTTGTGGAGGAGAGAGAGCCACGGTATTGATTTAGCAGGCATGGAAGTTGTGTGGGCGCAGGTGTAGGTGTGGGTGTGGGTGTTGGGATGTGGAAGTGTAGGTCTGAGCATCTGTGGGTATAGTTGTCTATAGGTAGGTATAGTTGGGCACAAGAGTTTGTACGTCAGATTTGTTATAGTGTTGTGGTTAAGGATGTTGGTAAAGGAGTTCGTAGACGTGTAAGTCGGTGGGTAAGAGTGTGTGTGTGTGTGTGTGTATAGCTGTATGGGAAGGTGTAGGTGTTGGCTGACGAATACGTGGCATAGGAGTTAATATGGCTGATTTGTTATGGGGTTGATGGCAATACTATGTGACTGTAGGTTTGTGTAGATGCACGTGTGTGTTGATATGTGTAGAGGTGTAGACGAAAGTGTAGGTACATGTGGATGAGTATGGGGCGTATCAGTATAAAATATGGAAGAATATTTATAGGACTGAGTAAACTGGTGTGTAAGTATAGGTGTGCATGTGCGCAGGTGTGGATATTTGTACAAGTGTGCGATGGTTTGTATGTAGCTTATAGAGGGAGGTGTGGGTATACCTTGGTGAGTTAGGGCACAGGGGTACATATGAGTGGTGTCAAGGTATCGATGGGTTTAATAAAGGTTATGGGTACAGGTAATCTGATTGTCATACGAGTATGTGTAAGTGTAGGTGTGCATGCAGGTGTGTGGGTGCCAGTCAGTGCCAGGGTCGCCCCCGAGTGGCACAGTGGCAGCCATCTCGCAGCCGGTCACTTCCACAAGATGGCCGACCCTCACTACTCCTGGTGCATTACATGCAAGGTGAAGCTTGTACGGTTATATACAGTATATATATATATATATATATATATATATATATATATATATATATATATACCATACATAAAGCATGTGTGTGATGCAAGGGTCGTCTTCATGTGGCACTGCAGTCGCCATGTTGTGACCTGCCACCTCCACAAGATGTCCGTCCTACTTCCCCCCCCCCCATACACACATCCCCTTTCTTTCTCCATAATCCCATCATACTATTTACATCAAGCCCTTAACAACACGAGGCCTCCCGTAGATTAAATATAATTGTTTGATTGTAGAAAGAAAGATACTGTCCATCTGTAGCAATACTATCCACGCACCTCAAAAGGTTTGTTGAGTTCAGGATACACTTTTCCAATAGGAGGTGTTAGATAAAACCTTCACTAACTCCTCCTCAGTTTGGAGACTAACCTGAGCTGAGTAAAATCGTCAGGCAGCTGCAGAAATAGAACTTTAAAAAGGTGTCATCGTATGGCAGGGATACACTTCAGCACAATGTCGCCTATTATATTTTGTTCTGGCTATATCCTGACGATTTAATGAGTTCAGCCCAATGATATATTATTATCTGAACCAAGTACCACCAGACAATTTTATTCAACTTAAGGATGACCTCTAGCTGTGAAGGGGTTAGTAAAGGCTATGTCTAACCCCTCCAGCCGGAAAAAGTCCCTCCTAAGCTGAATAAAATTGCCTAGGATAACAAAAGTTACTAATAAAATCATGAGAGTGAATGAGACAATTTTGTTCAGGATGGTGATCTCTGAAGGGATGAAGAACAACATCCATCAGTAACACTACCGTAGATGATTGCTGTTCTGTTTTATTCATGTTCTCATCAGATAATAATATTAACAAATTCAGCACAAAAACGCCCTTGTCATTTGTTCTTGCTAACGTCAGGTTATTTTACTGAACTTGAGACGTCCCCTCGTAGAAGAAAGGTAAAATGAGAGTATATTTAAGCATTCCAGATCGGAAACTCGCTTCTTAGCCGAATAAACTTGCTTGGAGACAACAAGAATAGAATAAATATATGAAAACGGCATGTAGTAACACGGACCGACTGTGTAAGAATATCTCCTGTTGAAAGGGTTAATGTGTCTCAGATTTTGTGCTTTCCTCTCTCTAGCTCTCTATTATTAAGCTGCTAAAATTCCTAGCATATGAGGAAACATGAACTCAGGTGAAGTACTAAGTCTTTTGGATGCGAAATAAGATTAGAACCTATATATTTTGGGTATCGTCAGACGACTTTATGCATTATAGAGAAATTCACAATGCAAAATGGATTAAGAATTACCTCGAATAACATTTTGACCAAAAACAGAGATCCATATTTTAAATTCCAACTAACATCGGATGCTTTCTTTTCATCTTATGAAAACCCGCTGAGGCCAAATGGTTGAAAACAATAGGCTATATTTTCTTAACCCTGGAACACTAACCCCTGATGCGACTTACACCAACACTAACGTGGGGTTGACTGAACCCCATTTTCGAACAATGAAAAAAAAAAAGTCAAAATTAGAATTTATTCAATTCCTTGGCATACATAGAAAATATGGCCTTTGTACTTCAGTCTGAGTGAAAAACCAGTGACTTGAAAGTGAATCTTAACACTAAAGTGGATAACTAGAAAAAAAAGTGTAAAAATACTAAGATTAACTAATGACCAATGCTATATGGAGATGACTGCAGCTGCTGGCTTTGCTATAAGCACACAAACACTCTGGTAGTGGGAGCCTCTGCTAACATACCCACAGCCTTGGGGCAGCACTAGGAAGTGTGTGGGAGAGGCACGACTTTTTTTTTTTTTTTTGTCAAAGAACGTCTAGTGTGCAATGGATTTTTTAAAACCTATAATTACCCCTGTAAATGAACAACAACAACTTATTATTGATCACCAAGGTTATAGCCATTGATTACAAAAGAATTCTTATGGATTATTATATTATTTTCTTTGAAAAACGAAAAACCTTCTATATGCACAATGAAGACTATAATCTTATGTTACACCATATATCCTGTACTTGAACTAATAAGTACAAGTGTTCATAGGAGTGTACAGTGTATGTACTGGTGTACAGATGTACTAATCTCAAAATAATTATATTCCTGTCAATTATTTCCCCCCAAAAACTAACACCTACAGTATAAACACTGACGTGGGGTTGAGCCAACCCCACGCATACTTTTCAGCACACAAAATACAAGTGAGCTGCACCACACTACCTCCTTTCAAGAGCGGTTGTAGTGGCATGAAGGTACTGGGAGACCCAGCGCCCTGGGCCCCTTATCTCCCCATGATCGCATTATCACCTCCTGGGGGGGGGGTCACCTCAACCCCACGAAAGCGTTCTAGGGTACATCACCGTACATAACAGTGCTTAGGCTACATTATTATATTTTTCACGGTTGTTTTCCATCTACATTATCCATAGTACGAATATGAAGCACTGAGCACCAAGTTAATTTTAGTACTCGATCCTATACGTGCTTCTACACCTCGGACACGAGTTTGATTTTATGCATCATATTGTACATATACTTAATATATCACAAACGGCTCTAACACTATATTATAATCCTACTTATGGATAACTTTGTGAGATTCCAATGATTGTAATCGATTGAGGATCAAATTTAGGTAATCTTAGCATTTCATAAATACAATTGGTCAGCTCTGGAACATTTTTTTAATTTTTTTCTCTGCAAAAGAACTTCACTCTTTCAAGAACAGTGTGTCCTGACATTTCATAAGGCGTGGGTTTTTAATGTAGCTCATAATTGTGTATCGAGGCCCAATTATGTCTACTTTATAACTCTACTAAGATTTTATTTGTCACTTTTGCCAGTTCCTTTACGTAAACTGTTCTTTTCCCCGTTACACCTAATTTTATCTACTCCATTATTATTTTTGTCTGGATCTAAGCTTCTGGACTGAGATTTATAAACTTACGATCAGTTCCTTGTCGTTACTGACATTTCGTTTTTGCAGGAAGAAGAAACATGGGGATGTTTTGCACTCTTCTTTCATTGTGAAAATAACCTTACTTACGAGAAGCAAGAAGATCATAAGTCTCTGAATTCGGGTTATGATCCGTAAAATAAAATGGGAAGGACAGGCTGAATTTAGGACTTTCTTTGATTAATATGGAAAGTTTATTAGACATAATGTTTTTTCTGATTATGAAAAAGTAAAACTTCCGTTTCGTATTTACTTCTTGACCGATGTATTTATCAGGAATTAATACAGTATTTTCAATGAAAGCATACCATCAACACATAGTAGCACTATATCTCATATTTTTACTAGGAGGGAGTGGAGAAAACTTATCAGCATAGCCGATTTTCCTATAACCATCGGAAAAATAATTATGAAAGTTCGATTCTCCACTGACCCTCTAAACAGAAGGACGCTTTCCAACACTAAATAAAACCATCATGCATTAGCCATATTACATCAAAAAATATTTCCTCGAGCTGAGGGAATTGATATACTATCTAGCAGCGCTTGTGTCAAACAGAAAGTGTTATTAAAAATCCTTTTCGAGCGAAGACAATTTTCCAAAGATGAAGAAACTCTCATGGTGTTAGACAGAATATAACAGTACAGACGCCATTGGCCTGAAGGCTTCAAAGAATGCAAAATGTTATTGGTGAAATGTATACTCAGTGGCACTGCAGTAGTTGTTAAGTGTTGCTGTGGACTAAGAAAAAAGCGGTCACCTATGCCACATGTATTATAAATCTAGGGTATTGTTTTGCTCTCTGATGGGCAACACCTAAATAATTCCTCTAGGTAGAGTAATGGCGTGTGAGGTCGACTCTACCAGACTCCACTAGAGTTCGATTTGCCGGTGAGTAAAGGTGGACATGATGTAAGAGCTTATAGATTTGATTAGGTAATGGGACGAGGGACAGAACTGGATGACGCGGGATGCGGCCATTTTGTGACGGCAGCGGCACTCATCTACAGTGCCATACCGCCGCCGCTCCCACCCTGGCACCCCACACCTGCATCTGGCTACCCGCACCTGCACCATGACACCCCACACCTGCACCCTGACTCCCTACACCTGCACTATGGTACCAGACGCCTACACCCACATCATCACCTACACCTGCACTCTGGCACCCCACACCTGCACCTGGTACCTCACACCTGAACCCTGGTACTCCATACCTGAACCTTGGTATCCCACACCTGAACACTGGTACCCCATTCCTGAACCCTGGGACCCCACTCCTGAACTCTGGTACCCCATACCTGAACCTTGCTACCCCACACCTGAACTCTGGTACCCCACTCATGAACCCTGGTACCCTACTCGTGAACCCTGGTACCCCACACCTGAACCTTGGTACCCCACTCCTGAACCCCGGTACCTCACACCTGAACCCTGGTACTCCACATCTGAACCCTGGTACCCCACACCTAAACCCTGGTACCCCACACCTAAACCCACATCAGCACTGTCACCTGCATCCTGACACCCCACACTAGCACACTGGCACCCCACACCTGCACCCTGGTTCCCCAAACCTGCGCCCAGGCACTCCACATCTACACCGTAATACCCCACACCAGCACTCTGGTTCCCCCGACCTGTATCCTGGCACTTCACACCTGCACCCTGGCCTCCACACCTGCACCCTGGTTCCCTAAATCTGCACCCTGACACCGTACATTTGCATCCTGGCATCCCACACCAACACTCACATCACACCTGAACCTACACAACACCTGCTCACACTTGAACCCATAGCACATCAGAATTAACCTAACACCTGCATCAACACAACACTTGCATATTACACCTACACCCACAACACCTACGCCCACATCTACACCCACACCACAAACCTACTCCCACACCACAGCAGCTTACACACCACATCTGCACACACATCATACGTACGCACACTTGAATCCACCCCTAATCAAACCAACAGTCCACGCCTTCACCCACACCATACTTAAACCACATTTACTCCCACACCCATACCACACATCTACACCCACACCACATCTACACTCATACCACACCTACTCATACTAACACCAGCACCACATCAGCCTACACTCCACGCCTGCACCTGCACCACACTGACACATTACACCTACACATCCACACCATACACTACACTCACATTGCATCAGCATCCTCACCACACTTGGACCTCTACCTGTCCACTCTTCAAACTTCTGCGCTTATATTAGCATGAAAATAAGGCAACACACCCACATCTTCACCCAAACCAGACACGTACCAGAACACTTCTAGCCATACGTTCTACTACACAAATCCATTCATATTTATGAAATGAAACTCTCATACTCGCATAAATACAAAACACACACAAAAATAGTCTTTACCCAAACAACAACTGACACTTCTCCTATTACACCCCTATGCAGATATCTACTCACGCGGCACTCAGTAGTCCACACATTGTCTTCATAAAATTCAACAAAGTCAAATAATTACACCAGGATGCATGGCAAACTCTTGCTGTCACTTTATTTCCTTACTTCATAACTGCAAAAAACCCTAATAGATAAGCAATTGGGCAGCTTTGCCTTCCAAGGATAAATGTCGAAAAAAAAAAAAACGATGCCTTGCTCAGATTTTTGTAAATCAGTTTGTAGTTCTTAAAATTTCCTTGGTTAAGTATATACCATTCTTATTATGAGTCACGAGTATGTGACGTAGAGAAGAAATATCCATGTACTCAGTACAAGTAATGCAAGCAATATACTCGTATTACGTGTAGCAGTGTTAGTGGCCTCAGGTTGTGAAACATACACCACTGCAAGAAGACAGTGGCCCAGTAAGTGAAGGTATACCATCTCCTATTCCACTCATGCAAGCATATGTACCGTACTGGACTGTAACACTCTTGATGGTAAACTGAAAATGAGCCAAGAGAATGCTTTCTCGAGTTCTGCTTCAAACGCAGATGGAGTAAGCAATTACAGCAGAGTTAGGAATGACAAGGATGCTAAGAGAAATATTATGAATAGATAAACATTCAAACCATTATAGGAAAAAAATACAATCAAGAACATGCTTAATTTCTCATCATATTACTTTTTTTTTTTCCTTTTTTTTTTTTTCTTTTTTCAAATCAAATTTACGTTTCACTTGCTGTTAGGATTCTGCGTCTCGCATGTCACTACTTTCCTCTTCTATATTTTGTTGCACTTTTTCTTTAGATCTCTGTCAGCTTTTATCTCTGCCTTCCATTATTGCCGTCATTCTTTTCCCTCATTTGCTTCCATATCTTTTCATCCTAGAGATTCACCTCTCACGTTTTCCTCGGCTACCAGATTTTCACATTCTTCTGCCTCTATTATTTCAGTGTTCCTATATCTTCAACATTCTTTTCCCTCATTTCCGGTATCTTTGCATCTCTCACGTGCATCGTCATCCTCTTCCTCCACTCCCAGCATTCTGCTGGCTCCAGTACTTTGTTTTCTAGTGTCTCCCTTTTGTTTTTCTCTAATATTTCTACCTATGTCTACCTATTCATTTAATTTCTTATTCTTCAGGTGCCCTCATCGCTCTGCTCCTGCTTCCATCCTCCGTTAATTCCTTCCCTTTTATTCTGTCTTCCTCTGTCTCCGTCTTCCATCATCATCTACTTCTCTGTCTGCTTCCTAATTCTAACATTCTGCCTCCAGGCCTTCTCATTTCTCTACTCTTACCTCTGCCTAGGTATTTTCATTCATACCTCCCACTTCCTCTGTATTTTCACTCCAAACTCTCGCAACACTCACTTCTCCCAAATGCATCCTGGAACTGTACCTTTCTCTGTCTCAAAATCTGCATCCTGATTCCCTCACTCCATCACTTTCCCTTATTTTCCTTTAATTATACCATGGCCGACAAAGATATTGTATCGTGGCAACCATCAAACGATTTTTTTCCTTTTTCCTCCTTTTTTCTTGCTTAGGGAAACCCCAGGCAGCAAAACAGGGCAAAGAGTCCCTAGGCATTGTGCGTACTTAAGACTATATTCTGGCTGCCTCCAGACGGGTTATCCAGCAGAGGAGAACCACTGTCAGTTAAAAAGGTTGAAAAAGTGCTCCATTAATACCTTTCCAGATAAGAGACGAATTTACTATTATACTGCGGCTTCCGCCAGACGAGGCCATTTGGCAGAGGGAATATTTCTGACACGTAAGGGATTAATGACACGAACTTACAATGACCAGCTATATCAAGGAACTACAGTACGCTGGTATTTCAACAAAAAATTACTGTATATTATGCCAAGATCACGCAGACCATAGTAAAGACAAACAGGGGTCAAACTATGCCTTGTTTCACAGTATTGTGAACTGCCCAACTCTAGCTGAAACTGTTGCATCCTCATAATAAACACAGTGCCAGTATTTTTTTTTTTTAATAACAGAACGGAGGAAGGAAAAACAAATGGGAAAAAAAAAAAATCCATACACCAGATTACTGGTGTCCTCTATTCATAAAATATCTGTAACAGTTAGACTTGAACAGTTGTGGGTTGAAATTTGGAGGAAAACAACTCTGGGGAAGCGAGTTCCAGAGAGATGCAGTTCGGGGAATGAAAGAATTCTGATAGGCAGAAGTTCTGCAATATGGTTGAGCGCTACCAGATGCCCGTGTAGCATCAGGGAAGGCATAGAGAGGTGGCACCATGGATGCAACTTCGTCTGAGCATTTGCCAAAAAAATATCTGTAAAATAATGCAAGGGAGGCAACATTCCTTCTTACTTGCAGGGAAGGTAGTTTATATGTAATGGCAGGGTTATTAATGATTCTAACAGCTTTATTCTGAATTTTGTCTGGTTGTCTTAATGCAACCTCTCCACAACCATTCCACAAGGGTGAGCAATATTCAAGCTGAGAGCGCACATGACTCTTATAAATTATAGCTAACTGTTCATCAGCGAAGAAGTTACGGACTCTGTACAATAATCCAGCTGGATTGTACTTTTTTGAGTGTGTGTTCACACACTCAAAAAAGTACCGTTACGGGGAGGTCCGATGAGTTTCGTACTGAACAATCCAGCTGTCTCGGTAGGGTTGGAGGAAGGCAGTTATCAAACGTTTCATTCGTGGTGTCAGTTTGTATCGTGCTGTAGGTGTAACGATACTTTTTTTGGTGTGTGTACGTATAATTCCTCTAAGAAAATCATCTTAATATGTTTGTTTACCAGGGAAAGTTGATGGAAGAATATATCTAGCTTCAGGATGATGTCGCAAAATCAACCAAAGGATTTTTTTTTTTTTATGAGACAGTGATAGTGTATTACTTAAGTGCCTTCGTTATGCTGGACCGGCTTTTAAATGTACTGTGTTTCGCCTAAAGCAAAAAGAAACTTGGGATTTAAAAAAAGTAAACTTTACTGGTAATCACTGGTGTCTGATGAGGAAGGCCCTTAAGTGAGATACCGAGTGGGTGTAGTAAGAATGCCTGGAGTATTAAGTAATGAGAGGATATAACATAATTACGTTACCGCCAGAATACAGCATCGAAGTGCAGCATGAGTTGATAAACAGATGACCGAAATTTGCAACCTTCTGTCTTCCAGGGAGTACCAAATATGCACAGACTCATGTGGGGGTAGTCAGAATGAAATATAGTAAATGGGTGCAACATCGTTAGAAAAAAAAAAATTGGACGGCAGTTCTTATCATCTGAAAACAGAATTATTCGTATTTTGGTGCAGTTATAAAATGCTTGATTTGAATTACGAATCAGTAAAATGAAACCGTGTTTTTAGATGAATGGATCCAGTAAAGCTCGAAGAATATTAATACAGAAGAAAACTCCAAGTCTTGTCCCCATGGTAAGCAACAACTGAGTAGGAAAATGTGTAACAATGCTTACTTTAGCGAGAACAGGGAAGCTTAAATTGTCTAAATCAACAGTCTAAACCAACAGCCTACGAAAGACACGCAATCAAAGCATTGAAATACTCATCTCAAAATATCTGTTGCCATCCCTCTTTGACCTTTATGTTATGAAACTCTTGTTGGTCTTGAGTAAATAAAACTATTCATTAATTCCCATTTCTCCTCATGCAGCTACACAGCCTTTTTACTTTGCTTCATTCTGTATTGCGGGCAGTGTGCTCTTAATAATATTATCTCTTCATCCTCGCCTACCGGATTGTAATTTCCCCTACCGGTATGTGCTAAAATTATGGTTTATGAAAATATCAGAATATTGAAGTTGTTTGCGCTGAAATAATGAAATAACGAGAGATATTTGACCTCTTATCCTGAGGACCCATTTATTATTTATTTCTTGGTACTGTCAAACTTCAGCTCAAGAGATTAATTTAACTGAAGGGCTTGGATACAGATTCCATTAACCCCTTCACTACAGGAAGTCCCCCTCAGGCTGGATAAAATGCTCTGGGGGTAGCAAAATATACTACTAAAGTACGTCATGTAATTCAGGGGGCTAAATGTGATTTGCACCTGATGGTGGGAAGAAATATATAAATATGGCAGATTTTGAACAGAACATGATTAGCAAGAGTTGGCCTGCAGTCCTGACGGACCCGGGTTCAAATCCCGCTGGGGCAGGGAACAGTTTAAGGATTTGAATTTCATAAAATCAGACTTTACTGATCTACCAGAAGGCCCGCCGACATGTCGTAAAAATACCCTCGCTAATACCAATACACCAGTCTGTATGAGACAGCCCTAGCATGTATTCTATATGGACGGTGGGTATTAGCGCCGAAGTGGTGACATGTAGAGGTGTGCGGTACGTAGGAGGACTACTGGGCCTTGGAAGCAGGCTGTGAAGCCTATGCCCAGAGTCGGACACAAAAAAAAAAAAAAAAAAAAAAAAAAAAGGTCAGATGAAAAAGTTGCGAGAGACCTTTGTTATGTAGTGGACTGCCACAGGCTGATGGTGGTGGTGATGGTGAAGACGCACTTCATTACATAGTACTTTCGTTTTTGCCCATGTTTTAGAATATTAATTCCTTTAAATTCCATATGTAAATTTAACTTTTTCATCAGCAATGAAATTTTTTCCATGTTCTCGCTCCATCTCGTTTTGCATATATTGCATACAATTTTTCTTAATGAAGACATTATATTTCGACCTCATTTTCATTTAGCCTCTATTTCTATATACTTATTTATTTACTTTTTTTTTTCATATTCTCAGATACCTCAGACAACCTTCCCACAAATTTCTCTGGCGCTCTACTCCACGATCACGATTATCAAATACACTCACGATCGATTGTCTGTCGTAACTAGGATTCGTTTTTGTAGGAAGAACAATTAGATCAAAATACAGAATCTTCCCACGCCTCTTTCTGCCCGCAAAAACATTCGTACATACAAAGGGGGTTGGGCAGCTACAATCACGTTCTGTAATTCATCTCCAAATCCATCTTAAAGGTTTAATATTCGACATATCGCATTGGGCAAAAGGCTGAAACTGAGGAACATCTTACTCTATTAACTTTTCTTCAGGTCGATTACTGGGAAGAAAGGAAAAACTAAGGAACACGAGACAGAATTAGAACTGAAAGAGAGAGAGAGAGAGAGAGAGAGAGAATGAGCCACATCTAGCAATACTGTGTTTCCTTCCATTCAGCTATTGGGAAGGAAGGAATAAAGAAAGGAACATGATGAACGTCTAAATACACGTGACTAAGAGAGGAGAACGTACAAAATCTCGCTATTCTTTGATCTCGTCTAGTCAAGTGGTGGGAAGAAGAAAGGAACAAGCTGAACACGAGGAATGAAGATAGAAGATAAGAACCAAACAAAAACGGGAGAATGAGGACCATCTCGATCATCTGTCTTCTGTTCCTTTCACGTGTTAGAAAGTAAGGCTCAAACTATGGAACATGAAGAAAGATAAATTCACAGAAGAAAATGAGGAGAATGAGCAGTATCTCAGTTTCTGGTCTTCTCTTTCAAACAACAGTTAAGTGAAAAACACGAACTGAAAATATAGAGAAAGAAAAAAGTCACCCCTTCAAGACCCTGAAAAATCTAGGCATACATCACTTTACTAAATAGTTCTTCAAAATTCTCCTATTCAAGGCTGCTCCTAGAAAAGTCATTTTGTCCTATGAGCTGTCTTGTCTTGCGGGGATTAACGAAGGCGATATCTAATCCTCCGGTCCGAAAAAGGATTCCCCTATGCTGAATAAAATCACCTGAAGGTAGCAATGAAAGGAATCAGTAGGAGCTAAATACTGGTCATCATTTCTTGCATCCACATTAAGGGCTAAATAATAAAGCACCGATACGTTAAGACTCAGATCTTCCCCGTTTTTTTTATTTCACCGAGTGACTGTAGCCGTATATTGCTTTAAAAAATTACTCTTCCGAAGATGCTGGATTTTAATAAGTTTAGTTTTAATCAGATTACGGTACGTTGAGAATCTTTGAAATATTGATCTTGACGATAGATATTTCCTTCCTTAAGCTGTGGCGTGGAAAAATAATTCATATCCAAAAAATTTACACAGTGCTAGATATATTATTTTTACTTTTGGCTGGGCTATATTCTCTCCTACGGGAACTGCGCTACTTTTTACTCTGGCAATGTGTTCCGAAGAGTTTCCTGGACTGCGAAGGAAGCTTTGGTGAACAAACGCCATCTGTTGTTACTGAGTAGGCAATATTGGTAGGAGCATGGGGATATGTGTGGGAGAGATGAGGTGAGGGATGATGGGGGATAGGGAGCAGGAGTTGATGTGAGGGGACTGAAGTAAGGAGGGAGTTGAGGAAAGAGTGGAGGTAAAGAGGGAGTTGAGGAGAGAGTGGGGGTAAGGAGGATAGTTGAGGTGATAAGGGAGTTGGAGTGAAAGTAGTGCAAGACAGACGAAATTACTTGTGGATAGAAAAGTAGCTAGAAGATGTGGGGTGATTTGGATGCAGGTGTGGGCTTTGATGTGGGAGTGCTGTTGTGGGGTGCCAGGGAGCAGGTGTGGGGTGCCAGAATGTAGGTGTGGGGTGCTAGGGTGTAGGTGTGGTGTGCCTGAGAGCAGGTTTGGGGTGCTAGGATGCTGGTGTGGGGCGCCTGGGTGTAGGTGTGGGATGCCAGGGTATAGGCGTGGGGTGCCAGGGTATAGGCGTGGGGTGCCAGGGTGTAGATGTGGGGTGACAGGGTATAGGCGTGGGGTGCCAGGGTGCAGGTATGGGGTGCAAGGGTGCCAGGGTGCAGGTATGGGGTGCCAGGGTGCAGGTGTGGGGTGACAGGGTGGGATGCCAGGGTGCAGGGATGGGGTGCCAGGGTGCAGGGATGGGGTGACAAGGTGGGATACCAGGGTACAGGTGTGGGGGACAGGGTGGGGTGGTAAGGTGCAGATGTGGGGTGCCAGGGTGCAGGTGTAGGGGACAGGGTGGGGTGGTAAGGTGCAGGTGTGGGGTGCCAGGGTGCAGGTGTGGGGTGCCAGGGTGCAGGTGTGGGGTGCCAGGGTGTAGATGTGGGGTGACAGGGTGGGGTGCTAGGGTCTAGGTGTGGGGTGGCAGGGTACAGATGTGGGGTGCCATTGTGTAGGTGTGGGGTGCTAGGGTGTGGGTGTGGGGTGGCAGAGTACAGGTGTGTGGTGCCAGGGTGTAGGTGTGGGGTGCCAGGGTGTAGGTGTGGGGTGCCAGGGTGAAGGTGTGGGGTGCCAGGGTACAGGTGTGGGGTGCCAGGGTGAAGGTGTGGGGTACCATGGTGTAGGTGTGGGGTGCCAGGGTACAGGTGTGGGGTGCCAGGGTGAAGGTGTGGGGTACCATGGTGTAGGTGTGGGGTGCCAGGGTGCAGGTGTGGGGTGCCAGGGTGTAGGTGTGGGGTGACAGGGTGCGGTGCTAGGGTGTAGGTGTGGGGTGCTTGGGTATAGGTGTGGGGTGCCAGGGTGTAGGTGTGGGGTGACAGGGTGGGGTGCTAGGGTGTAGGTGTGGGGTGCTAGGGTATAGGTGTGGGGTGCCAGTGTGTTGGTGTGGGGTGCCAGGGTGTAGGTGTGGGGTGACAGGGTGGGGTGCTAGGGTGTAGGTGTGGGGTGCTAGGGTACAGGTGTGAGGTGCCACTGTGTAGGTGTGGGGTGCCAGGGTGCAAGTGTGGAGTGCCAGGGTGCATGTGTGGGGTTCCAGTGTGTAGGTGTGGGGTGCCAGGGTGAAGGTGTGGGGTGCCAGGGTGAAGGTGTGGGGTGCCAGGGTGAGGGTTTAGGGTGCCGTGGTGGGAGCATTGGCTGTATGGCACTGTGGCCGATGGTACCGCTGTCGTCACAAAATGGCCGCTCTCTCGCCTCCTCTGTAGTAGCTCCCATCACTCCATATAGCCCGTCAGTCCATATTCATATCCCTAACCTCATACCATCACCCCTATATCCACACTCACATCTCTCAGTCCATACCCACACCCATACACCTACACCCGTCACTCTAAACCCATACCCCGATACCTTCCCCTCACTCCATACCCACACCCTTATACCCTCATTCATACCCCCGCACTTCATACCCACATTTTATACCCACACCCCTCACTCCACGCCTACACCCCTCACTTGACACCCACGCTCCTCACGTCACACCCACATCCTTCACTCTACACCGGCGCCATTCACTTCATACCCACACAACCCACATCCCTCAATACATACACATACGGAATCCATATATGCATACAAGTATACTACAGCTTGGGAAAGAATTCAGGTGAAAAAAAAGGAAAACTCCACTGACCCTTTCACTATGATATTTTCAGAAGTTATTTTTGGCAGTACTGTTGTTACCTAGCGAATGTAATTAGCTGCAGCCCTGTGATAATAATTGTTTTAACCCTGGCCATTCAAGAGGTCTCATCTAAACTTCATAATATACTTTTGGTTGTGGGAAGAATTAAAAGATTGTACTGAATGGATTACTGGAGGCTGATACTAATCCCTTAACGACGAGAGGCTTTTCTATAGCCAAATATCATCGGTTGGCAGCAGCAGGAAAAAAATATAACATAAAATTATTATTATTCTATTTCCATACGCATATGCATACCTGTAATGTGAAACCCGAGTTGGCCGTAAATGTGAGTGTAAGCATGAATTTGTTATGGGCGATTGAATGTAAATTTAGGGTAAGAATGATCCAAGATGAATGTAGCCATGGATGTAACTGTGGAGTCGAGGCAAGAAGTGGTGTTGGTGTGGATGATGCTGGTGTATGTTAAGTATGTGGTGGCAGAGTGAGTGCCATGCAGGGCCACCTCCCTTTGGCACTGTGATCGCCATGTCGTGATCGCCAGCCTTACAAAATGGCCGGTTAACCCCCCCTTTTATAACATCCATACCCAGCCGACCATCAGCGTACAGCAAGTGACCAGGCCCATATCCCTAGTGACTCTCATGAACTGACCAAACCCAGCTGAGAGAGCTCAGTATTGCTTTTACATCCATTCCATCCTTCTCATCCGCCTCTCCTCCCCCTTTTAGAAAAAAAGTAAAAGGAGGAAAAAATGTGAGCCTCTGTTATACGTTTAAATTAAGAGAAGCTTATCGGATGCTAATAATTATTTTGCAATCTCAGTTATCAAAACCCAAGTTGTTTATCTTTGACATGAGGCACAGTAACAAGCAAGCAACCATCGATTATTGACAATTCTAGCACCAAGACGTCTTTTATATCGTAATACAGCTAGTGTCAGAAAATTTTATTCCTCTTCTACTATTGCAACTGCATACAAGAAAGCTTGGGAAAGCCTCCACTAATCTCTTTGTACGATTACATGGTTCATTTTAATTCTTCCTTGGCCTAACGCCGGACGATTTTCTTTTTTGTTCAATTTAGTGGGACCGGACCTCTCATTGCCTAGGGGGTTAATAGATTCCTTCAAACAATGAATATATTTTTGCTATGTTCTGGCCAAGGCTAATACTCATATCTATGTTAGGAAAGGCGTCTTAACCTTTCCTGCTTGGTGTTTATTTATTTATTTATTTTTTGCAGCATCTGACCAATGTATTCAGCTCGTGAAAATTTTCCTTGGAATGAAGGAGTTAATATAGGACGGACTGGCAGAAGGACATCGATGAATTGACTCCTGACTTGCAGTTAAAGTATAATGAAAACACAATCGCAATTTAACACCTTCAGTCAAATGCCATGTTTTGTAATTTATACTTGCTGCTGCCAGGCATTTTTATTCAGAACTAAATTATTACATCATTGTGGTCAAGAGATGGAGGAAGGAATACGAATTAAGTAGAGTGTGAGCTTATGCCATGTTGACAAAAACCTTTTAACTACCTTCTTTTTCTGTAAATGGAATGCTCAATGCGTCTTGTCCAAATTAAAACCGGAAACCTGGACGTCAGCAACAGAATCATATCTAAGGGACATTCAGAAAGGAAAGAAAATCACATAATCATGATTAGATATTACTAGGCAAAAATATGACTATGTTTGTTATTAGACGGAGAAAAGAAAACAGTGCCTGGTGTATATGATAATGTTATAAATCACATGGAACGATACTAAGGAGCTACATGGTGAGGGAAGATATATGCTTAACCTTTTCGTCACGAGGAATTATTGTATTCTAACTAAAACTAGATGATTTTGCTCAACTGAGGGAAATTTTGCTAGTCAGTGGGCTAAGTGTATCTCATCTGATTTTCTTTGCAATGGACATCACCATCATCACCATAAGTATTTTCAGCTTTCCCATGCTTGCTTGCTAGTACCAGATGATTTATGTGCCTGAAAGAAATTCTGTCAGTCAGAGGATTTAAAGGAATATTCCCGACACTTCCGACCCCTTCAGTATAAGCTGTCTCGCAGTCTTATTAATGCCTGGCGGTAGCAGGAGTAATACAAGAAAGACGTCACCATATAATAGATGTTAATGGTACTTCTCTCTAACACTTCCAGCAGAGTAAATCACCTTATTGAAGAAATTATGTAACACACATCTTGCTGGGCCTGGTCAGGTCACGTAAAATACATAGTTAAGCAGTAAGAAGCCGACAACAATAATCTAGGCCGTAATTTCGTGACTTCTGGGGGCAATCCTGCTCCTAGGGACGTAAGCTGAATCCTTAAATCGAAATGGGAAAGTCTAAGCCCCTGATATCTGATGGTCATTTGTGGAACGCCTGTGATACTGAGTGTAGTCGGCCTGCATACTACTTTACGGAGTGCAGTGGGCAATGATATCGACAGGCAAAACACATGCTATCTTCGGTACGTGCTTCAGAAATAAAGGCAGAAAATGGAGCTTGTTTTCCCATTCCCGATTTAGTGTTAAAGTATACGACCCCCCAGTTTAGTTCCGCCTATGGTTAGCTGGTCCCTTCGTCACGAATAATACACAAGACATATGAACGTGTCTTATGCAAAGTTAAAAAGGTAAATAAGAAATGAGAGAGAGCCTACAAAGTTCACGATAATTCTAGCTTTAGTTTAGAGCTGATATCCGTCTCGTTAATACACATTTCTACAAGACAATGGATCAGTCTAATCTACTCCCTTCAACCCAGTGATATATTATCTAGTATATTCTTGCTAAAACCAGATGATCTTGTTCAACATTGGAGAGACGTCTTGTGGTGAAGGGGTTAATGGAGGCTACAACCTCTTCTAAGATGAATAAAATCATCTCGTGTACCAAAATCGTAGTAAATATGAGTCATCAGACTGAATATGAAATTAAACATGATGAGTGTTCTAACCCTTACGATGACGTCTTTTTTTTTTTTTTTTTTTTTCAGGCAACTGTATTTACCTTAGGAAGGCCTACTGCAGTCCATGTTACTGAAAGGTTTATCTACTCGTAACATCTGTACTTCGAATAATCTGTCCGATGTAGAGTAGGATCGTCTAGTGGCAATAACAGAAAAGTCTTCCTGGTCGTGAAGTGGAAGTGGAAATTAACATGCCATATGCAAAAACTAAATAATTAAAGGAATAAGTCTTACAGAGCCTTGAGAGCCTATGATAGTACAGTTTCTAAGAGTAAAATCAATTTACAGCAACATTAACACTCTCAATTCTTACAGTAATACGGTGCTATCATAACTTTAGGTCAGGGAAAATACGAAGATTTTAATGAAGAAGGATTGACCTGTCACATGGATGTTTGAACTGTCAAGGAAATATTGCTTCAGGGCCTCACAAAATGTTAACTGATAACGAAAAGATGCCAGAAAGTAGTCACCTGAAATAAACGGATAGAAAAGAATGCTAGGGAATCTGTTATGATGAAATGGTGAGGAAGAGGAACAACTGACTCCTGACTGTAAATGTCGAGGAAGAGGTGTTAGAGATCCTCCTAAAATTATCTGGTACGGAAAAGTTCTAGAAATCATCCTTTACTGTTAAGTGATAAGAGGTGCTGGAGAGTGGCTAAAATGTTTTCTGGTAAGGACGACGTACTAGAGAGCCACTTAAAATAAACTAGTGAAGGGAGAGATACTAGAGAACATCCTTAAATAAAATGACAAGGAAAGAGATGCTACAGCTTGTAAAGTATGTGAGAATGCTGCTCTTATTTTACCAGAACTTCACTGGCATTATAACCTCTAAACTTACTGTAAACTGGTGCCATCGTAACTTTAGATGATGACGGGGCCAGAAGACAGTACTAAGATAGTATTAAAGTGCCATATGGAAATTAGATCGGCAAGAAAAAGGTGCTAATGAGCCTCCAAAAATAGACGTCAAGGAAGAAGTGCAAGAAATTATATCAAAACTTCAGCTGGCACGGAAAGCGGTGGTACAGGTCCACTTAGAATGAAAAGGTAAGGACGAGATTTCTCACAGCCTCCTAACCCACGGAAAAGCTGCCTATATTGATCACAGCATAATTTGACATTAACTCTATACATCTATCGTTATAATAAAGTGGTTCCATCGTATATTTAACTGAAGAGAAACCACATCAACACAATACCGTAAAATACGTACTACCATATTACTCACCATAACCACACCAAAAAAGGAGGAGGTGCCAGAGAGCTTGGCAAAATGAGGAGGCATGGAAGAGATGGTACAAAGTCTACTTAAATATTATCTGACAAGGAGAGCTGGTAGAGAGCGTCCAAAGTTCACAAGTATGCCACTCCTATTGACAACAGCCTCACAAACATTATGCTCAGTCCTCCAGCGTTACAGTAATACGATTCCACGGTAACTTTGGGTGGAGAGGAGACACAAATACAGTACCAACTATACTTATTTCATTCCAGTCTGGCCTAAAACTGCCATCCTTCCACCCTGAATGCAGAGTTCTAACAAAATATTAACAATAGGAATATGATGTTGGTCATGATAAAGTGCCATGGGAAGAATGTAGAGGTGCAGTATGATCTTATTCCACCACTGAGCTACATAAAATAAGCATAAGGAAGGAAATCTGGTCCAAGTTAAGGTGGAACGTGTTTAGACATCTATTATTACCAGACACCAGGCTCTGTCGCTTTTTTTTCGTTATTTATTGTGCTTATTACACATTCTCTTGTATTTTGAATTTGGTTCGACATAATTTACAAAAGAATCTTAAGAGAGAATAAGAATGAGCCATACCTACAATTAAACCAGTAAGGAAGAAGTGCTAAAATACGGCCGCTATTGATTACTGTATCTCTAGCAATACACCTATTCCTCTATAGCAAAAATAAAATGTTGCCATCCTAACTTTGGGTGAAGAGGAGACACACCAACACGATACCAACTGGACACCCGCCAACTACCACCATCACCATCACCATAACCATCACCTCCACCACCACCACACACCAGCAGCCATACACATAAACTTTCTTGATCTTCAGCTGTGTTTAGCATCGTTGATTTGCACTCCTGTCTTCACTCGTATACACCTACCAGACACTTCGTAACGAAACAAGATAAAAACACGACCATACACACCGATCTCTGGTAATAATTAACTTCTGTAGAGACTAAGTTATGGCAAGAACTGGTTGAGATCTTTTATGGATCTGGTTCCAAGCCTAACACGCCTCTACTCCCATCTCGTATCGCCAGACCTGTCACTCTCCTCTGTTCCTACACGGCAAATGTGTTCCATCTCATCTCCCTCTCCACTACATTGTTTGTCACCGTCTTCTTACTCCATGTCTTTGGCTGCCATTCACCTCCTCTCTGTTTCTGTCTGCCTCTGTCTTTGTCTCAGACTCCAACACCTCCTCTGACATCCATATATGTATCTAAGGTCTGTCATTCATTTCCTTTCTCGCTCTTTCTCTTTGACACGTCCACTCACTCCATCTTTGAGCTGGCATCCACCACCTACACCTTCTGTCTATCTGCCTCTCTCTCAGGCACAACATCTTACTCCATTTTTAGGCTGCACTCCACTTTTTTTCTTTCTTACGTCCTCTCACTCCGTATCAGAGCAGCTGTTAATCTTCTCTCTCATTTGCATATGCTCTCAATCCATTTCCGGCCTGTCATTCATTTTATCTCGGTATATATTTGAGATTTTGTCCAAATGAATCGTAAACCTGAATAGCTCCTCAATCAAGGAAGTTACACACCTCTGTCATCAAGCCCACATGAGAAACTGAGGAAATAGGGAAAGAGGAGGAGGAAATGGGCAAAGGAATAAACAAAACTGAGAAACAATGGTGGAATGACAAGAACTTTGTAGGAAATACGAAAATAACTTAGGTCCTAATTAGGAGATTTGTTCTTTGCTCTGACATGATTGTGGCAAAAATTATAATTTCTCAGAAAAAGAACTGACTATGAAGAAAGGATCTCAATCGCCGTCGAATCTAAGAACAGCAGCAGTAAGACTGCCTTTTTTTGGCGTTCGGTGTGCGTTAAGAGGTCACGACAGCAAAAGCATAACGTATTAGTTTTTGTGCATTTGTAAAATCTCACTGCTCCCACCTTGGCCTAATGGTTACTCTCGTTATTTAAGTTATTCTCGTTTGAGTTATCAACGACATCATGATATCGAAGACTACCTGGAAAATGAATGTGGAATTTAATTCTTTTTTATCTTCTTCACAAGAATGATGTCTTATTTTAGTTTATTCTTGCCACCTGGAAGTAGCATGAGTAAATTAAAAACGGCATCCTCTGTGTTTGGCGTTAACCCTCTCAGTTCAGTGACGTGGTTTATACTCTTCTTCTGGGTTTTGCTTTGCTATTTTACTCAGATTAGGAGAGTCCCTGCTCATGAAAGGGTTAATAAAGACTATATCTGATCCCATTATTTTGAAAAGTTCCTCATAAGGTCGACAAAATAACATGTTGGTAGCAGGAACAATATAAAATTAACGTCCACGGACTGAAGGGGCTAACAGTACCGGGAAAACTAGGCCAGCTCTGGCTGCCTCTGACCTCTGACTTCTGGGATGAACACCCACGAACGCTGAAGAGAAAGCAAAAGGGAGCGTATTATCACCTTCAGTCCAGTGACGTCTTTGAAAAATTTATTCTAGTTATCCTCAGACGATTTTCGAACTAGAGAAGTTAGACGTAGGTTTATGTAACCCATTCGCCACTACAGATCCCTGTTAAGTTGAAGAAAATCTTTCGTAATGAGGAAGAATGAAATGAGAAAATACGGTATGGGAATGATGGGTTTGAAAGCAATTAGAATACTGTACTGTAAAAAAAAAAAAAAAAAATCGTGCTATTACAACAACTCAAACAAAATCCAAGGTCGCATAATGTTGAGATAATACGGAAGACTGATACCCAAAGCCTGAAGCTGCGTTTATTGTGACGATGAAAACACTGCCGGCCTGATCTGAACGCTGTTTCAAGGGGCGAAGCTGTGGCACCTTCACAATAAACACAGCTTCTGAACAAATCACTTTATTGTGTAACGAGGATATAGAAGACAAAACGAGCCATATGTCAAAGAAACTTCAAGTATCTGTCCTCTAAATGATAATATTAATAAACAGAAGAAGGGACTATGAAAGGAAATCAGAACAGAATCCCGGGCCCCCGAAAGAGCGGTCAAAGGTCACATTTATAATTTAAGGCCAGCTGGACAGTAGGCGTCAGTCAGAGGCCAACATTTCCGAGCGAAACTCGACAGAATACCGGACGTTTGTGCTACCATTACATCAGAAGCGAGTTATAAAAGAAAAAAAAGAAGCACACACACACACACACACACACACACACACACACAGGTCGGAGATGTCTATTTCATTTGATTCTTGCCATCCCTTGACGATTCCATTCAGTTTAGGATAAATTTTTTGAAATGTGGGGATTATATATAGCCTTCTGTAGCCCCAACGACCTTTCTTGAGTTTAGCAAAATCTACTGAAGATAGCGAGAAGAAACTGAAAAAGATGACACCCAAAATCAATGGGCTACGCCTTGAATCCAGGTGACATCATTTGTACTTATTCTTGTTGCTGCCAGACGATTTATTCATCTTAGAAAAGGCCTCTGTTGCCCAAAGATGTTATTAGGGTTGTATTTAACCCTTCCAGTTCTAAAAGTTTATCTGAAGCTGAATAAAATCTTCAGCAGGTGGAAAAAACATACTGAAAAATACATCCTCGATCATACAGGGAACCAAACTATTAATAAAACAATGAATAAAGGTTACATTCGCAATATCAAGCCAGATATGAAAGAAACTTACAGCCTTTGTTCAGCAAATTATGAGAAAAATTCCTGAAGGCGGTAAGAACGAAGTCCATAGTTACACTTATTTTTCCGGGAAGAACAAGAGACATAGGAAGAATCAATATTCTCCCTGCATTGTCCTTCCTGCGGAACGAAATAATTGTGTCGAGAGTGAGTGACCTTAACCCCGTCGATGTGATGCAATATTTTGTTTTATTTCATTCTTGCTACCGTCGGACATTTTTATTCAACCTACGACAGAGATCTGGTAGTGGAGAGGCTAATGAAGGCCATATAGCACTCTTTATAAATGAATGTCGTTCCAAAGCTAAATGAAATCGTCCGAGGACTAAGCTTTTTCGTACATCTCACCTTTTTTTTTTTTTATCATAACATCAGGTAGGTGCTAAAATATTTAACTTTCACTAAAATGACACGAACATCAATCACAGAACGTCATTTTTTTTTTTCCGTGCCGCTACCAGACAGTTTCATTCAGAGGAGGAGACCACTCTAGCAGCGATGAGGGGCATGAAGACCTTAAATACCTCCTTCAGTCCATAAAGAGTCTCCAGAGCTGAATAATTTCGTCAGAGGATTGCAAAAAATATAATCTAAATCACGCTCTAGGCCTGAAGGGGTTAAGACAACAGCAAGGAGCAAAAAAATCAACACCAAGAAGCGTTGATGTAACAGACCTCATAGACATCCTTTCAAACCTACAAATCCCTAAGCAGTGACATTATTGATTGATTATATAGTTCCTGTTATTAGCATTAAAGAAGAATGAAGGCTCTGCATTATGAGAGAGATGTAAAACTAGCTATAGACAAAAAAAAAAAAAAAAAAAAAAGTTGAGTTTATATAATAGTCCGTATTACCGACATAGTATTTTCGACGGCATAGCAAGACTTCGTAACACCTCTTTCTGTACAACTTATTTTGCTAATTACACTTTTTTTTATGCTACACATTACTGAGGGAAGCTTTGGTGATAGTAGAAACATATAAACATAACATGATAGTTAATATTAAGGTGTAATGCGCCACCATCGCTAAGAATAACGTGCTGCGAAAACTCCCGTGGCTCCTGGAGTACGGCAACCTAGGCAACAGAAAACACATAATAAGTGAAGAAAAAATAGTTCTATGAGATTCTACTTGAAAAAAGCTCAATGACATATTACACAGAAAAGTTCAATGAGGTGGTACAGAAAAGTTCAGTGAGTTCAATGAGATGGTACAGAAAAGTTCAATGAGATGTTCCATTGAAAAGTTCAACTAAATGTTACATACTTTTCCAGGTGTCGGTAATTAGTGCAGCAACATGAACAGCAGTAGAAAAAGGTGCAGGGGATCATTCTAAGCCCACACGAACACCACCTTTGGAGCCGAGATAGAGGCAGTGCGATCCGATCCGATCCGACCCGACCCGACCCGATCTGACCCGATCCGACCGTTGCAGAGACCGGTGACGCACAGAAGCCGCGGCGCTGTGAGACAAGTGCTGAAGAAACCTATTGATAAGATCGATATGGATACCGCGTTCTCTCTCTCTCTCTCTCTCTCTCTCTCTCTCTCTCTCTCTCTCTCTCTCTCTCTCTCTTTGTCTTCTTGTCATTATCAGTTTTTTCACCATTTTTTTTTTTTTTCAGTCTTGCTCAGCACATGCTCTCTTACTGTCACTTGTTTCTTTCGTTCCCTCCCGCTAATGACCCAACAGCTGAGTGCAGTGGCTGTCAATCGCGTGGCTGATGAACACCAGTGTAAGTGGAGACTATTATTTTACTATAACCTAATAATACAGTAAAGTAAGATCAGTGAGTGTGGCCACACAATTTGCGTGACGAAACAGGATAATATGGGCAAATAAAACAGTGTAGCTTAGTGTGGCCAAACAGACGTATGACCAAACGGAATGGTACGAGCAAACAGATCAGTGTGATGTAGGCCTGTTTCAAATTGTGACTGTGATTATCAAAAAAATAATAATAATAAAAATAAAAAGCAATAATAGTTTGTGTTACGTTTCTCTAGAATATGCTGCCAGAGACGCATGGCAATTTTGAACGGCTTGAAATATCTTAACTGCGGTACCCTATCCTCGCACTCAGGGCGTTCCGAGGGTTCCAAGGAGGTAAAATAGGATTTGCTGTTAACTTATACAAAACTGTGATCATTACACAACATGCTTGAGAAGGCTGGTGCAGTAATCAAGAACTTGGTTTAGAAGGCATGGATTATTGGAGATCGAGCTAGACCCCCTTCTCAGCTGCCTACCCCTCTCCCCAGTATCTTCTCACGTGTTGTGCATATTATACCATGTGCCATGATCCTGACTGACATTCACTGCAGTAACACAACCAGGAGCTCAGTTAGTGGGGGAGCCGGTATGCATGTTTCTTTCATAAGGAGGTCGTGACGTGGATCAGTGTGGCCATCTTGAAACCCCATCAGTACGATAGCGTTTTGTTCGCTGAATCGTCGCTAGACGATTTTTCTACAAGTAAGGAATGGTCCCTTATGGTGAAAGTGTGAAAACTCCCTCCATTAGCCTCCTCAATATCATGACGTCGTTAGTTTACATACTCCTGCCATTTATTTATTTATTTTTGTAGGGGCATTACCTTCACACGAGTCTCTCAGATCAGGTGAATGCACTACACAGCGACTGATTAAAAATCTTACGAAGTGAGGGCATTATTTTCCGCTCCAATTTCCCTCCCATACCTTAAAAAAAAAAAATGGAGACAATGTGAAATAACTGTATGCTTGTATATGTACAACTGCAGACAATGAAATCATTCCATTTTTTAGTAGAAAAATAATGATGGCCTGACATATTAAAAAGTTTGTTGGGCCCTGAAGATAGTATCACTGGGTTAAAGAAGTCATTGGTCTTTGTCTTGTTACTTATCGCTGTGGAGTGGAATGTGGATTTTTTTTTATCTCGGTAACTATACATAACGGTCTTGCATAGGTTCGATCCTGGAATGGTGACTGAAGGTTTTTCGATCATACAGTGCCACCAAGAGGAACAAGATGATTATTTACCCTTAAGTGTATTCGACTACGGTTAGCCTAGCCTCGGACCCCTACACCTCAAAGAAGGTAAAAGGGGACTGGCTCTCACTTTTGCTTGCTACGATGACTTATTCTTCACTGTATTCATGCCATCCCCAGAAGAGTTTATTCGTCTTAGGAAAGATATCAGTGCTGAGGGGGTTAATGAAGGCTACATCCAAAGAGTCTCTCCGAAGCACAATAAAATAATCTAATAATGCCAAGAACAAAATAAGAGTAGCTGAAGAGATGAAATTCAGTCAGGTCCAGTTTGATTACATGAGGTCAGTTCAGGGTCATTCGGGATTAATGTCTCTTCTGGCTACTTAACTCTTTGACTGCTGCAATTTCTCTGGGTGAAGAAAATCGTCAGATGTTAGCCTAAATATAATTCCTAGGTGTACCAATAACAGAGAGAGGGTTACTCGAATTAGTATTTAAGGTTTTTGATTGCAAGGAATTCTCTTAGCTGAGCTTAATATTCAGGTGTTAGCTTGAGAAAAATACCCAAGTACACGAACCACAGCTAAAGTGTTGATTCAGGCCCTTCTCATCTAATCCAACCCAGTCAGAGCAATGCAGATTAATTCAGGTCGATTGTCATAATCATCAAGAAACTTTACATCCTGCCCAGTTAGGTAATTTCAGACCAGTTTAGGGGAATTCAAGGATTATTAAGTCTCATTAGGTGTACTGAGGTTCATCAATACCACTTCAATCTAGTCAGGGTCTTCACATCCATCTCGAATAGGTTACTTCAGTCAGGCCCAGTTATATCAATTAACTCTTATTCCAGTCAGTACGGGCCCATGTATTTAGGTCCACTCTGTTAAACTCCAGATTCATCCTTATCCATTTATGTCAACTTAGATCTGTTCTGGTCACTGCACTTCATACTAGCCATATACAACCTAAGGCAGTCCAGTTCAGATTTACTTCTAGTCTAATGAGAACCTGTTAAGTCATTTGAGCTTCATCATACACACCCAGGTCGTGCCGGTGAAGGTGCATGTTAAAAATCATCCCTTATAGGTGCAGTAAATTTTTGAGATACGATACCTCAGGTGTTTCAGGTCTGGTCAGGTCCCTAGATGTCCATCTGACCTATTCATATAAATATAGATCGCTTTAGGTCATGCTTGTAAGGACGTGTGTCAAATATCAACCCTGTTATTACACAGGGCTTCGAGATATTGTTGATTGAGGTCTCTGATCTATTTTTCTCAATACACATACCACAGAGTCTAAAATTATGTATGGTAGAAACAAACAATGGAAGATTTCACAAAGAAAATTTTTATTATCAATATTACAAAGGATTATGCCATGCTACATACATAACAGAGCGAATAAAAAATAACTGAATCAAGAAAAAAATATTAATATTCAACTCAATGTTTTTTTTAAGAACTAGAAGATACGTGTTTCACTAGAATTCTTGCACAGTAAAGGATGTGATAAGTATTCCAGCTCAGCACCTTCAGTGTTTGGCTTCGTTCAGTTCACTAGTTTCCGTAGCACACACACTATTGATCTAGAGGCTCCCTGCCTATTACACTTGCCAATATTTCCGTCTTTGTATCTAGTCCTGGACGCCTGATTCTTGACTTCATTCAGGGAAGCTGGAATAACGATGTCTCAGTTCTGCCTCCACACTTCACTCCTTCCCACCAGTCCAAGCAGCCCTCCCTCATGTACTCTTTCACGTATATCACTGTAGGTGAAATTTACTATTTGTTCTTGATCAAACAATAGTTATTTCAGTTACTCACACTCTGCGGCTAAGCTAAACATTAACGGGTTTAATACAGGATCAGTTTATGTGTCTGTCTATCAATCTATCTATTAATCTATCTATCTACGCATACTTATATACATACATAAATACATATAATATTACATTAGATTTTATTAGGCTACATCACGCAAATTCGAGGTGTGAAATAAGGCCAATATCCTTGTATCTGTTTTGTAGGTGTGAGCAGGTGTGGTAGTGCACGTATGGTAACAAGGAGGATATGGGTGTGGGGTGGCAGTGTGTGCAGTGTGGTGGCAGGGTGTGCAGTGTGGTGGCAGGGTGTATTGTGTAGTGTGGTGGTAGGCTGTGAGGTGTGGTTGTGGGGCGTGTGGTGTGCTGCCAGGGAGGGGAGGGGAGGGTAAGGAGAGTGCCATCGCAGCCCCATGCATGCAGAGTGCCACGGGAGCCCGATATCCTCTGGCCCGCTGCCTACAAAATGGCCGACTCTCTCGCTCTCACCTCACTAGGCTGGCTCTCCCGTAACCCCTGGCAACCATTGTCTACCACAGCCACTCTACCACTACCACAATCGCTTTACCTTCATCTCTACCACAGTCATTCTACTGGTCACTCTTCCACAGTCACTTTATCATCATCTCTACCCCAGTCACCTTATCCGTCACTCTTCCACAGTCACTCTACCATTATCTCTACCACAATCACTCTACCACAGTCACTCTATCATTATCTATTTCAGTCACTTTACCACAGCACTACCATTCTCTGCTGCAGCCTCTTCGCTACATTCCCTTTGCTACCATCACTCTACCACCATCACTGTAGCACAATCATCACTCACTTGTTATCATGCTGCTATTACTTCTGCCATAGTCACTTGAATAATCAATCTATCAGCATCATAACTACCATCTAAGTTACACTACCATAATATTAATACCTCCTTCACACTTCCTCACCCACCATCACACTATTACTACAACCGTCACTATCATGCTAGTACAATAACACTACAATAACCAAAGTCACACTATCAAATTCTCCCTACACTACCATTATCAAGCTAGCACTACCACCTTTCCATACTTACATTACTACCACATTATTACCGCAGTCATACTATGAATTACCCCATTATGTCATATCCACCATGCTACAATCACATTATTACTCTCATACTAACCCAACCATATTAAAACAGTGGCATGATTATTGCCACTATCAGAATGACAATACCAACATAACAATTCTACAGTCATTGTATCACAGTATTACCACCAACCACAGTCACATTACCACACTATACACAACCACAGACCCACCGTTCCATGCATGGCAGTTGCGTCTTTATACACATGCAGCACATCACCACAAACAGCTATTTTTAGTGCCATGAAAAACTTCTATTTATTTCCAGATGCCTAAATCTTGTGATGAGGAGCAACAAACGATTCGTCTCTACGTCACCTTGTCTTCTGCCATTTGGTTGCCTTTTCTCCAACTCATATCTCCCTTCACCTCAATTTCCTCTCAACCCTTTGCCACCAGTATCACTTACCAGTTTCCTACCGCCACATCAACACGCATCACACCCACCAGAGAAAATCCTAAATCATGACCTGAATCGTGATACTGCCGAGCTGTTAGAATACCCAGCTTCGTATAACCATAATACCATACCATCGTGCACCAACACAACAATGCCAAACCAACTAAATACCATACCACCTTTGAAAATATCACCATAGTTCCATAACATCATATCGCAAAACACCCAGAGCCCTACACCACTAGGGCACCACACCATCATGCTATAACACAAAACTAATAAAACAGTTCAATACTACACTACTTTTGAGCAACATCACCCTAGCACAACAACATCAAATCGCCAAAGTATTTTACAAAAGCACCACATCACGTGGGTACTACACAGATATACCACAACACAGCATAAACAATCCACCAGTATACTACATTTCTTTCAAGCAACATCATCGTCCTACCACACCATCATATCACCAAACTACCGTTGTATTACGCTACTACCAAACAACACTGTACTAAAGCTCCACAACGTCACACCACCATAAGAACACAGCACCAGAAATTCGCACCATCGTGCCACAATGCAGCACAACAGCACATTAAAAGACACATACTGTACACACTACCAACGGCAACGCTACCAGTGATTCACAGTACAACGATGCTATATTATCACAGCCACCAATATGCCACAACATCCGAGTTCCAAACAATCAAAGCACCACATCATCATGCCATAATACAACACAACCGACACTGCACTGTTGGAGAATGACATCAACATAATGACACAACAAACTAATGCCAAGCCAGGTAAATGCTGCACTACCTCGAAGTACCATTATCTAAGTGCCACAACACTATAACGTGACATTACAGAAATACCACTCCACCTGCGACTAATGTCACCGTAGTGCCAAAACAACAGTACCAAACCACACTCCTATCACACTGCCATAGAGCGTGAGCATAACTGGTCCACATCACTTACGTACCTCGTCTTCCCTTGTGTCAAATCACAAATACGGCACAGTATTACGTTATCGCAGAGTGACAATGTAACTTAAAAATCATTATACGTTTGTTAATATCTTCACTACAAGAGGCATTATTTTAGATGAATTACATCATCAAGAAGCAGCAAGAATCAGTTCATAGAAGGAGTCATGACTGCCTCAAATATTGTTTATAATCCTTCATTATAAGGGACCTCACCTATGCAAAAATAATCCTTTGGAGGTAGCGAGAATAAACTAACAGTAATTATATCGTGCTGTAAGATTTAAGGAATCAGATCCTAAGCATCTAAATTTCTCCCTCTCAAAAAAAAAAAATAAATAAATAAAAATAATAATAATAATAATAATAATAATAACCACCTCACTTCGACATTCTTAGACACATTAAAAAATTAGATGACATATTAGGCAGACAGAAACGTAGACAGTTGAAGCTCATATTTTTAATCTGGTCTCTTAAAGAAAAAGCAAATATTCACAAGATGTTCACGAAATTTTATATTAAGAAAAGTGATACCCCATTTTAAACATGTTGATCTCCCACTAGCATAATATCCTGCAAACCAAAGGCAGGTTTGAATGTACGAGTCTGTGTGCTAAGGACGGCCTTAAAATACCTGTTCTACTTTATTTCACCTGACTTCATTCGTCACGACCGAAATTCGACTTTTGGGGTATCATAATTATTTTTCATGCAGTTTCTGAATAATATTAATATTTATTTCTTCATAGTTAATTAAAAATAAACGAAGGCTGGAATCACTGCTTTCTTTTCAAGTGGATCCATTCCCTCGTACCATACCTCGACTCCTGAGATAAAAATATTTTTCATTTATTTTTCTGATTGATACAATAGTTATTCAAGTTTTGAAAAAAACTAAGCGAAAGATGTAACCAGTACTTCCAGTTCGGTATAATTTTTTATTTGATATATAGGTGATCACAAATACGGTACAAATGCAGTCAAGCCTAGTCACAGTAACTAACCACCTACAGTACCTGTCTTTAGAAAATATCTGTTTTTTGGAGCAGCAACTTATGAGGGGTGCGGTAACCTTTACAACAAATATTTTATAGGCATGTCTGTAACTCATCCAAATTAATGAACATGTTAATAAATAAACGTTCGGAGTTACTGAAATTTGTAAGAAATTTTGCGTAGACTGTAACTGTCGGACGAACAATGCGGGACTGACTTGATTCGGCTGGATTCATGCTCTATATATTTATTTTTTCACCCCTTTCATTCTAGGATTTTTTTGAGGCTAAGAAAAGTCGCATAAAAGTAGGTATTAAAAATAAGAATTGTCATAATATTAGAGGGTTTAATAGATGATTAGGTTGGGAGATGTCCATAGGTTGTATATATCATCTCGGAATGAAGAAGAAGAAGAAGAAAAAGGTATCATCTTACTGTACGTGTAGAAATATCATAATTTTTTTCTCGAGTAAAACAAATACCTAACCTATTAATACCTCAGTGCGATGATGTATTATACTTTAGTTTTGCGACTTACCAATTTTTTTTTTTCAGCTAATGAGAGTCGCCTCGTACTTAAAGGGTTATTGTAGGCTATATGTAACTCCCCCAGCTTGAAAAGTCTCTCTAAATATAATAAACTAATCTTGATGTGATGAGAACAATATATAAAAGACGTCATCGTACTGAAGTTGTTATCGTATATTTTGAAGACAAGCACATCACAACCCTTTCACAACAATGGCGCCTTCTCCATCTTAATCTTGCTGTCCTTAGACAAGTTTTTTTAGCTTAGGAAAGACTGATTATGTTAATGGATAAAAACAGTCTCGCTAACGATTATTTTTTACACACAACGACCGTTTTTTGTGCTGCCGTGACGGTTTTACTTGGCTACGAAAAAAAACAAAAACATTCGAAGTGAAGGGGTTAAGAGAATAAGAGGAGGTAAGGAAAGACGAATTTCCGTGTCGGCTGATTCTACAGTATAGTTGGGTTGTTGTATTTTGCTGTAATGTTTCGTTCGGAGAGGCAGTAACTAAAGCTCAAAAATATGCGTGAAGTAGGTTCAGGATAAACCATTTTTGGATCACATAAGTGTCACGTTCTAATGGGTACAGCAACATAATGGGATAACTGTATTCTACTCAACCAAAAGTATCCATTTTCTAGGAGGTGGGTGTAGCAAAGTCTATGGTATCGTGTGAGTGTCAGGGTGTGTTGGGGTGTTTTGTGAGTACCAGGGTGTGTTGGGGTGTTGTGTTAGTACCAGGGTGTGTTGGGGTGTTGTGTGAGTGCCAGGGTGTGTTGGGGTGTTGTGTGAGTGCCAGGGTGTGTTGGGGTGTTGTGTGAATGCCAAGTGTGTTGGGGTGTTGTGTGAGTACCAGGGTGTGTTGGGGTGTTGTGTGAGTACCAGGGTGTGTTGGGGTGTTGTGTGAGTGCCAGGGTGTGTTGGGGTGTTGTGTTAGTACCAGGGTGTGTTGGGGTGTTATGTGAATGCAAAGTGTGTTGGGGTGTTGTGTGAGTGCCAGGGTGTGTTAGGGTGTTGTGTGAGTACCAGGGTGTGTTGGGGTGTTGTGTGAATGCCAAGTGTGTTGGGGTGTTGTGTGAGTACCAGGGTGTGTTGGGGTGTTGTGTGAGTACCAGGGTGTGTTGGGGTGTTGTGTGAGTGCCAGGGTGTGTTGGGGTGTTGTGTGAGTGCCAGGGTGTGTTGGGGTGTTGTGAGTACCAGGGTGTGTTGGCGTGTTGTGTGAGTACCAGGGTGTGTTGGGGTGTTATGTGAATGCCAAGTGTGTTGGGGTGTTGTGTGAGTGCCAGGGTGTGTTGGGGTGTTGTGTGAGTGCCAGGGTGTGTTGGGGTGTTGTGTGAGTGCCAGGGTGTGTTAGGGTGTTGTGTGAGTGCCAGAGTGTGTTGGGGTGTTGTGTGAATGCCAAGTGTGTTGGGGTGTTGTGTGAGTACCAGGGTGTGTTGGAGTGTTGTGTGAGTACCAGGGTGTGTTGGGGTGTTGTGTGAGTGCCAGGGTGTGTTGGGGTGTTGTGTGAGTGCCAGGGTGTGTTGGGGTGTTGTGTGAGTGCCAGGGTGTGTTGGGGTGTTGTGTGAGTACAATGGTGTGTTGGGGTGTTGTGTGAGTACCATGGTGTGTTGGGGTGTTGTGTGAGTACCAGGGTGTGTTGGGGTGTTGTGTGAGTGCCAGGGTGTGTTGGGGTGTTGTGTGAGTACCAGGTTGTGTTGGGGTGTTGTGTGAGTGCCAGGGTGTGTTGGGGTGTTGTGTGAGTGCCAGGGTGTGTTGGGGTGTTGTGTGAGTGTCAGGGTGTGTTGGGGTGTTGTGTGAGTGCCAGGGTGTGTTGGGGTGTTGTGTGAGTACCAGGGTGTGTTGGGGTGTTGTGTGAGTGCCAGGGTGTGTTGGGGTGTTGTGTGAGTGCCAGGGTGTGTTGGGGTGTTGTGTGAGTGCCAGGGTGTGTCGGGGTGTTGTGTGAATGCAATGTGTGTTGGGGTGTTGTGTGAGTACCAGGGTGTGTTGGGGTGTTGTGTGAGTACCAGGGTGTGTTGGGGTGTTGTGAGTACCAGGGTGTGTTGGGGTGTTGTGTGAGTACCAGGGTGTGTTGGGGTGTTGTGTGAATGCCAAGTGTGTTGGGTGTTGTGTGAGTGCCAGGGTGTGTTGGGGTGTTGTGTGAATGCCAAGTGTGTTGGGGTGTTGTGTGAGTGCCAGGGTGTGTTGGCGTGTTGTGTGAGTACCAGGGTGTGTTGGGGTGTTGTGTGAGTACCAGAGTGTGTTGGGGTGTTGTGTGAGTGCCAGGGTGTGTTGGGGTGTTGTATGAATGCCAAGTGTGTTGGGGTGTTGTGTGAGTGCCAGGGTGTGTTGGGGTGTTGTGTGAGTACCAGGGTGTGTTGGGGTGTTGTGTGAGTGCCAGGGTGTGTTGGGGTGTTGTGTGAGTGCCAGGGTGTGTTGGGGTGTTGTGTGAGTGCCAGGGTGTGTGGGGGTGTTGTGTGAGTACCAGGGTGTGTTGGGGTGTTGTGTGAGTACCAGGGTGTGTTGGGGTGTTGTGTGAGTACCAGGGTGTGTTGGGGTGTTGTGAGTACCAGGGTGTGTTGGGGTGTTGTGTGAGTACCAGGGTGTGTTGGGGTGTTGTGTGAATGCCAAGTGTGTTGGGTGTTGTGTGAGTGCCAGGGTGTGTTGGGGTGTTGTGTGAATGCCAAGTGTGTTGGGGTGTTGTGTGAGTGCCAGGGTGTGTTGGCGTGTTGTGTGAGTACCAGGGTGTGTTGGGGTGTTGTGTGAGTACCAGGGTGTGTTGGGGTGTTGTGTGAGTGCCATGGTGTGTTGGGGTGTTGTATGAATGCCAAGTGTGTTGGGGTGTTGTGTGAGTGCCAGGGTGTGTTGGGGTGTTGTGTGAGTGCCAGGGTGTGTTAAGGTGTTGTGTGAGTCCCAGAGTGTGTTGGGGTGTTGTGTGAATGCCAAGTGTGTTGGGGTGTTGTGTGAGTACCAGGGTGTGTTGGGGTGTTGTGTGAGTACCAGGGTGTGTTGGGGTGTTGTGAGTACCAGGGTGTGTTGGGGTGTTGTGTGAGTACCAGGGTGTGTTGGGGTGTTGTGTGAATGCCAAGTGTGTTGGGTGTTGTGTGAGTGCCAGGGTGTGTTGGGGTGTTGTGTGAGTGCCAGGGTGTGTTGGGGTGTTGTGTGAATGCCAAGTGTGTTGGGGTGTTGTGTGAGTGCCAGGGTGTGTTGGCGTGTTGTGTGAGTACCAGGGTGTGTTGGGGTGTTGTGTGAGTACCAGAATGTGTTGGGGTGTTGTGTGAGTGCCAGGGTGTGTTGGGGTGTTGTATGAATGCCAAGTGTGTTGGGGTGTTGTGTGAGTGCCAGGGTGTGTTGGGGTGTTGTGTGAGTGCCAGGGTGTGTTGGGGTGTTGTGTGAGTGCCAGGGTGTGTTGGGGTGTTGTGTGAGTACCAGGGTGTGTTGGGGTGTTGTGTGAGTGCCAGGGTGTGTTGGGGTGTTGTGTGAGTGCCAGGGTGTGTTGGGGTGTTGTGTGAGTGCCAGGGTGTGTTGGGGTGTTGTGTGAGTGCCAGGGTGTGTCGGGGTGTTGTGTGAATGCAAAGTGTGTTGGGGTGTTGTGTGAGTACCAGGGTGTGTTGGGGTGTTGTGTGAGTACCAGGGTGTGTTGGGGTGTTGTGAGTACCAGGGTGTGTTGGGGTGTTGTGTGAGTACCAGGGTGTGTTGGGGTGTTGTGTGAATGCCAAGTGTGTTGGGTGTTGTGTGAGTGCCAGGGTGTGTTGGGGTGTTGTGTGAATGCCAAGTGTGTTGGGGTGTTGTGTGAGTGCCAGGGTGTGTTGACGTGTTGTGTGAGTACCAGGGTGTGTTGGGGTGTTGTGTGAGTACCAGAGTGTGTTGGGGTGTTGTGTGAGTGCCATGGTGTGTTGGGGTGTTGTATGAATGCCAAGTGTGTTGGGGTGTTGTGTGAGTGCCAGGGTGTGTTGGGGTGTTGTGTGAGTGCCAGGGTGTGTTAGGGTGTTGTGTGAGTCCCAGAGTGTGTTGGGGTGTTGTGTGAATGCCAAGTGTGTTGGGGTGTTGTGTGAGTACCAGGGTGTGTTAGGGTGTTGTGTGAGTACCAGGGTGTGTTGGGGTGTTGTGTGAGTGCCAGGGTGTGTTGGGGTGTTGTGTGAGTGCCAGGGTGTGTTGGGGTGTTGTGTGAGTACCAGGGTGTGTTGGGGTGTTGTGTGAGTGCCAGGGTGTGTTGGGGTGTTGTGTGCGTACCAGGGTGTGTTGGGGTGTTGTGTGAGTACCAGGGTGTGTTGGGGTGTTGTGTGAGTACCAGGGTGTGTTGGGGTGTTGTGTGAGTGCCAGGGTGTGTGTGTTGTGTGAATGCCAGAGTGTGTTGGGGTGTTGTGTGAGTGCCAGGGTGTGTTGGGGTGTTGTGTTAGTCAAAGGGTGTGTTGTGGTGTGCTGTGAGTACCAGGGTGTGTTGCAGTGTCGTGTGAGTGTCAAGTTGTGTTGGGATGTTGTGCGAGTGTCAGGGTGCGTTGGGGTGTGTTGTGAGTACCTGGGTGTGTTGGGGTGTTGTGAGAATGCCAGGGTGTGCTGGGGCATTGTGTGAGTGCCAGAATGTGTTAGGGTATTGTGTTAGTGCCAAGGTGTGTTAGTGTGTTGTGTGTTTGCCAGAGTGTTTTCGGGTGTTGTTTGAGTGCTATGGTGTGTTGGGTGTTTTATAAATGCCAGGGTGTGTTGAGGTGTTGTGTGAGTTTCAGGGTGTGTTGGGGTGTTGTTTGAGTGCCAGAGTGTGTACTGTTGTGTGAATGCCAGGGTGTGTTTGGGTATTGTGTGAGTGTCACGGTGTGTTAGCGTGTTATGTGAGTGCCATGGTGTGTTTGGGTGGTGTGTGAGTGACAGGATGTGTTGGAATGTTGTGTGAGTGCCAGGATGTGTTTGGGTGTTGTGTGAGTGACAGGACGTGTTAGGATGTTGTGTGAGTGCCAGGGTGTGTTTGGGTGTTGTGTGAGTGACAGGATGTGTTGGAATGTTGTGTGAGTGCCAGGGTGTGTTTGGGTGTTGTGTGAGTGACAGGATGTGTTGGGGTGTTGTGTGAGTGCCAGGGTGTGTTAAAGTGTCGTGTGAGTGTCAGGGAGTGATGACCTCTTGTGTGAGTGTCAGGGTCTGTTGGGGAGTTGTGTAAGTGCGAGGGTGTGTTGGGATGTTATGTGAGTGCCAGGATGTGTTTGGGTATTGTGTTAGTGACAGGATGTGTTAGGATGTTGTGTGAGTGCCAGGGTGTGTTTGGGTATTGTGTTAGTGACAGGATGTGTTAGGATGTCGTGTGAGTGCCAGGGTGTGCTTGGGTATTGTGTGACAGGATGTCTTGGAATGATGTGAGAGTGCCAGGGTGTGTAAGGTGCCAAGGTGTGTTGTTTCGTGTGTAGAATTTGAATAATATATCTGTTTTGCTGGAAATGAAATGAGCACAGGAGAAGTACTTGACAAACCTCTCATTTCTGGACATGATTATTAGTCATTAGTTTTTCAGTACAATTGTCTAATATATTACAGACAAATTCAGATTGGCAAACAAAAGATGGTAACACCTAGAGTCAGATATTAAAAATGGTTAGAATTTGTCATCTGAGAACCGTAACTGAATATCCAGTGTTTCACAAGACCAATTAGAGGGGTACTCAGTGGAGCGCATCTCTCAGACAAGGGCATAGTAATTTCCAAACCACTCTTCATAATGGGTTAGGGTTTCTCATCACCGACTAGGGTTTCGCAAAAAGTGTTTCCTGGATCCAGAATCTGTAATACGATCCGGATAGGTCTGAAAAGTTATTCGATTGTTCTCCGGGACATGGGCTATCTACTCAATAAATTTGGTCCAAATCTCTCCTTTAGTTTTTGAGTTATCCTACTAACAAACCAGCACAAACCAACAGGGATGAAAAGATATTCTTGTCAGAGAGAATAAATCTCTTTTCATTTAAGCAAAATCGAAATTAATCTTATTTAACACACACACACACACACACACACACACACACACACACACACACACACACACACACACACACACACACACACACACACACACACGCACGCACGCACGCACGCACGCACGCACGCACGCACGCACGCACGCACGCACGCACGCACACACACACACACACACACACACACACACACACACACACACACACACACACACACACACACACTAAATGCATACTACTCTAGACTCGGCAAACACATTCGAAGGAAATAAAATTCATCTGAAGAAGTGCCGTGATAAAAACATTTTTTTTTTTTTTCGTATTTTTTAGGCCGAAATTTGAATAGAAATCTCTGCCGCTGCCACCACAGTTATGAGAGTGGTCTCATCAAGATTTATCTCCAGTATTTCTTTTCCTACTCAGAGACAATCTCTCATACTCTCCAACTTTGTCCTTTCATTTCGTTTCTGATCTGCATCTCCTTCCACCCAGTAGACCACATTCGCATAGACTCGTACTTCTGTTTGGTTGTTAGTTTTCATAAGACCTGTTCTTGATTAATTTATTTACTACACATTAATAACCTCTTGTGTGTTACTGATACAAAGTGTGTCGATATCTGAGAGTCACAGATGGCATAGAAGATAATACCAAGATGCAATACGCAAATAAATCGCTTAAGAAGAAGTGCTACGAAGCCTCCTATGGCTAATAAAATACAGCCTATACTCCCCAGCCATGTCCCTCCATCTTTTCATTGGTTCACCTCTCCTCCTCCTTCCAACCACACCACTCTCATACGCTCCCCGTGTTAGTCTCGCACTCTCACAGCACACACACAAAAATTCGAAACTGCCAGAGAATACTATGGTTACCGGTCCGACTTGCTTTGATAAAACACAAAGTAGGGGGACTGGACTCCTATAGCACTCTACAACTCTGATGTCAAAGTAAATTTCTGAAACTGAACTCATTATACACGACGCTGCATTTGTGTGGCCCAAACTCTGTCCCTAACTCCTTCATTACCAGGATTTTTTTTTTTCCTTGCTTATTCTGGTTATCGAACAGGCAAATTAATTTAGCTTACAGAAACTTCTCGTGGCTAAAGGGTGCTAGAAACTACCTCTAGTAACCTGTCCGAGACGATTTCAAATTTTATTCTGACTGTCCAGCATACTATTATATTCACTTTAATTCACTCTCATCTTAAACGTCAGGACCAACTCGCCTAGCCCCGAGCTCCTATGCCCCTCATGGGGCAACGCAGTACTGGATGATGGATGGATGGATGAAAAGACAAACGTATCACAGTGAAGGGATTAAAACGTAATTTTGCAATAATAACCGTTAATCATAAATCAATGTAAAATTCAAGAGAAAATATGTCAGTCATTAATATCCGTACACGCTGATACCTTAACCCGGTGTCTGTTAGGATTATGTCAAGATGAATGTGCACCAAAATGGGTCCACAGTAGCGTAAGTCGGCTAATCACAGAAAATGTGTTACTGATTATTGGTACTTCCCTCAGTCTATTAAAGTAGTCTGGTTTTCACATGGATAAAGTACCCAGCTGCGTTCACAGTTTGAAAAAGATAAAAACAAACAGGCGAAGCAACCCTGGCTGTCTTAGCTCACTGGAATTTTGTAGTGACATTCGGATTCAGCATATTTCTAAAAGGATTGCCAACAACTCGCACTGCCTGCATCATGCAAACAACAGCTGTAATTATACTTTTTTTTTTTTTTTTTCTAAACGGGAAGTGATTGACGAAATAAACAACATCACTAAACGTAAGTTGACATGAGTTTCATCAGGCACGAGGAAATGATGAGTTCCACATGGTCGATAATGTGCGCTTAATAAGAAAGAAATCATGAGAATAAGTAAAAAAAACTACAGAAGTGACAAAATAATTTAATGATGAAAGCAACTGTTACCTGTGAATGATGGCAGTTGGATTAAAAAAAAAATAAGTAATCGTGGAGAATATCAACTGGATGTTCTGAAGTAATATGTGTGTGCAGGAAATTTTAGAAGATATTTTTGAGCAAATTTCAAGTACTCGGTCATCATTTATTTGTAAAAGTAATTATTATGAGTCTTAATGTTGATTTTCAGCTACCTTAGAGCATTGATTCTTAACCTTTTTTGTTTCACGGACCCCCTCGAGAATCTGGTGAAAGCTATGAACCCCTTCCCTACAAAAAGCCACATAAGCACACAAACACAACATTTTGCATGCAGTGAACATACTTTACTTTATTGAAAACTACCCCACGCAGTGTATGACATACACAAAGTATAAAACAGTCTTTACAAAGAATTATGTTTCTCACTCTTTTTCATGCAAAAACTAATGACCACTCGAAAAAATGAAGTACATCCAACGTGTGCAAATTAAACAAAATAAAACTTTAATTCTGCCCAAAAGTTCATTTCAATGAAAGGGTTGTTGTTTTGCTGAAATAAGATGAAATTGTGGAGCGGTCTTTGACAAGGCAACACGCACGTCATCGTTGACATCCAGTTGATTTTGACTTTTCGTTTTGATAGAAACAAGCGCTGAAAACCCTGACTCACAAAGGTATGTAGTAGCAAACGGAATCAGAGCACCCATAGCTCACTTTTGCAAGACGAAGGTAGGCTTGTGTCAGCGAACACCAGAATTCTTCAAGAGGGGGCAGCTAATTATGCCAAACGGCATCACGCAATTTCGCTAAATTGTTCTAAATTATTTTGGCCTTCACGGACCCCCTGAAGCCCATCCATGGACCCCAGGTTAAGAACCCCTGCCTTAGAGTAATGAATCATACAATAAGTGCCAAGTAAAACTCATGAATACATGGAAGTGTAGGTACGGAATAGAAAATACAGTAGATATACATGGTGTCAATAAAGATACATGTAATATTACTGCAGAAGAGTTGTACTAATTCAAGTAATAGACAAGAGTGTATATAAGGATACGAGTCAGATGTAGACAAGTGTTTGGCATTGCTAGTGTTGGTATGTGAACTGGAGAGAGGCGTGTAATGTAAGTGTGTTGTTTTAGTGGCCATGGGATCATCTGATCGTGAACCTAGTGGACTGCAGGCTGAAGATGTCCGCCTCCTGCGGTTCATTAAAACTTCTTTGGGAGCATAGGGAGGAGGTGAAAATGTTTGTATAACCAACCGGGAAACGGAGCCAGGCGGTTATATGGAGCAACCACGTGAAGGCGTCCCACTCCAGCAACGAGGCAGGTGTGTATACATGCATGGCGAGGAGACAGGTATGTGGTAGTGAATGCAAGTGTCTCGGAATGAGTGCAAGAACCAAAATATCTCAGGTTTCGAAGGGTACTAAATATGTTACCAGTGTATTTCTGCATAGGGCAAATAGGTAAACTCGGAGTCTTATGTATGCAGCTGTGTCGATGTAAATACAAAAGGACTAACATACAAGAAAATTTTTACGGTCTGTATCCAAGTTGTATTGAAGTGCAAGAGGTGCTGGGGAGGCTCATAAACCCATAGGAAAATAGCCAAATGTATGTTTGTAGGTGTACTGGGAGAAATATGCGTTTTGGACAAAGGAAATGTTCTGTTGGAGCTCCAATGTAGATGTATCGGTGTGTGTGTGTGTGTGTGTGTGTGTGTGTGTGTGTGTGTGTGTGTGTGTGTGTGTGTGTGTGTGAGAGAGAGAGAGAGAGAGAGTGGTGATGATGATGATGATGATTGTGTGTGTGTGTGTGTGTTTGTGTGTGTGTGTGTGTGTGTGTGTGTGAGAGAGAGAGAGAGAGAGAGAGAGAGAGAGGTGATGATGGTGATGATGATGATGATGATGATGATGAGTGTGTGTGTGTGTGTGTGTGTGTGTGTGTGTGTGTGTGTGTGTGTGTGTGTGTGTGTGCCACAGTGAGTGCCTGGGCCGCCTGTGTGGTGCTGTGATGGCCATGTCGTGACCCGCCACCTTCATTAGATGGCCGACCCCCATCTCCCAAAATCCCCTCGTTCCCCTCACATCCTTATATATATATTTATATCTATATCTATCTATCTATCTATCTATCTATCTATCTATCTATCTATCTATCTATCTATCTATCTATATATATATATATATATTATATTATATATATACACATATATATATATATATATATATATATATATATATATATATATATATATATATATATATATATATATATATATACACAGTATATACAGTATACTGTACAGTACATGTAATATATTTATATCTATCTGTCTGTCTATCTGTTTATATACCCATCTGTCCATCTGTTTGTGTGTATCTGTCCGTCTGTCTGTGTGGTCATGCGTGCGCGCGAAAGCGTGTGTATAGGAGTGTGTGTACTGTATATTTAGTTTTGACTGTTCGTGAGCGGGTATATGTACTGTAGTATAAAAATGAACCACATAAGGGCCTGGATGGGTGAAAATCATGTCGCAACATTGTTATAAAATTGACATTAAAAACAATGTTTGCAGATTTTATTGTAAAGCAACTTATCATAAATAATTCACATTCGTATACCGGAAAAAGAAAAATGTTTCACGCGTAAATTCCGTAACATTTCAATCGGCTGGATGGTGGACAATAACGATTAGTTTTTTGTAAGATGTCAAAAATTTGTCTCACAGCATTGTTAGAAAAGAAAGTCCTTATCGTTGTGAAAATGTTAATGGACACTTCTTCAAACACGTTGACAACGAGGTCTTCCACAAATGTAAAATTTCTCTTGGAGATAGCAGGAATAAAATACAATTCCGTCGGGGTTAAAGAAATCCGGGAAAGCTGAAAATTAAATCTACTTCATTCTAACAACAGTATGGTTGAAATGGTATCAAGGATCAAGAATATTTATGGGAATCTATAATTTTCTCTGCGTCTTCTGCCTCTTGAATCCTGGTGACATCCTTATAACTTTATTTTTTATGCTACCAGGCGATTTTATTCAGTTTAGGAAAGGCCTCTTGTCCTGAAGCGGCTAATCAAGGCTCTATATATACCCCCTTCCAGTTCGAGAAGTCTAACCAAAGATTAATAAAATCGTCAGGAGAAAGCTAAAATAAGATGGAAACCAATTCACTGAGCGCGATTAGTTAAGTCATACAGATTATCCTGGCTGTTCAGTGCACTTGTTATACACGTCTCTCTCACAAAAGTCTAAGTAGTTTGTTTCATCCCTACACTCACTTTAATTTTTTCAACCTAAAAATATCCTAATCTAACATTTTTTGCCGTTTCTATATATTCGGCACCTTTTTTTCAGGATGCTATAAAACATCTTGTCTTTTATTTAAGTTAAAGTCAATATATATTTTAGGAACCCAGAAAATATTTTAGCACTTTAATGTCTTCCCTACCGTTTATAGGGCATTTCAAAGTGTCATACCTCTTTTTTTTTTAGCTGATTTATTTTTGCTCAGAGGGGACTGCATAATATTCTTTCTAGTTATTTTCCTTATTTAACTAGAAATTATTTCCATGTGTGTATATGTGCGAAAAATAAGCCCATAAACTGATACTCACCCAACTACGTTTAAATGTCGAGAACAAACAAACCAATCACTCAGTTACTCTCCAGAGGTAAAGTAAAAATAATAAAAACTAAACAAATAATCCACTGTCACCAGGATTCGCCTTCTTGCCCGGAATGTGAAAAATCCCTGAGTGAGCTACTATAAAAAGCAATCGCCGAAAGATCTTAAAAATCACATAATGTTGCCAGGAATCATTTACCTGGACAAAAACGAGGAGTATACCTGAGTGAGTGAGTGAGTGAGTGAGTGGGTGGGTAGCTGGGTGGGTGTGGGAATGAGTAAATGGGTAATTCTAAAATATATAATCCTAGCATTCACGCACGCACGCACGCGCACACACACACACACACACACACACACACACACACACACACACACACACACACACACACACACACACACACACACACACACACACACACACACACACACACACACAAATCTTGGCCAAAAAACACACACAAAAAAAAGGTAAAAATCCAGAGAATGTAGAAATACCGCTTCCCCTTCCCGTCTCTCCCCCAACCCTTCCTCCTACTCTTTAATCACTTTTTCATTGTGTGCCGCAGGAGCTTTTCACGGGTGGCTTTGGGCTTTGGGTTTTATTAAAGGCTGACAGGGTTGGGTTTTCGTGGTTTTTGATCATTCTTTTCTTTGGGTGAATTTGTGTATCGGTTCCTGAAATAGGTCTGTTCAGAAATCGTCCTTTTCATTTGATTTGTGTTGTAATATTTTGTTTTCTCTTTCTTTTTTGTCGTTATCATTATCATCAGTATAATTATTATTTTGGAAAGGTCTTTCTTCAGAATTTGATAAACGATTTATTTTTTATTGTATTTGTATTTTGAGGACTGACGCCTTGAAATGGAGATTATTCGAACTTTATTTTTTGTGTTTATCTACAGTATGTGTTTTGAGTATATGATGGAGTCTTGAATTATTGCCAAGGAGAATCGACACTTTGTATAAGGAATAACAGTCAGAAAGCTACTGCTACTTCTGTTGCTGCTGCTATTGCTGCTGCTGCTGCTGCTGCTGCTGCTGCTGATGATGATGATGATGATGATGTTTATAATGATGGTGTTGAATGTTGGCGAGATGGGGGATTAATATCCCTCTGAAACAGAGATAAATCGACTTTTCACTGTATTTCTGTGTGTGTTATTTTGGGAGAGGAGGAGGGAGATTTTTTTTTTTTCTAATTGGTTATCGTATTTCTTTTCATGATTTTATATATGGGGAGGAGGAAAGGTTTTCGTGTCTGCTAAAAGAGAATTTTATTTTTAAAGCTACATTTCTGTGTGTAGGAGGAAGATCCTTTCTTGAATATGTGAATTTCCTTATTTCATTTTTCTTCTCTGCCTTTGTGTGGGGGTGTGAATGTTGACATTCTTAAAGGAAAAAGATATATTTTGAG